>NW_019416296.1:116733-263989 GCF_000390285.2 Anoplophora glabripennis
AGAAAAATTGTGATAGGGCCAGTCCGTTTCTGGACACCTGATAATAGCAAAAAGTTGATTTTAGCATCAAATCGTAGAGCTCCATGTGTAATACAACGTACGAAAATTTTATTAAAATATACAGGGTGGTTTCAAAGTTATAACCCTAAACGTTAATTTCTAGGTACCCCTTTGACCCCCCATAACTCCGTTAGGGGGCACATTAGGAAAAAAAATTATAGGAAGGACTAGTTTTATTTTGACCTCCCCTATACACTCCCGAGAGATTAGGAGGTACTTACCGGACACCCTGTATATGACCAAGTGATGGTAATAGTTAATAATAAATGTTTTATTGTAACGCGTGGTGGTAATAGTTTAAATAACTAGATGGATTCCACAGGGTCCAACGACACTTACAGTGTACGATAATTCAATAAACAAAGAAACTTAAATACAAAATTTAGATAAATTTGCAACGAATACACTGAAGATGAATTTTTTGAGACAAAACGTCTGAATCTGGTTTGGGCTGAGGCAGTACAGTATTGGGGATCATCAAGGCTTGCAAAAAATGTAATAAAATTTCTAGAGTCGTATTTAAAAAAATGAAGTTGATGATGGTCCTGGAGAGACGAAACGTTACATATAAAAATTGATTATGCCATTCGATAGAGGGCAAAAAGTGGCACTGAGAAAGTGTTCTTCTCTTTTCAATATCACCTCAAACAAGGCTGAAATGAAACAAAGGGATTTCCAAAATTTCGTTTTTTTTTCAAATATTTTGAAAACTAATCATATTATCCTTGATTATTTAGAGGCATAATGTTAGTCCCCTGATTACGCAACTTTGCTCCCATTTAAGCTACTTCGTACCTCTTATCGTTTCCGAGACCCCTGTAGTGAGAAGCGAATTTGTAACAGCCTGTATTGGTCCGATTCAAGAAGAACCTTAACTCACTCAAAACTTTATTGAAAAACGCATATTCTATTGTAAATCAAGAGATTAGCTTACTACGGCAGCTAATGTGTAACAATTCGCTATTATAAGATCATATTCTGCTAATACATTAATATAAAAAAAGGGCAGTAACAAACAAGATATTTGAATTATTGGGGGGAAATATAAGATAAAAGCATACGAGTACACGGGCCGTTTGATATAAAAGAGTAGCGATTAATATAGCAGTAGAGACAGATGGTATATACAGGGTCGGAAAGTCCCCATAGTTCATCAGCCGTTACGTGAGAGCGACAAAGTAAGTCATAGAAATCCGTGCGATAGAAAAAGGTGGCTATAATGAAGGCGTCTAATAGTCACCGCCCATTTCGCCCTTCCACAAATAAGAAGTGGATCTTATTGATCCTCTAATTTCTTCTGGAAAACAAATATTTTGAAAATAATTATTAAAAACAAATTCAATTTGCTCAATTATTTCAACAGATAACATGTTATTATACAGAGTGTTCTACAAACTCTGTGACAAACTTTGACAAATGATAGCTGAGTTAATTTCAAACATTTTTTTCTCATATGAACATAGGTCCGATTCGTTTTTGTTTAGAAGTTACAAGCATTTTAAAAAATATAATTTCATATTTCAACCAAATATGGAAATATGTGTAATGTGGAAAACTTCTTGAAACGTCATCTAATTGGACTTATTGTTCTTAGGTATCAGGTTATAGTTTGACGGTCGGTCAAAATGATAAAAAACAGCAGCCATAATTTTTTTATTAAAATTCTAACGTTTCGTTCCCGATCGGGAACTTTTCCAAAGAATATTTTTTAATTAAAACACATTATTTTATACAAGTCAATACTAAAAACCTGAAAATATAAACATAATTAATGATTTACAATTCTATTACATTATTATTTTTACGATAATTTTTTGTTAATACATACCTAAGAACAACCAATTCCATATATAATATAAAAAAAGTTAAAACAACAGCTGCATCAGGAGAAATTTTTTGTTATTCATTTTTATTTTGCATTTAATTTTGGTGTTGAACCTCATCACAATTTGAACTTTATGTGTGAAAACTATTTATTTATGAATCACGATGCAGATATGTGGACGTACTGATATCGAGTGAGAGCAAAAACAACGATTCAAACAGATTGTACAAATGGTGGTAATTTTTGTAGAATTAAAATAAAAGAACTAAATATCGGAGACATCTAGGAGATTTGTTGTAAACCAGAAAGAAACAAAAGAAGAAATTGTAAATTTTAAAAGTTAGGTGTATCTATTGAGAAAAATATATGAACCATATTATTAATAATTAGAAACAGTTATATTTATTTAATTAAATTGTGGTATATCTGACTTAAGTTTTTTATATTAATTTTGTTATTAACGTTGTTTTTATTTTTTTTAATATAGGTAAATCATTTCTTGAATCAGTCTTTTATTGTAATTAGGTTCTTTGACTAAAATTTTAGTTTAATTAAAATTAAAAGAATGTTTTTTTTCTTTCATGTTTATNAGTCCCCATGGTTCATCGGCCGTTACGTGAGAGCGATAAAGAAAGTCATAGAAATCCGTGCGATAGAGAAAGATGGCTACAATGAAGGCGTCTAATAGTCACCACCCATTTCGCCCTTCCACAAATAAGATCCACTTCTTATTTGTGGAAGGGCGAAATGGGCGGTGACTATTAGACGCTTTCATTATAGCCATATTTCTCTATCGCACGGATTTCTATGACTTTATCGCTCTCACGTAACGGCAGATGGACCATCGGTACTTTCCGAACCTGTAGAATATACAACGTGAGAGTTTTTTAAAATAATAGTTTTACTTTTTAAAGGTGTAAACAATTTATTTAATTGGTTAAAAGATTTATGAGCAACTGAAATTTTATATTTGGATAAGATAAATTTAATTTTTTCAAATTTTTCTCGGGGCAAAATTTATTACCGCACTGTGAGTATCAAATATTTATAATTTTTTAATTTTTTAACATTTAAGTGTTTCGTGATTTATTTCTATTCTTTTGTCCATCAGATTCAAAAAAAAAATAGTTCGTTGATATTTATTTTTAGAGGTCCCTCGAAAACATTTTAGGTACACTATCGATTTGAAATTTTCAGAATCGAGACTTTCTTCAACCTAGAAAATGATAAAATAACGAGGAAAAAAGTTAAAAAAAATTCAATTTACGACGATTTTGGAAATTTTTAAAAATATTGAGCGACCTCTAAAAAAATTTTTTTTGAGTTGATTTTTTGAGGGGGCTCTTAAAACGTGATAAACATATTTTCACAAAAATATTCGTTTTTTTTTTGGGCCGCCCTAAAATATATAACAACAAATGTTTGATATTAAACGAGTTACAAGCTTCAAGATTTTTCCCACAGCGAATCTTCGAGAAACCCGAATTCAAATTTGCCCGCTGCAGATGTCTATCTACATTTTTTGTGCGGTAGTGGGAACTCAAGGAACAATTCGCGTCAGCATTTGTAAGTTTGATATTCTACGCGACAAATATTTTTTATAAGTATGTAATTAATCGTCCCAGTTTTAATTAAATTGTAGGTACCGGCTCGATCTAAACTCCGAAAGCAATCAACCTATCAGAGACAGCTAGTTAGTGGTTTATACAGGTTAATTAATCTGAGTTTTTGGTTAGTTAAGGGACACATAAAAGCTGGTATGCAGACGTCAAACCGTGGCACGGTAATAGGTAATGAGAGGGTTATTAGTAGAGTCAGATGGTGGTGACAGCGCCGAATCCACCCAACCTCCCAGAGAGCGAGAGATCGGCCTGCTTCAGTGAATAATATCGGTCTAATTATCTGCTGCTCGGTAAGTTCGGATTTTGCAATTTGAAATGTTGCAAATTGGGTAGTTAAAACCTTCGACATCGACAATATTTTTTAGAAATATAATATTAGTATTTTATTTTATTTTAACGGTATTATACTCCGCGGTCGAAATTACAGAGAGTGATTCATACATAATATAGAAACACTATTACCGTAAAGTGTATAAAACTTAAAATTATTTTTATAACGGTTCAATTTATTTGCTTATGTTAAATGATGTACCACTCTCTTTACACATCGATAGGATCTATAACAGTCATAGACTGAGTTACACTGAACGCGATTTATGTCCTATCTCTGTCTATCGCACTTATTACAGATAGGGAAATGCTCTTTTTAGTGGGTGAAAACGGACGTACGTAGAATTCGAGTTAGCCGTACTTAGAAACGTCAAACTATAAGCGCGCGCGAGGGTTTGTATATTCCGTGACTATAGTAAATTTATAAATTAAAAAAATACAATCGGCAAGTTTTAAAACGTAGGAATAATAATTAAAATGGATCAAAGTGCCGGTTGTAGCAAACGGTCTGTTGCTCATAAACGCCCTAACCTATGCGATGCGGAATTAATAATGGTAAAAAGCGTGTATAAAGGAATTCGGTCGCGAAATTCTAATACAAGTGTAAGTGAAGCTGTTGATATGTGTAGTTCGTTCACAAAAGTATCCGTTGCTACTGTTTATCGTGCCATAAAAAATAATGTAGAAGTGAATCCAAAGAAGAAAAAAGTGGAAACGCGAGGGAGGAAGAAAATAGAAGTCGACGTTGACGTGAAATACTCCATACGTAGGAAAATTCATGGATTTTTCTTTAGAAATGAAATACCAACGATAAAGAAAATTCAAGCTGCAATAGCTGAAGATGAGGATATTCCTAATTTCTCTGATAAGGTTCTTAGAAGAATAATGCGTGACATGAATTTTCGATATTTGAAACGGAATCGGAATAGTATGCTAAAGAGAAAAAGGTCAATACATTAAGTATGTAGTGGATGAGATGGCCAAAGATCGAGGAATTCGTGTACTCCGTTTACCGCCATAACACTGTGGATTAAACCCAATTGAGTTGGTTTGGGCACAAATAAAGAATGAAATCGCACGAAAAAACACCACCTTTAAAATAAACGACGTGAAATTATTATTACAGGATGCTATTAATCACGTCACTGCTGAAACATTGTGTAAGTGTATTGGACATGCACAGAAAGAGGAACAACGTACGTGGGATCTTGATACAACGGTAGAAGTGTTCATAGAACCAGTCATTATTCATTTGGGTGAAGATGATTCTAGTGATAGTGATAGCAACAGTGATATGTGAAATATATAATGTGAATAATGTGATATGTAAGTATTTAAATATATTAATAGTGAAGTGGTTATGTGGCAGTGAAGTGAAAGTGTTACAGTGATAATATCCGTAAGATAATTATTGTAAAATATGTAAGTACCTACTTAAATAAATATATTAATAGTAAACATTACAATATTTTGCGGCGGCGTAAGCCGGGTGGTGGTGGGTTATCGAGGACATCGTTTTATAGAAAACACTTAAAATTTAAAAACAAAATGTTACTAAAATATTTTTGAAGTTTTCTCGATAAAACCTCTAAAAATAATAGATGTTATGTTTTATTACATTTTTTTCATATTTTCTACATCTTGTTGCCTTTTACGTATACACGCCTATGGATTTTCGATCCCCGCACGCCTCATCCTCCTTACTAGTCCAAGAGCTAGCTATGAATCACTCTCTATAATTTCGACCGCAGAGTATAGTTAATAAATTCCAACAAATGAAATCAGTGTTCTTTGAACCAAAAGTCTAGATATGCGAAAGATGTCTAATATTAAGTAACAGGTAACAAATTTAACATTGGAACAGTTTTTCGGACAACTAATAATTTACGGACTTTGTTGCCAAAGACGAATCCAAATAATGTTTTTCAAAATTCGAAAAATTGCATGCAATAAACATTATGTTGAAGAAATCTAGACGAGCGCAAAGATTACACCAAAATCCAGAATTTGAGAAATAAAAAATTTACGATCACACTTGAGAAAACGGTCATATAATTCAATGGGGTTCAGCCAAAATTTTGGAGAATGAAAATAATAAAAAAAAATGCGTTTCAAGTTATTCTGTACACTTGAATCTTTGTTGGCTACAAATACTAAAAGAATGAAGTAAATAGTATTAGAATAAACATAATATAATATCTACAGACAAGATAACTTCCCCCCAGACAACGCTTAAAATAGGACAGCAGTTTAAATTTCGAATTGCCACCAGCAGAATGGAGCTGCCGGCATTCTTAGACAATACTACGTGTATCATAGCAACGCATAACCAACAGTTTGGCAATATTGTCACGCGTACGCACGGATTTATTTTGTACACTTTTTTATTAAATTTATCATGCGAGATTGATAAAAATGTTTTAGAATGAACGAACACCTACACTATTGGACAAAAGTAAAGCAACATTTATGTAAAAAATGCATTTTTGATTTTGTTTAAAGTTAATAACAAAAAATAAAGAAAATAACGTAATTTCAAGCGCTACGTAGTAGGCTGCTGTCATTCAATTATTTGGTTTTAGGTTTGACAATTCAGTTTTGTTGTTATACGGTTTTTGTCTTAAGTATGCTAATTTTAAGCTGATAAAAGTAAACCAACAGTTATTAATTTTATATTTGTTCTTCTTTAATGTTTAAGTGAATAATCGTTAATCCTACGATATTAACAAGTTTCCTCAAAATGCCTAAAGGTATAGCTGTCAGTACTGACTTGAAGCAAAGAGTATTAAGTGCGTTTAATAATGAGGAGAGTCAGGCAGACATTGCACGTTTGCAATGTTGCAATGTGCAATGTACGTTGCACAGTTTCGAGAATATTGTCCAAATTTAAAGAAAGACACACAACATTTAAATAATATACCGAAGTCGGGCAGACCTAGAAAACCATCAGCAAATGACGACAGATTCCATGGAAGTCAGGTCCCAGAATTATGGCGAATATTGGAAATTTAAACATCTGTGAGTGCACAGTTCCGAACCTGTATACTAGTATGTGTAAGAGTATATATTAGTAGGTATATATGTAAGAGTAAAACGTGAAAGCAGCGGCCAGCGATCTCAGTCCTTACCTAAAATTTCATCAATGCTTCCAACTGTATTAAAAGCGCCAAACTTAAAAAAAAAAAAATGTTTCGGATCATTTATTTAGATATTCGATAAAGCTTATGAAGATGACATCGGAACCTCGGAGACCATTACCGTTGTGATATTCGTGTTGATCGACCCCAAAAACCCCGAGGTAACGAGTTTCGGCTAAGTTTATAACGAATTTCCACAAAACTCCAGGAGACGACGTGGAAACCGGCCACCCTGGGCACTAGGTACCTCGGAGACCGTTGCCGTCGTGATATTCGTGTTCAGCGATCCCAAGAACCCCCGAGTAGTAAAATTGAACTCATTTCCGTCAATATTTTCCGAGTTGTAAATTTTTCATATTTTAAAAATGCATTTTTCTTATGCACCGATGCAATTTTCATTTCTCATTAATCACATAGGGTCACAAACTTTCTGGACGCTCTAACGAATCGAATGCAAAAAACCGCATCATGATCCATCTTACTGCACAGATTTCAGAGGTAAGGCCATTTTTAGTGCTTTATTTCCTCGACTAGTTATTTAATCATAATTTTGTTAATTAGATACTATTTCCATTTTTTTGTATTGAAATGCAACAGAAAATATATTTCGAAATAAACAAATTCATGATGATATTTTAAACAGCTAGTAATATTTGATGATGCCATAATTTTAATTATTTGCTTGTTTTTGCCCATTTCCATAGTTAGAGCACAGACAATACAGCTTTGCTCCAGACAGCATGTTAAATGCGTTTAATTCTTTATTAGAATTCTATATACCATTATAAGACCATTGTATACTATATCTGACAGTTAAACAGGTGAATATTGGATATAAAACGCGTATTGCTAGCACAGTTGTATAGTGACTATAAACCTTATTCTTTATTAAATTATTGTATACCTAGTATACAACGTTTTTTATACCCTTTACGAAATAATAGCAATAACTGTTATTAAAGTGTTCCATATCGTTATTAGAACATCTAGTACTGGTTATAAGTTTTATAATAATAAATGTATTAAACTGTTGTATACTCTGTATGAGTTAAAAACATATGTCATTAAGTTTTCAGAAATTTTATTGGATAACTGTAATTACAAGCTAAGGTTCTAATGTAAACATACATAAAACATACTTTTAAGCATTAAAAATGATGACAAATCGCTCCCAAAACTGTCCAGTTTATTTTCTTAGCAACGATGCACCCGTATTTTCTTGTATTACATGAGAATTTGCACTATAACTCTTCCACCTTAAGAATGAAGCATCCCCAGAAAGGTTGAGCTTCTTTCCATATAATTTTATTTCCTCTGGTTGATTGACTTTATACCCATGCTCTTCTTTGTCACCGTTAACCTTCTGTTCCTCCATCTTATGTAAAACTTAACATCAGCGATTTCTAATAGGACCTACAAAATAATAATTTTTAAGATTTAGACAAGATTTACATTTGAAAAAACAAAACAATTACAAGCCATAAAACAGTTAGATACTTACATAATAATTTTCCATTTCACACAACGCGATATGATCATGTATCCCACAAAACATGTGCATATACTGTCCATTTTCATCAAACTAGACGTGTGTAAGTCGATGCACAGCGGACTGTCGGAAATTTTACGATTGTTGTATTTTCTCTTCTTGAGTAAAGATAATAAAGACGTTGTGGTTTTGTGTGTTTATTTTGACAATGATTGAACATGTATGGACAATAAAAGTGGACTGTATAAGATAGTTGAGTACCGTTCTGCTTCATGCATAGCATGCTACTGAAATCTTAGAAGGGATGAGCTCGTGCGGCGAACCCTAAATCAGCGGCTGGAATAGCCAGGTTTCTTATTGAGTCGGCGCACTTCGCTCTCGGGTCTGACATATGATTATTATTACAAGACTATGAATATAACTTAACAACGATCATAACCGATTATGCACCGAGAGGTGACGATCACTTAACCATTATAAGATGCGTTTTACACGTTAAAAACGGAAACATATTCAGTATAAGAACGAATAATTCTGTTAATACAATTGTTATATACAAATTCGGATACTGGTCTTTATACAACAAATCTTCCCTACTATACAACTGGAATATAAAGTCTATAACACCTAATAATGTATAAGTAATTCATTATAACCTTTATTTCATAGATGCATAAGGTGTATTAAGCACCTTCCAGTTAAACTGATTGAATAATGAGTATGGAGATGATTGCTTTTTTTTAATAAAAGTTGTATATTGGTTATAAAAGTTTTAATATGCGCTATACACATTATTCTAGATAAACAGTTTAATAAGCCCATTTCTTTCAGTGTGGAAATTGGCAAGTTAATTGGATAACGCAATAATCAATTTTATGGTTAAAAAAATAGAAGGTGTTACTTTTACGGCCAGAGTGACCTAAATTTTAATAGGATATTGTTTAATCGCTTCCTCCCCCTTCCCCATTTAACAGAGAGATGTATGAACGCAATATAAAACTACTGTTGCCAACGACCAAAAAGAATGGATTTTCAAACCCAAGTACTATGGAGACTTATGGTCAGTAACACAAAACCAACAATAAGTTGCCATTTTGGTCGAGCTCACATTTTCATAACTTCCGGGCTCCTTTCCATAGATTAGCTCTTCCGGTTCCTATTACATAGATAATTCTTTTCGTTCTCTAAATTCTAACACCCTTTCATTTGGAAACTAAGTTACATAGAACAGATGATCGTAGGGACTTTTTTTCCTTGGTATTAACTGAGGTATCAATAACTTTACTACCGGAACATATTTAAAAGCCACCCTATACGAAACACATTTTATAAAATACAAGAACGCACTGAAACGATAAACTAAACCATCGGGGCTATTCAAAAGCAGTCATTATTTAGGTCGGTGGCGTTTAAGTCTGTATCGCATTTAAACCTTTCCAGCCAGATCTAAATCTGGCTCGCAGAGGAACGGCAGAAGTGGCGAAGAACGTAAAGAGCTTATTTCGCAGAGGGAATGATTGAAGTATTGAAGGACAATGTGCGCCATTACGAGACATTAGCGCTTCTTTGAACGTTTGCAACCTAATAGCGGCGTAATGGATTCCGGTCGCTCTCAACAATCAACGTGATTCAATTTTTAACTCCCTTTAAGTACCCACCCACTACGGCCGCCTCGGTTTAAAATCTTTTGGGGCGATTCGTGCCGAACACAATAAATATCGTTACCGCCGTTCATAAAGGACAATCATTTCAATTTTTGGAACATTAAATTATAAGTTACAATGGAAGGGACGGAATATTATTAAACTGATTCTTAAAGTAATCTTATTTTAGAAACTTAACAAAGAAATAATTCACTAAACGACAGAACAAAAATAAATTAATGCACATCATATAACTCAACACTCGACTAGTTTTACAACGTGTTTGTTGGATAAAATTGTCACAAATACCTCGTTTATACAGGGTGTAACTAAATAAGTGTAAAACATTTAAGGGGGTGATTCCTCATCGAAAAAAAGATAGGATCTTTCATATAAAGAAACTTCAACGAACCATCCCTTGTTAAGATACAGCCCCTTAAAGGGGGTACATAAAATTTGTTTAACAATTTTTTTCACAAGCACTAAACAAGTTACAATATTGAAATTAACCTGATATTTTCTACTACCAAAAAGACACTTAGCCAGTAATTTATTTGGTTTACCCCATGGTTGTAAGGGGTGGAAAACGCAACCCCTAAAATTTATTTCCAACGTAATTTTTTGTCTTATTATTTTTTTACCATTTAAAAATTTATTTCCGATAGCCTGTTTCATTCTAAAAAAAAATGTCTCTTGAATTTTTTGCCCAAATTAAACCAGTTCGCAGCAAAAAATTATTTTACGAACAAGATACATATCGCCATAAAACGAAAATACGAAACTAATTTATCTAGTAGGCCGCCATTAGCGATACTGACAATTAAATTGGAATCAAGCTGTCAGTTTGTAAATTTTTGAAATTGAAGTAATACTAATTGTGTATTGTTCTGTTCTTAATTTGTTACTTTAATAATTCACTTGTTATTAAAATGGCATACACAAATGAGGAAATGGCTGATATGCATTACGTTTACGGTCTGTCGCAGGGGAATGGGTTAGAAGCTTCTACAAGATATGCTGAAATGTATCCTCAACGGCAGCATCCTTCACATAGAATATTTGTCTGACTTCATCAACGATTACGTGAATATGGTTCATTCAACAAAAGAACGCAGGATTGTGGTCGCCATCGAGAAGTAAGAACACCACAGCTTGAGGCAGCAGTACTTAATTTGATAGAAGAACAACCTACTACCAGTACTAGAAAGATTGCTTTCCAGCTAAATGTTGATCATATGACGGTATTTCGAATTTTAAAGGAACATCTCTTATACCCTTACCATCTGCAACGAGTACAGGCACTGTTACCGCGAGACTTTCCGAACCGTCTTGAATTTTGCAATTGGATGCTGGAAATGATTAGAAGAAATCGTGACTTTCTGAAGACGATCGAATTCACAGACGAATGTAGTTTTTCTCGGGACAAGATTATTAATTTTCATAATTACCACATATGGGCTGATGAAAACCATCACGCTATTGTCGAAACTAACCATCAAGAACAGTTTTCTCTTAAGGTGTGGGTCGGAGTTATTGGGGATTATTTAATTGGGCCTCATTTTCTACCTCCTCGATTAAATGGTGAGGCATACGTTCAATTTTTAAGAAAAGTGCATCCCCCCGTACTGCTGGAGGAAGTTCCTTTGGGCGTCAGAAGGGATATGGTTTTTATGCATGATGGGGCTCCCGCCCATTTTAGTCAAGTAGCACGTCAGCATTTAACTGAAACATATGCAAATCAGTGGATAGGTCGAGGAGGACCACAGAATTGGCCCGCTCGATCCCCGGATCTCAATCCTCTGGATTTGTCTACTTGGGGCCATTTGCAGCATTTGGTTTATCGTACTCCTGTTCGCGATGTAGAGGACTTAAGAAACCGCATTATCGATGCGTGCAGGGTAATTAGAGAGACTCCAGGAATATTTGAGCGAATACGTGGCTCAATGCGCCGACGTCTAGACGCATGCGTAATGTCTGAAGGTAGACATATTGAACATTTACTATGATTTCTACATGTTGTATGTTTTGTTATTATTAAATTAGTTTTGATTATTCCCCTTTAATCATTTAATGCAGGTAGTAACTACAAAATAACAGTAAATCCAGTCCGCATTTATGACGATGTATCTCTGTAGTTGTTCGTAAAATAATTTTTTACTGCGAACTGGTTTAATTTGGGCAAAAAATTCAAGAGACATTTTTTTTTAGAATGAAACAGGCTATCGGAAATAATTTTTTAAATGGTAAAAAAATAATAAGACAAAAAATTACGTTGGAAATAAATTTTAGGGGTTGCGTTTTCCACCCCTTACTACCATGGGGTAAACCAAATAAATTACTGGCTAAGTGTCTTTTTGGTAGTAGAAAATGTCAGGTTAATTTCAATATTGTAACTTGTTTAGTGCTTGTGAAAAAAATTGTTAAACAAATTTTATGTACCCCCTTTAAGGGGCTGTATCTTAACAAGGGATGCTCCAATGAAGTTTCTTTATATGAAAGATCCTATCTTTTTTTCGATGAGGAATCACCCCCTTAAATGTTTTACACTTACTTAGTTACACCCTGTATAAACTATAATCTAACACTGGCTCCTTACAATGTCGCCACTTGGCGGCGCAAACTTGGCCACCCGGAATTAGCATGGTA
This sequence comes from Anoplophora glabripennis, assembly GCF_000390285.2. Lineage (NCBI taxonomy): Eukaryota > Metazoa > Arthropoda > Insecta > Coleoptera > Cerambycidae > Anoplophora > Anoplophora glabripennis. Next base: position 129,486 of record NW_019416296.1, read on the forward strand.
AGTTGTATCAGTGCACTATCAGCGTTGCCAGTTGCTTTTTAATTCGACTGTTAATGAGCGACAATGGAAATTAATTTAGTAAAACAAATTGCTTTTGTATGATTTAGCGACGTGTTATTTTAAATTCACCATATTTGTTTAAATTTAAATAAAATCCGATCTTGTTCCGACCGCTTACGAAGGGTTATCCTCCGGCTTCCGCTAGGCAGGTAAGAAGCCGTAGGTATTGCTTTTGGAAAATCGCTGGTGTCAGTTAACTTCACACCTGGTATGATACGATGAGATGGTAAACGGGTAAAAAACAAACTGCTACATTAATTCGGCAAAACAGGAAAGACCGAATGCGCCTCATCACTGCGTCATTTTATTACGTTCTTATTCTAGTTTTCAGTTTATTGGTTTACGAGAAGATGCTTGTGAAGTGTTTTTGTGAGATGTAAGTATACAGTGTGGACCTTTTTAGTGATGGATGTATTGGTATCTTGGGAACCGTAAGAGATAGCAAAATGGTTAAATGGGGCAAGTTTTTGACTTCTGTTGCTAACTTATTGCCGCTTGCAGACCGGTTCTAGCTCTGCAGTTTTTTTAGTTATTTTGAAAAAAAGTAAATGTGACGTTTTCGAAAATCGTCTGTAACTTTTTTTATTGTTAACAATTAACTCTATGATTAACAATAGTTCAAAATGACAAGCAGTTTGAAACAAATGAAAATATTATTATATCATAATTATGATTATCATGAAGATTCGTAGATTATAATGGGGTTGTTTTTCGTAAACATGTGGCGATTACTGTAATTCGCGCCATGATATTAACGATAAGCTTTTACAAAAATTTTAGATTATTCTATAATAGTTTCGAAAAATGCGGTGTTGCCAGGTTTATTAAAAATATTAAAATACCGACAAAGAAAGATTCAATTATCATTAGAAATTGGCAAAAAGTCCAAATGTTAATCAGCAAATGTCAAAGGTCAATAACAGTAGTCAAATGTCTGAGACACCGCAGATTAAGGGAATATGATCTTTGAAGGACATTGACCACAGCTCTCCCTTAATCTTTATCCCCTGCTTATTGAGACCTTTGATAATTAACCTGTAACTTTTCGAGGTATTTACATGGTATTTGAATGTTTCTGTTTCGAAGTTTTAGAGGTATTTCGACATTTTCGAGGTATTTCGATATAATTTATAGGTTCCTCAAATTATGTTGAGTATGTGCAGATATTTTAAGTACCTACATATTTTGCAGTTGTGGAAGTTTTCAATATATTTCCATAAATTTAGTGGTATTTGAGGTATTTCGAGGTTTTTAAAAGTTTCCGGTGAATTTCTAAGTTATTTTGATGTTTTCTGTCGTTTTTAATACAAGTACATATTTTGAAGATGATTCGTAACAATTTAATGTTTTTAACGAGGAATTTGAGAAATTTTAATACATTGTCATGAAACCAGTTTAAATACCAAATACAAGGTGGGGATAAAATTCCTAATTGTAAGTAAAATATTAAAAAAAAAACTATCGAAGCTAATTATGATATGAAAGGAGAAGAATTGAAGAGTTTAAAGACATACAAATATAAAGATTAAGTGTTCTATAACAAATACTCAGTGGTGGCTTAAACAACGTGAAACGCATTAAAAATAAAATGTTGAATTTGTAATATGCAGTCAATTTAACTCGATATGCAAAATTCGTTTGAAAAACTCTGAATAAGTGAGCTCCGCGTAAGTCGCTCCTACACCTGTGAAGTGTTTACAACGATGGTCATGGTTATCATAGCGCAGCAGTGAAAAACAGAGTGAGAGTAGTCATATTTACTATGCAGTTTGGGTTCTGTTTAGTCCAACCATAACTATATAGTGGCTATTCACGGCTTTTTTTTTATTAAACATAATTGGTTCAGGTAAAACATAAAAAAAAACATAAAACACACCACAGAAATAAGACAACCCCGAAATCCAAAGCCAAAGGCTGTGCGGAAGGAGGCAAAAAATGCGGACAAACGTCTATTATCCATCGACATTGCCAGTGCCGGCGCCAGGGATCGAACCGGGACCAGAATAGGAAGTCTGGCCGAGAAATGCTTGCCACCGCACTCTCGACCTACTACACTACCGTGGCGATAAATATAGGTGAATAGGTGTGGTGTAACATTTTGCTACTTACGTGTTGCTTCTTGTATGCTTTTTAAAAGATTGTGAAAGTGTATATTGATTGTAATTGAAAATGAACACATTTTCCCTATATTTCAATAGTAATTAAAGTAAAACTGCCCAATTATATTTAATCTTTTTTTTGTTCAATACTTTGTACCCAAATTTTTCCACCCTCTTTAGTATGAAAGTCAAAAGCTGCCACTGCATATAGTTCAACATTATCTAAGTTTTAAAAAAAAAGAGCAGTCAACTGCTCTGATTTCAGATTACAATCGTAAGCGAAAGAATGCTCATTATACAGGGTATCCCGAAATTAATGGGACACAGAGCAAGGGTAGATTCCTTACATCAAAATAATGCGATTAAGCCAAACTTACCTTGGTCCATTTGTGACTAATAAAAAAGTTACAGAATCCTTTGAAAATTTTCTATGAATTTTAAGAATTTCGAAATCAAAATTTCAACTAACGCCCTGTAACTTTTTTATTAGCAACAAATGGATCAAGGTAAGTTTGGCTTAATCGCATTATTTTGATGTAAGGAATCTACCCTTGCTCCGTATCCCATTAATTTCAGGACACCCTGTATATAGATGCAACAGTATTTTTAGAATAAAAATGAATCAAACTTTAACTCAATTTCGATGGACACCAAGAAAGTAACAGAAATAAAACCTACAGCATTGCTAGTGTTGCATCGGGCTTAAAAAAATTAAAGTTTTACTTCTAGAACCTTAGGAAATATAATCTTGCAGTCATGTTGGGCTAGCTCTTCAACTCTTCACCGTTTTCTGGAATATTTCCCATCAGCCGGGGAACAAATAGTCGACTCTCAGGAAGTTCCTTTGAAATAAATTGGTACACAATTGATTCATTGTGTTACATTCGCTGTGATTTCGAGTTGTTCTGTGTTTCTCAATAGGTATAATGGGCTATGTAATCGGCTCATTGCGCTCTAAGTGTCTGAAAGACCAAGTAAAGAAGTGATTGTGGGGAAATGGCTCGGAATGGCGCGAGGAAGGAAACAGTTCGATCTGGAGCCCGAGATGAGAGAGAGAATTGCGGGCTGTCACCGCGCGCGATGCTCCACACGCTTTGTGCCCGCAATTAACACCATTAACGTTTCCCCTCTGCCGCATGTCGCTTTGTCGAGCTAGGCTGGCTCGTTAAATTGAAACAGATGGAGCTCTTTTTCCACTTCGCCGTTGGAGAACTGGAATACAAAACTGGAAAGAAATAGGTAACATATTTTTGCAGAATAATAATACGCAGCGACTCTCCCGCACAAGTTTTTGACTTCTGAGAATGAAACATAAAGTTGTTATTATAGTCCAGACGGTATCTGTTTCAAAAAGCCATATTTGGGTGAATCGTATATCCACGGAGATTTTTGGCTTTTTGGCTTTCAAATATTACTAGAAATGAAAATTTTTCTATGCGCATAAAAAAAACATGGGCGTAACTTTTGGCGGCACAATATGTTAAAAAAATTCGAAAAATGTCATATTTTTCTTCCTATTTAATTATGTATCTTTTCAAGAGTTGATTTTAGGCGGAATTGGAACAGGAAAAAAATGTTTATAATTAAATTTTTTACAAAATGTGACTAGTTACAAATCGAATGAATCATAATTATTATGGTAAAAATGGAAAAAATCGCAAAAATGGGGTTCAAAAACAATACTTTTTTGGGGTATTTAAATTGGGGTATAGGATCTTAATGCTTGGCTCAAGAAAACTTCAGGTTATGTAGAATCGACACACCAAATTTCATTAAAATCGGTTCGATAGATTTTGCATAATAATTTTGCAATCCAGATTTTGAAAAAGAAATTGCAAATTTTCAAAATTTTGCACAGCCAAAACCAAGGCTCTTAGATACTTGAAAATTTAATCACATCTAGAAGGGCTCTCGAGCTTTCAAACTTTTTTTGAAAAATTCGAATCCGTCACTTAGGGGAGCTCTGGCGCTTGTTTAAACATTGGTCGATTTTTTGTACTTATAAACAATTAAAATAACTGTGAATATTCAATCAAATCAAATTTTTTAAAGCAGGTTTTAAAAGTTCTTGAAAAGACACTTCTTTTAAAAAAAAACGCTTCTTTCCGGTGTTGCCAAATTTCTGCAGTAGCTACTAAAACGATATTTTTTAAATGGAAACACCGGAAAAAATTATTTGTAAATTTTTCTTATTCAAGTTATTTCCTACAAGTTTGCATTTGGAAGTACTAGTATATTACCTCAAATAAGTTGGCCTATGTCAGGTTTTAAAAAAATAACACTGTATATAAAGGTTGTAGAGATTCTTTTCCTACCAGTATATAGGTGTATCTATTTTTTTCAATGTCGTATTTTTCGAATACGAAATAATATATTGAATTGAAAGAAAGTCTTTTTTTAATATGTATTAATTTTTTGTGATTAAAGTATAATTCAAATATTATTTATTGTTTAAAATATAAGCAAATGAGAAATTAACTCATTATATTACTAATTTTCGTCATATTTTGAAAATAATTGTTTTTTAAACAATTTCAGGATATTTAAATAAATTTGTTTTTGATCTTTGATAAACAGTATATAAGTTTATGCACTTACCTTTGACACAATAGAAAAATAAAGTTGATAATTAAAGGAACTTTAAAGATAAATGATTATCGGACTGTTGAAAGACAAATAATTATTAACGATAATCATTTGAAAATACGTTAAAATTAAAAAAAAATCATCATAATCGGACCTCTAGAAGGCGATATATTAAAAATTTTTAAGCGCATCGCGGTTTTGAACTCGCCGATTCAATTTCAAGCATTTCAAATTTGGTGTGAAGATTCTACATAACATGAAGTTTTCTTGAGCCAAGTATAAAGTTCCTATTCCCAATTTCCCCAAAAATATCCCTAAAAAGTATTGTTTTTTAACCCCATTTTTGCGATTTTTTCGATTTTTACCATAATAATCATGATTCATTCGATTTGCAACTAGTCATGTTTTGTAAAAAATTTAATTATAAACATTTTTTTCCTCTTCCATTTTCGCCTAAAATCAACTCTTGAAAAAATACATAATTAAATAGGAAGAAAAATATGACATTTTTCGATTTTTTTTTAACATATTGTGCCGCCAAAAGTTAAACCCACGTTTTTTTTATGCGCATAGAAAAATTTGCATTTCTAGTGATATTTGAAAGCCAAAAAGCCAAAAATCTCCGTGGATATACGATTCACCCAAACCAAAACAGATACCGCCTAGTCTATTATTATTTCTCAATTTTACATTATAATGGGTCGATCCTACACATACATGTAAGCAAATCTGTAACTTTTTATAAGCTTACAGAGAAATTGCAATCTGCATTACAAGTAATTTACAGAAACTCTTACTCGTAATTTCTTACGACTGAGTGTGATAGAATCGAAACGACTTAGAGGATCTTTTTGTGAGGTTAGGAAAAGACAAAATAGTATTGACAAATGTATATACTCGTATATGCAAAGCGTGTTTATTAATTTACTGAATAGGAATATAAACCTACTGGAACATGTGCTGGAGGCTATTTCGTGATCTGAGAGAAATTTTAATATAAATAGGTACTTGTTAAATCCTATTTCACGTTGCCTTATGTCTATTGCCTTGCTGAACAATTTTAACTGTAAATGTGAAGTAATATTTTATCGCTACTATAAAAATATTTGGGTATAGTCTTTCCGATATCAATTGAAGAACCAAAAGAATGACAGTATGTACCAGGTTCGGTCGTTGACGCAGCAATTCGGCACCGAAATATTTGAAGAATGAGCGTGCAGGCAAACAGCAATATGCTCTGTTGCTCTGGTCGACTGCGTCATAAATTTCAGTTGTCGACAAGTCGCCTGGTAGTGCAGTGCAGCAATGCGGAATGTGGTGTGATTCAGATAATTTTAATTTATTATAGGCACCTTCTATTAATCATTGATATTACAGTTGCGAAAGGGAGAAATAAGAGGGATATTTGGTTTACTAATAACATTAAAACATGGCAATTTGGAGACCTTTTGAAACAGAACAAAACGAAATTTACCATCAATATAATAAAATAGTTTGAGAACATAAATAATTAAAATATGTTGTTGGTCAAATGAACATCAATGGTAGCAAAATCTTGCACAAGACACTTATACAAGACTGCTGTGTACCTACTGCTAAAATCAGCATCAGGTTTACTGCAAGATTCATTGTGCAATTGTCTTGATCAAAGCTTTCAATGGATTTGATTTTGATTCAGAGCACTTGAGCACAAAGGGGTAAATTAAAGCAAGTGACTATGTTGCAGACTTACATTAGAATTAAGTAAGACATATATTAAGACTTATAATAATTCACCCCTTTGGACTCAAGTACTTTTGGTTAAGTCTGGTGACTCTGGTGCAAGTATTGTAAAAGTATCTTGCATAAGAAACGATATAAATTTCAGCAATATATACAAAACAATCTGACACAATTTGGCTATTTCAAGTAAACTTGAAACAACTTGTATTAGAATTTCACACGATTGTGCTACCAGGGGTATAATAGAAATTTTACACAATATATAAAAATTACTATAATTTGTTACCTTTAGCAGAAAACTAGGAAACTCATTAAATTTGATTGCTCGGTTTTTTATACATGTTTAACTGACTTCGGAAAGACTATAGCACACTTACCAACCCAGACAGCAATATATACAGGCTATTACTTTGCTTCTCACTACAAGGATCTCGGAAACGGTAAGAGGTACGAAGTAACTTAAATGGGGGCAAAGTTGCGTAATCAGGGGACCAACGTTATGCCTCTAAAAAATCAAGGCTAACATGATTAGTTTTCGAAATATTTCAAAAAACCGAAATTTTGGAAATCCGTTTTTGTTTCATTTCAGCCTTGTTTGAGGTGATATTGAAAACAGAAGAAGACTTTCTCATGGTCACTTTTTGCCCTCTATCGAATGACATAATCAATTTTTATATGTATAACGTTTCGTCTCTCCAGGACCATCATCAACCTCATTTTTTTAAATAGAATCCTATAAACGTTATTACATTTTTTGCAAGCCTTCATTATCCCCAATACTGTACTGCCTCAGCCCGAACCAGATTCAGACGTTTTTGTCTCGAAAATTCATCTTCAGTGTATTTGTTCCAAATTTATCTAAATCTTTTATTTAGATTTCTTTGTTTATTGAATTATCATACATTGTAAGTGTCGTTAGACCCTGTAAAATCCATTTAGTTATTTAAACTATTATTACCACCACGCGTTACAATAAAACATTTATTATTATTATTAACTATTACCATCACTTGGTCATACATAACTCAATAAGTTGTTGCGTCAAAATTAAAACATTATTACAATTTTATTAGGACAAATTAATTCTTAAAAATACATATGAACAACCAAAACGCCAACTGAGTATTATTCTTTAAAAAAATTCAGTAAATGTTCAAAAACCTTTTCGTTTTGGCAAAGGTTGGAAATGAAGATCAGCGTAATATTATCGGAATTTATTATATCTGTAACCGCAACTGTGAAAAAGCATGTCAGATGTATTCGTATGAATATCCTGAAAAAAAAAATAGATCGGAATTTGTTTGAATTTTGAGCACTCAAGAAGCCTAGAAATAACTATGGACACGGGAATAAAACTCTAATAATTTTTTATTTTAATGCGTGTTGGAAATAGTTTAAATAACTAGATGTATTTCACAGAGTCTAACAACACTTACAGTGTACGATAATTCAATAAACAAAGAAATCTAAATAAAAAATTTGGATAAATTTGGAACGAATATACTGATGATGAATTTTTCGAACAAAACGTCTGAATCCGGTTCGGGCTGAGGCAGTACAGTATTGGGGGTCATGTAATAAAATTTTTAGGGTCGTATTTAAAAAAATTATATTAATGATGGTCATGGGGAGACGAAACGTTACATATAAAAATTGATTATGACATTCGATAGAGGGCAAAAAGTTGCCACGAGAAAGTGTTCTTCTCTTCAATATCACTTCAAATAAGGCACAAATGAAACAAAAACGGATTTCCAAAATGTCGTTTTTTTTTCAAATATTTCAAAAACTAATCATGTCAGCCTTGATTTTTTTGGTATAATTATAATGTTGGTCCCCTGATTAAGCAACTTTGCCCGCATTTAAGCTAGAGTTTGTATCTCTTACCGTTTTCGAGATCCCTGTAATGAGAAGCAAATTTGTAATAGCCTGTATATTCCCAGAATAATCTAACTACCTATATCCGTTTCAGAACATTTGATTATTCATAGAATTTGTTTAAAAAAAATGACGAGGGGAATAAAATATAATAAATTGTTTAACTATTTATAGGTTTATTTTCTTTTTCAGTAATAATTTTCTGTCATCTCTCTCAGTCTATTTCTTCTTGGTTTGACGTAGAATCCAAAAATTGCAATAATATACAGGGTGTCCCATTTAAAATAACGAAGATGACGTCAACTTCCGGTATAACCGGAAGCCTTAGGTGGGCGCCATTATTTTAGTTGAGAAGGGCATGCTCGAAAACACTATTGCCCAAATTTTCAAAATTAAAATCGTAGTCTCTGAAATATGTCCTTTCACCGTGGTACACCCTGTCGTCTTTTACCAAGTACCAGTACCAAGTTCCATAGTAATAATGCCGCAAAGCTGCATTTATGGGAAATCTAACAAAGTAGCTATAACCTTTTAAAACCTCCATCTCTAAGATTTGTTAATTTATAGATCTCTAGATTTATAGATATAGATGTTTTTATAAAATTTGAAATTAAAATAACTGAAAAGGTAGCAGCGACTTTTAAAAGCCGACTTTGTTTTACTATTTTTGTGTAGTTTCAAAGAATATCAAATTTTTTTGATGAAAATTCAACTTTTGAAAATTTTAGTCACACTGTAAAACTTTACATCGTTAAATTCCACAACTTTGCTTTAATTTGATCGATCCTGTATCTATTAAGATAACCATGGTGCAACTCAAAAAGAGGCACTGTGTGTAGTCTTTATTATTGAATGGAATGATATTAATGTAGGTAAATATAACGAAAATATCTTCAATTCCGCAATCATATGGGACTGTAAATTCAAATTTACTTAGAATCTCAAGGTTGTCAGGAATTAAAAAATATCAACACTTTAATAAAAAACATTCGTATATATTTATTCTCATAAGTAACAATAAAATTGTGCATTTCAATAAATATTCAGTTACAGTCTATTATCTACTATAGAACAAGCATTATTAGCAAATATATAATTTGTATAAATATGCCCTTAATCATAAAATATTTGCAATATACATAAAAAAATAAACTAGTTACAAGATACTAAAATAACTACTTACAATATTACAGCGTACAGATGGAAAAACATTTATAAAAAGTGAGACATCCAATAATGTCTAAAACATAATTACATTATAAAAATAACTAAACCTAAAAAAAAAATGGAATAAAAGCAGTAACATCATGTTACTTCAAATACTACATCATAATTAAAATTATTTTCTTAATTAAATATCTACTTTTGAATAATGCTTATAAAAAAGTTATAAACATTATTGTATTAAAATTATATCTCATAAGATAAGTATTAACTAAGATCTAACATAAAAAAATGCCAGACGTCAAAATAGAAAAAAACATACTACATTTTAAAACATTTGTATTCATTCAATCACATACTAGTCAACCCTAGGCAAAATTCTACAGGCTAGATAGTAAAAATTTGCAACACACTAGCCAAGCTAAGGGAAATAGGTAGGTCTTTACAATATATGTAAAAAATTTGACAATTTTTAATAGTTATTTAAACTCGATACAAAAGACATCATTAAATATTTAAAAGGAAATGAACACTCCTAAACTAAATAATAAAACTAGTTAAATTAGAATATTAAAACATAAACATTATTTACAATCGTAAAAAATAAGTTTAACACACTCACTATATTGTACAATGTATTTTATTTTGTTTTCAATAAAGATACTTAAATTTATTCAATTTACTTGATCCCATTTTATGGAGAAAAATTACATGTGAAGCTCTCTTGATAAATATCTGTACAAAACTGCCTGTAAAAGTGAAAAAGGCACAGCAAGTTTAACTAATACAGCTGATATAATTCTAGAGTTAATATCTTTGGATAAAAACAATTTTTGTTCCATCCTAATAATGCCTTTCAATTTCTAATGAGATTTCTAAGCGCAGTCTGTTTTCATAACACCAACAGGTGATGGTTTTATTATTAGATGTCTCAATTTGACAGTGTGGAAGGAAATAGATAATTTACAATGCAAAATTACAACTGGTCATGCAAAAGCAATTGCACTAGTGTTGATCTAATAAAATCTGTAGAAAATTTCATCATACTATTATCTGTTGTAGTCTTGTGCGGGTCTAAATTACATCTAACATATTTATGTATAGAAGCATGTGCTTTGTCTACCGCATTTGTGGAAATCACATTAGAACTTTGTGTATTTCTTCTTATGTACCGCACCACATTATAGTTAAAATCATTAGCAACTTCGAAATTCTGCAGAGCAATAGGTTTATTGGCATTTAAATTATTTATGCAGAATTTCTGCACTGGCAAACTTAGCCTATGAAAATCTTCTCCAAAATCTTTAATCAATGATTCAAAACTAAGGGAATTTGTGGGTACAATATACTCATTTATTTCTAGAGTGACAACGTACTTGCTCTGACCGAATGTTCTTAACAGACAGTCATTTTCAACAATAGATCTTATCAGGGAACTATCACTTTTAGGATAATTCCAAGGTAGGAAACTAGCTTGAATGGCTAGCCTATTTGATAGATTTACTACTAATTTTGATAGTCGATAAGGAATATCTTTATCATAAAAAATAAAGGATTCTATGCCGATAAGTTTATGGTAACTTAAAAATTCTATGAATCTTTTTTTACTAAAAACAGACGGAGATATGCAAACTGTAGCATTTACATTTAATTTATGATCGAGGGTGTTGGTTAATAATATTTTCTTCATATCACTATCTCTCTTTACCTTATAACTGAATGAAACTGCAAATGGCACATTTTCAATGTTCGGTAAAGAACAAAAGTAAAAATAAGAAGTTAGCACTGTATTTTCATCATTACCAATCTTGGAAAACTTAAATTTTCCTGGCACGGCTTTCTTCTTGTCTTCAAACCAGAGGTAACAATTTCTAGGAATATTTTTTATATCACTTTGTAATGCAATAGCTTTGACTTCAATTTTTCCAACGAGAAATGCTGAATAAACATAACCATTGTCACTTTCCTGCCAAAGTGGTTGTGGGCCCCAATCATGCTGATTCAAAATATTATCACTTTTTTGTAGATCAGAAAAATTACATGGCTGGCCAAAAAAATTAAAAACTTCTAACACATAATGTAAGCGATTATATTCATGTCTATAAATTAAAAATAATGATAAGCTAATTACAGACACAATTAACAGAAGCAGTTGATGGTATTTCTTCATGTTTTTATCAAATTTATACACATTTCAAATTTCAAAGGTTAAGTTAAATGTCAACATTTGCTAAATACAGAACAGGGAAGTGTGTTCGGTAATCTCAAATACCAAAACAAAAATTGATGCGTCCAGAATGTATCTACTACAGTATGCAGAAGAAGAAGAATAAAGCAGTGATCTCATGATCTATTCAAATTTCAAATTGCGAAATGTAAATGATCAGATCTTCATCTACTCTGAGTACTCTGACACAAATGAACGGCATATCATTTTTCTGCCTTTGTTGAGTAATTCGCTTTTTATACTCAGTGACATCTTGTTCATTAATACTTTAATAATAATTTTCCAGACAGATTTAAAAATAAAAGTATGTTTTTATAAGTTTTATTACATTATTACATTTGATAAACCAGTGAATAATCGATTGTTAATCCCTTGTTCTTAAATATGTTATAACCATATATTTAATAGTATACTATATCAGATCTATGGTTATAACGTATTTGTAAAAAGTAAACAGCAACTAGTATTTCAATTTCAATAGGTCTGCTTGTCTGTTCATTTACGTTGCTATAAGCATATCTGACCAGTAAAAGCACAAAAATGCCGTTTATTTATCACAAAGCAGATGATCTGATTCTATTCATTTTTTGTCTCCCTGGTCATTACTGTCAGATGATTGATGATTCTGATTTTTTAAACAGTTGCTCTGATTTTGTGTGATCTGTGGCTCTGATACAAGAATTGACAATTCTTGGCTCTGAATCTGATTTGTCTCTGCTTTGATTTGAGCAACGAGCAACACAAATAGAAATCAACAAACCTAATGAAAACAGCCTTTGTTTACGAATACGAAATACGATATTGCGACAAACATGATAAGAAAAGGTTAAAAAAATGGGAGATTAAAGATGTTAAATGCTATCTTTTTTGCCTTGTTTGGGTATTTTTAATTCATTTATTATTACTACAGATTTGTGCAATATCCTTTTGAAGTTTATTTTAAATTATCATATGAATCTTTGACTATGAGTTATGTTAGTGATTTAAGTCAGTCCCAAGAATATTTAAGTTTCCGCAGTAGTGTCCCCCTAAGAAGAATAGTAGTTGATTCTGATAACAGCAAAGTATGTAGACGAGAACTTAAATATAAGAAATTGAAGCTAAGCTGATTTTAGGGATGGCGAATATATGACTGCGGCCCTAAAAAAGTGAGATGTCCTTTAATTTGTCTTCCTCCTGTTTCTGGTACTGCTGATATATTTTTCAAGCAAGCTCTAACTCTTTCAGCTAAGGGGGTCAGAGTTATATCAGCCGAAGCACCAGTTTATTGGAATGTAAGGGAGTGGTGCGAAGGTTTCAAGAAACTTCTTGATTATTTAGAGTTAGATAGAGTTCATATATTTGGATCCTCCCTAGGTAAATAATTCTATGATTATATCTATATAATTTTAGGTAAATGTTTTCTAGGTGGATATCTTGCCCAGAAATTTGCAGAATATACAGTCAATTGCCCTCGAGTTGCCTCTTTAATATTGTGCAATACCTTCACCGATACTTCCGTGTTTAACAATCATGATTCTGCTGCAATATTCTGGATTTTACCAGCTTTAGTCTTAAAAAGAATGTTAATGGGAAATTTCGTGTCTAATAGAGTTGATCCGGAAATGGTCGAAGCTGTTGATTTTATGGTAGAAAGGGTAAGAAAATGATACTAAATACTTTTAAATTATTAAGATTGTATTTTTTCAGTTGGAAAGTCTCCCACAGACCGAGTTAGCTAGTAGGCTAACACTTAACTGCCTTAGGGGGTACGTAGAAGCTCATAAACTTTCCAATCTTCCAATTACCATAATAGATGTTTTTGATGAAAGTGCGTTGTCTTCTGCTGTGCGCGAAGAGCTTTACAAATGTTACCCAAGTGCCAAATTAGCTCATCTTAAGTCGGGAGGAAATTTCCCATACCTAAGTAGATGCGGAGAGGTCAATCTTCATTTGCAGGTAAAGCGATTTTTCTATAGATATAATTAACGGTTATAGAGTTCGTATCATTTTCTATTTCAGATACATCTGAGACAATTTGACGGCACAATCCTTTCTGCCTCAGATCGTCCTTTAATAAATCGGAGTTAAAGCAGTGATAACCAATTACTTTAGAAATAAAATATTTTAGAATCTATTTACATATTTTATATATTTATATAAGAAAGTGGATTTTATATTTTAAAAGCTAAAAGCCAATCATTAGACTAGTGTAGGTACAAAAGAAAATTGTAGAATATGCCAATATAAATTAAAACTAAACAAAAAATACTATAGAATAAAATGTGAACCAAGTATTGATAAAAACTATTTCGCAAGCTTATTTACCATGAAATTACCGTTTTGTGTTGTCTATAGTGATTATTGTCACCTTTTTAACAAGTCTCTGCTTTTCAGTGCGGTGATTACTTTGTTGTGTCGTGTATGTAAATTTTTTTTTCCTTATCGGATTGGATTGCTTGAAAAATATAATCATATTTATAGAAACTGAAGAAAATGTGTGGTTTGTAGAGTTTTTATAGATCTGAGTTTTGTTGTGTGAAAAAATCTTGCAAAAAATGCAATTACATTACTCGTACAGTTATAGGACAAATAAGTCGATACACTTTTATAACTTAGAGCTTAAGTCTGACGCTCTATATACAATAAGCTTGCCAAATAATTTCCAAAATGTTTTTGTTTTTTTCTTAAAAATGTCTTGCAGTTGGGTATTTTTCTTGCATTGCACGTTATATGTTTTCGTTTTTATTTTTATAAGGATGGCGCATACAACAGACGGTCAGTGACTGACTATTTTGTCAGTGGATGATAAATGACCCCATATAACTATGAAAATGCAGAAATTGTCAACCGCTGACTGTCGTATACTCACTAATTCACAAAACGTAAAAAGAAATACAGCAAAACAGTATTACAATACATTTATTTTTATTTTTAAATATACAGGGTGTTCCTGTACATAAACTAAACTTTACGTGGTAATAAAACTCCACAGAATAAGAAAAAAATTCTCATAAACTTGTGGGTTAGGAGATGCTTAATTTGTGATATGATGTGTTGAATTTGTAATTCCTGAAAATGGGAATTACACAGGTGTTGCGCTATTTATCGTTTATATAACAAAATGATAACCGTCAGCTAGAATCATTAGACAGACATATCCCGTCTAATTCTTAGATCCTGACAAATGTCAAAATTTGTGGACAAACATGAACATTATTTTGACATATTTAATAATGTAGCCACACAGAAATTTTGACAATATAAAACAGTAAATTGGTAAATAAAAAAAAATTAACCTGGAAAACCTCATTATAGAAAGATAGTTAAATTCAACCGTTGTTTGAAGAACTGTTTGCCTTGAAATAAATGTATTGATAGCTTAGCGTACGTAACGTGTGTATCTTGACATTCAGGTATCCGGCAATTTTCCACGACACGACAATTCAAATAATGAAATAATCATGATATAACAAAAGAAATACAACTAAATATAATAAAGACAACTGTCATTAACATAAAATTCAAACACTGATTTAAATTTAATTTAAATCAATTATGACAAGTGTTATTTTTCCTTTCTCCATGAACGCAGCTTACAAAACTAATACTGGAATCAGTCAGGAGCAGAAGCCAAAGCATTTATTCTATTTTACTTAGGCCTCCAAGTCTAGGTAAAAGAGTGACCGCAAAAAACCTGTGATTTTCGCACGTTTTTTTACAATTCGCAGAGAATTTAAAAAAATACATAAAAACATGTCTTTGGTCGCAAATTACTTGTCGTAAAAAATTGAAATGAGCATGGCTTTTAGTATTTTGAAAATTTTAAAAATCACCCCTACTTAGGGATTGACAAAATGCCAAAAATGAAGAATTTGAATATTACCAATTGATATAAAAACTATTAGCTTGTGAATTATCTTAATATATTTTTTTTGGTATTTTTACAATTATTTCTGATATTCTCTATTTTTGGGGATGATTCCACCCCCTGAGCGCGCTTAAGGGTGGATTTTCTAATTCAACATGCTTATTTCAGTCATAAATCTTTCTTTGTATTGATAGAAAAATTCACATGCTAATAGTTTTTATATTTATTGGTAATATTCAATTCTTCATTTTGGGCGTCTTTTCAACCCCTAAATAGGGATGATTTTTGAAAATTTTCAAAAAACAAAGCTATGCTCATCTTATATTTTTATCTATTTTCTTTAGTTCTCTGCTAATTGTGAAAAAATGGGCGATTTTTGCGGTCACTCTTTTGCTCTCACTTGATTAGGTACTTTTTTTTTAACTTTAGAACTTTAAGATTTGGAATTTTTTATTCAGAATAAGTCATAATTGTTAATTGTTGCATAAATAACCAAATTTAAATTATTACTCTGAAAAATTATCAATTTTAAACAAAAAACGTTTGAAACGAGATTTATGTAAGATTTAAACTAGAATTCTACTCTTAAATAAACAAACAAGTGTTATACCAAAAGAGATGGGTCAGAATTTTCCTTAGGGATCAGTATAAATTTTTATTTGTTTATTTTAAAGTGAATGCATTGAAATAGGTTTTTGAGAATTTTAACTTGTTTCTTGGAAACTAATTCTGAACTAAAATTTATAGGAACTTTTTTCTTATTTCGGGAAGTTCTGTTATCCTTTAAAGTCTGTCTTGTGCAATTTGGGATACCCCGTATATCACCATTTATACAGTGTGTCCATGGAAACTGCCTTAATTTTCACTTATTACAAAATCGTATCTATTTATTAAAATCGTACTATTCATATAAAAATTTGTGATAAAAAATTGTGCTGTATTCAAACGTATTGAAATGTTTTTAGTGGCACAACATATACAGGGTGACACCAATTTGTCTTAACCATAGGTGTCAATGATAAAAAAACTTTTTAAATGGATATTTCATCATTTTGGAAAACGATCTTGTATGCTCTATTAAAAAGTAATTTGTAGCATATTTGTATTTTTTTAAAACTGTTGTTTTTGTTTTGGACGATATGCTACACATTTATTTTTCAAATACGGTACTAATTTGGAATATTTCTCTATATCTATATTTTGTTTGACGTGTGTTCTCTTCAGCATTGAATATATAGACCATAACGTTGTCAGCTACACCCTCTTAATTTTACATTCAAAATATGCCTTTATGACACTATGATGCATTTTTTAATTTCTCAGAATTGTACCATTCCAAAGAGTCTCCTTAAGCAGATTCATATTACTTGATTGATTTGCCGGGAATGAGACCAGAAATTGGACTTTGTGTTGCTTTAGACACTTTTCATGGTAGATCTTAAACTACATTTGAATACAAGCAGATTTTTATTTAAAGTATGACTTCTTCAAAAGAAAATATAAAAAATCCTACTTTTGAACTCTACCCATGGACAGACAACACGATATGTAAAAAAGTCTAAAAAAAAGTTGTAATATATATTTTATGCAAGAAAAATGTCTTGCAAAGAGGCAGTTAAATGTAGTATTTCTTGCCATTTTATTTTCATATGTAAGAAACCAAAAATATTGAATAAATTTTATATTAACATTCAAAGGAATTAAAAAAATATGTGATATTTTGAACAATGTTACTTGAACAACCGTAAAAATATAAACATTAAATAAACACTTAGTTTTTCTTATAAACCACATCAAATTATTCCAATTTTCTCCTCCATTCAGGAATTGCTCTGTAAAAAATAGTTTAAGAAAATATTACGCGCAAAAAAATAAACGTTCAACTTACAGTTTCGGTAAACACCTCAAGGGCATAACATTACCAAATTTGTCGGCAGAATTGTCGTCTTGTATTCTGTTTATCCACTGCTGTGTGGGTTTTAAGAGCCTTTTGGGATCCCTTTTCGCAGAATGGCTCGACTTACTTCGTCTTAGGATAGGAAACGGTTCTGGTTTCTTTTTCTGCTTCATTCTCATAATGTATAGGTCATCCTGACTTTGGAACTGTTTTATTAATCTATTTGCTTCAAAAGCCCTATAAGGTATTTACTCAATATACGGGGTGTAATTTTGAATGGCAGTCATATTTATACTTTGATCTTTAGAAATATGTAGTTCCCCTAAACTAGGTCAATGTCACAGGTTAGTTTCATAAACCGAACACAGTGCTTTAAAAAAATAGTAACAAATACTTTTTATTAAAAACTTGAAATAACAAAGAAAATATTTCCAACCTATTGGTGAGTATTTTATTAGTTTCTATTATAACATAAAACTGCTTTGGGAGCTGCCCGGCATAGACAAGAATTGTAATTATAACTCAATTATTTGATGTAAAATAAAATAATAATTTCAGAATTATGCATGTAATTTTTATCCCCAAAAAACTGCTTCCCACTTGAAGTTATATACGGTATAATTAAAATTAATACAGAGAGAAACTGACTGTTTTCTTATTAAAGTGTACCAAGTATACATACCTCCGTTTTTTCTCTTGCTCTGCTGCAATTTTTTTGTGTATGATTTCCTGTTCTTCCATATCTTGTCTTTTTTGCTTCCATTCTTGCACCAGCATTTTTAATTCATCGTTTCTTTTCTTTTGTAATTGATCAATTTCATTTCTTTTTTGCCTCTTATACATTTCCATTTGTTTTGCATGTTTTGTTTGTTCTTCTTTTTGCGCCTTAAGATATTTTAAAATTTTAATGCGTATAAAATTAAAATTAATTAAAAACTTGCCTTCCATTTTATCAGTTTCTCTTGGACGTTCACCGAAGGTTGCACGGTTGTTGATATTTTTGAAGGAATATTTGAATATTTTCTACTAGCACTTTTATTGGCTTTTTCTTTCTGCCAATTTTTTAAAGCAGTTCGTTTTTTTAATTCTAATGCAATATATTTCTGGTACCATTCCTCATGATGCTTGATTTCTTGTATGCTAATATCTAAACAACCAATATAAGCAACATTTATACAAAAATACAGTTAAATTACCTGGAAATTCTTCATGTAAATATTTCGCAATTGCGTCAATATTTTTATATTTTTTACGATACTTTATAAATACTTGATGATCTTCTTTACGCCATCCATTTTCATGCCCCCCACTAGCATGTACGAAGTCCATGAATTCTTTAATTTCCTAGAACATAAAGGCTATAAATCTATTAAAATGATACATATGCCTTACCATACACTGGTGTCTACTTCTAATTCTCTTCGATTTCTGTAAATTTGAAACTTGGTGAAAATTTATTTGGACAGGTTCTGTCCACTCTAAAACCTTTTCATTATAGTAATTCACGTCATCTGTGAGATCATTTAATTCTTTATCTAGAAGTTCTATTTGCTTCTTGTTGCAATATTTTACGGTTTGGATATTATCCTGTATAAAAATCATCTCCTTTTTAAATTGTTTGAAATCTACAATTTAGTATGTATACATAAAATATATCTTTACAAATTTAAAGATTAATATAAACAGTTCGATTTATTAATATTAACTGAAAGAGAATTAACTATATTAAGCAGAAAATGTCTATTCTGCGTAATCTGACTCCATTAATTTTTATCTAATCTAAATAATTACAAAGTTCTGAAAAATAATTTTAAAACAACCATAATGAAACAAACCTGTGACACTCCCAATTTCATTATTTTTTATTAACGTTACTTTAGAATTTAATGGTTCCAAAATATCCTGAATCTTAGTTTGAAGTATATTCCACTCATTTTGCCTAAAAATGGGCAATTCTTCAAACCTCTCTGTCATTATAACGTTAGTAATATATTTTATTTTATACCTTCTTTTTTTCAAATCACTGGATAATTCGTACAAATCAAGCTCTGCACATTTTTTTAAACGCTCCAAAATGGGTGTAATGGATTTTTCTAAATTAACTTGAAAATTGTAAAACTTAATAGTTTCACTTTTTAATGAAAATAAGTTCATATCTGCACTATCTGTTGCTCCAGTATTGAACAAGCTAAGCTTGTTTGTTGTGGTTCAGTCTTCAAAATTGGTGCTACGCAACTTGCTATGTGAAAGAATTTCAAATTTAAACATGTAGTGTCACTTTTTCAGATTCAGTTTAACCAACCTCAAACCATTTCAATGGTCACCACTGACAGTAACACCCTTAGAGAATATTCTACATAGAGGAAACACTGTGAGTAAAAAAATGTAACGGCTGTAGAGAAAACAGGCGATAGTTTAGGTACTCGCTCTCTCTCTCTAATCGTTGTGGAAGGAGTTGCGTTAGCCAATCACGTGCCTGCGAGGGAAGAAAGATAATACTCCAATACTGCATTCCCAAAAATATCGCAGTTTTTTTTCTTAACTCGTCAGTGAAGACTACCTTTCCTGTTATATACAGGGTGTTTATTAAGTTCTTGTACGAACTTTAAAGGGTAAATCTTTGATTAATTTTAAGATAAAAATTCATATGAATATAGGCCCGCGACGGCTTGGTTCTTGAGATACACAGCGTCCAAAAAAAATTGTAAAAAATAAGTTCTTAATATTTACAATAATTGCTGAAACAAAACATTTTTTTTAAATGCTCTGTATCTCAAGAACGAGCCATTGCGGCCCAATGTTCATATGAGTTTTTTATATTAAAATTGGTCAGATTCACCCTTTAAAGTTTGTACAAGTACTTAATAAACACCCTGTATATATGAAAACAGTTAGCAGCTGCAACGCACTGGATTCGTGTTACTAAATAGCAGTGAATCTAGGGTCCAGCAGCACTGGTTTTATAAGCTACTTCTATCTGCTAGATGATTATGGTAGATCAGTTCACTAGTTGGTTCATGTCATCAGTGTCATCTCTGTTGCAAGTTTTGTGATTTGTTTGACTGTCATTCCGGCATCCGGCATTTTCCTAGAGGTTATGTAGTTTTATTTTATTTTATTTTTCGAATAATACGGCCGCAGCAAAATGTTATCCAGATCCTTCACAAATATTATATTAAAAGTGAGTATAAAGAATTTATTAAAAGTTCTTGTCGTACAATAATTATATATTTGATATTTTATTTTACAACTAATTAATTAATTTTAGCAAGACACAGTTATAAAAGCATTTCGCAATGTTCTTGTAAGACACAAGTCTTACACACCAATGAATACTGTTATAATGTTTGTTCCACAGCAAGAGGTATGTTATTAATTTTTTAAACATTAGACAACATATCTATACAATAAAAACATTTTAGGCATGGATTGTAGAACGAATGGGTAAATTTCATAGAATTCTGGAACCAGGATTGAACGTATTAATTCCTATAGCCGACAGGGTAAAATACGTTCAAAGTTTGAAGGAAATTGCGGTTGATATACCAAAACAAAGTGCAATTACTTCGGATAATGTCACGCTTAATATAGACGGTGTTTTGTACTTAAGAATTGTTGATCCATATTTAGCAAGTTATGGTGTAGAAGATCCTGAATTTGCAATAACGCAACTTGCACAAACCACTATGAGATCAGAATTAGGAAAAATATCCTTAGACAAAGTTTTCAGGGAACGAGAAAATTTAAATGTATCTATTGTTGACTCCATAAACAAAGCAAGTGAAGCATGGGGAATGACTTGTTTGCGTTATGAAATTAGAGATATAAAATTACCTCCTCGGGTTCAAGAAGCAATGCAAATGCAGGTAGAAGCAGAAAGAAAAAAAAGAGCTGCTATTTTAGAATCTGAGGGTGTACGAGAAGCCGATATCAATGTAGCTGAGGGAAAAAGGAAAGCAAGAATACTAGCTTCTGAAGCAGAAAGACAAGAACAAATTAATAAAGCAGCTGGTGAAGCAGCGGCAATATTAGCTGTTGCTGAAGCTAGATCGGGCGGACTGAAATTAGTAGCAGAAGCTTTAAAAAAAGACTTGGGTCCCAATGCTGCATCCCTTAGTATTGCAGAGCAATATGTTCATGCATTTCATAAATTAGCGAAAACCAATAATACTCTGATTCTTCCTGCAAATGTTGGTGACATTTCTAATTTAGTTACTCAGGTAAGTGACGTTTGAAATATCGAGTAGAAATAGTGTCACTAAGTATACTATTCGAAATACTTTACTTTTTAGGCAATGTCCGTGTATTCAACCATTTCAAAAAATCAAGATGCACAAAGGAAACCTACCATTGTCAGAAAAATTTTACCCCCAAAACCTAAAGATGATCTAGCAGAACTTTTCAGTGATGAAGAGGAACAGAAAAAACAAAGAGATAAATT
Source organism: Anoplophora glabripennis (assembly GCF_000390285.2). NCBI lineage: Eukaryota > Metazoa > Arthropoda > Insecta > Coleoptera > Cerambycidae > Anoplophora > Anoplophora glabripennis. The sequence goes on from NW_019416296.1 coordinate 151,410, forward strand.
AAAATTAGATACATTGTCTCCAAAAAATTGTAATTAGTATTTAATAAAATAAAAATATATAATACTATTTTTACTAAATTTATTTACCAAAACGTAAAAAACTTGACCATGCAACTTTGTCATTGCAATAAAATGTTAAAATGTTGATGATAAAAATGTCATCCTTTATGTTTTTAATACTGCGTGAACTACTGGACACTAAACTTTGTTAAAATATAGATACACTGATATTTACTGCTTTGAAAAGTTCAGCCCGGCCAAATTGATCATGTGCAGGCAGCATTTGATTCTGCGCATTTAATTATAAATTAATTACAAATTTATGCGGCGTTCACAAAACGGACTGATGCACTACATTTAATTCAACCAATCGAGTTGTATTTCTCTTGGTTCTTTACTCCAGTTTTCTGTCGCGCCGTACCACGGTCCGTCTTTACAGACCGTGGCGCTGTACTACCTTTTGCGAAAATATTAGGTTAAAAATGTTAAAAGACGATGAATTTGTGACGTACAAAAACTTCATAAAAGGAATATATTTAATTATTACTGCATTATAATTATTAGTAAAGCAATTTTCAATTTTATCTGAAATTTAGTAGTAATGATACCTATTTGGCATGTAAAAATGCAAAGAAACAATATCTTTAGAAATTAAAAAAATCCGCCTCACTCATAGACGCACACAAGAGAGAAAGATCTACTTCTTTACGATATAGTTCACGTGTTCAAGGTCATTCCGCCACGCCATTATTCCATTGCTAGAAATTGGCCTCAATGATTTGGGATCGAGGGGGATTATCCTGCCTCATCTCGTGTAGGCCTGGACAGCCTTCGTAGGTGGGCCCCATCCGACCGCAAATGCGGCCGGTATAGGCGCTTTGTGGGACCTCCTTTTGTCCTGGCTGGGCCCCGCCGGCTAGGGCCCTTTCTTCTGGCGCTCTTCTTGCTTCGCCGGCTCGTCTGTGTAAACCCCGGGGGTGGTGTCATGTTTATGTGTGGTATGGTTGGGTAGGGTAGTGCGGCTATGCAGCCTGGGATGCGCTTTGCTAAGGTGGCCCTTAGGCTAGCGCCGGAAGGTCATTCCAAATTTGAATTTCCAATATCGTAATGATTTCTGATGATACATAGCATCCATTTTCAAATTGGATTAATTTTGATAATATGGCTTATTTTGTCAAGAAAGCCAGAACAAATTGACTTCCTTAATTTTTCATAAAATAAAACTACTGTTTCATCAATAGCAATCTTCAACTTCAAAATACCATGCATAAGATGTCACGGAATGAATAAATCTTTTTGCTTTGAATTATTAGTATTTGAATGAAGCACGCGATCAGTATGAAAGAACGCACCTACAATCCACGCTAGTCAAGTGTACTTCCGTCAATATCAATTGACATTTTTGTTTTGTTTTCAGTAACTGACATATTAATTTCGTATAACTAAAATCTGTTTATTTTTCTTATCTAGTAAAATCTTTGTAGTGGTTATTTTCAATACAAGTTAATTTCTTCTTTCAAACTTTCAAATTTCCCGCGCATAGTGTATATATTGATTCCGGTTCTCTACTGCCATTACATTGTTCTTTCAGCGAGTGCAGCAGTTTCTTTTGAGAAAGTTGTTCTGCGTGTGAGCTGCTTTTTTTAAACCGTATACACGTAAGTAAATTTTATTATTGAATTTAAAATCGTTTAATAAATAATACTAATTGTATATATTATGTTATAATTTCTCAGTAGGTGTTTTTACAGCTTTTCTTAGCATGTTTCTTTATTTTCAAGAAATATGATATGCTTAATGGTGGCTCATGCTATTCGAAAATTTGTTGCAACTTGTGTAACTTTTCATTCGATTTTCGATAATAATTGATTTTTATGCTGTATTTTGAAATATTCATTGTACTTTGATGTAGATTAATATTGTCTGTTGATCGTAGGAGAAAGTTTAGGTATGTCGTTGACCTGCTTTCAAATGCCGTTATTTTTTTTTAAGTAAAACGTCTTTTTTCCTGCATTTTTAATGCTCTGTTGATTAAAGAATTTTTCATTGCTACAAATATGTTCACTAAAATTGTTTATATACAGGATAAAGAAAACCTTAATGAAACATCTCGTATTGTCTTTGTGAATTTTGACCTTGTGATACTAAAAAAAATTTTCTCGTTGCGAAATTAACATATAAGTGACTTGATTTTCAATAGCCGTGGTGTTGGTGAAAGTGAAACTTAATTTTTTCTTTAATTAACTTTTCAGAAATTTTTGTATGAGTCAAAAGGTAGAAAAACCAGTCCTATCCGGTCAACGCATCAAGACCAGAAAAAGAGGCAAGTATTTGTGTGTATTTTTAGTTTGAAAAATAAAAATAGGTCCGCTTATTCCATATCATCACTGTTTATATTTATGTAGTCTTGTTTTGTTTTATAATAAATATTTTTTTTTTTGTAAATCTTTTCTATGATATGTATGATCTAATATCCAGTTAATTGTCTAAATATATTTATTTGCTAAAAATTGTGAAATTTATTGCAATATGTCAATATTTACAAATAATTTTCATTTTTATATAAAGTTTATTTGTTTACACAATTTTACAAATAAACATGTTTAAAATTCAATTGTACTTAGGTAGCACAAAGAGAACATATTGTCATTCATTTCAAGGATATTATGACGATTAATGTTTGTATATAGATATGTAATGTTTTACTGCTAGTTTAATTAGTATACTAAACATAATTTTACTGATAACACATTCTTTTGGTAGATGAAAAGGAGAGATATGATCCAATAGGGTTTAGGGATGCGATAATCTCTGGGCTCGATAAATGTTCTAACGATTTTGAAGCAATTTCTCGATATTTGGACAACGCAGGAAACAAACTAGATTATCGTCGATATGGCGAGTGCCTCTTTGACATACTTATCGCTGGTGGCATCCTGGGTAAGGATAAGCATTTTTTACACTTATTAATCCTTTAACGTTTTGAATTACAGTTCCAGGAGGTACACTATCACAAGAAGGCGATGGCCCACACAAGACAGACGCCTGTATTTTTAACACCCCGGACGAAATCAATATGGAAATAATGAAGAGCTGGGAGCAAGTGTTTATAAAACTTATGCGCCGATACAAATATCTGGAAAAAATATTCCAGGTAAGGAAATTCTTTTCTAAAATTTTAAATCTTTTTGTTATACTTTTTCATTTTTCATGTTTTATATGCAAAGTATCTTAGTGAAAGAAAATGTCGCAAAATCCTGTAAACATTTCTTATTGGTTGTGTATTATAATTTTTTTTAACAGGGAATCACACTTTAGGAAATCCCGTTAGAAACATTTATATTACGATCTCTAGAGCGTCACTATCAGAAGTATATAAAAATTTTCAATCAATTTTTATATGTGCAATCTTATAATCTATTTAATCTACGCAGAAACAAAGGTAAAGCTAATAAATTTGCGTATCAGTTAAATCATAAATAAATAAGTTGTAAACATTACCTCGCCTGTCTGTATTTTTAAATATTGCGATTTATCTCTAAGTAACAACAGCGGTCACAGAATATTTACAATTAAAATGCTTTCTAGAAAGAATCCAGTCACATCATGAAATGTTTTTAATAATACATTTTAATTCGGTTTAAATTCAAAGCAAATATGTTGTGGAATTATCTAAACAATGATTAACTTGAATTTTATTTATCCTTTGTGTGACTCATGAAACCTCAATTCGTTATGAGAATGACAGACCCATGAGTCACTATATAGCGAGTTATCAGCTTTTGTACCTTGAAAAGCACAACAAATTCAAACCACCTATTAATAAATAATATTGATTTCTTGGGTGATTATGCTAATATCGTGGAATAGATACTGTAAGGAAAATTATTTGAAAAGCAAACATAAAACTGGTAGATCAATTATTCAGACTTGTTGCCCTTGACATATATTTCATGATTGTTATTAAAAAAATTAAACGAATGTTTTCATTTTACAGCTTTAAAAACTCGGTAATTCACTTTTTATACAGGGTTGGTTATTTCAGATAGGAATTCTCAAAAACTACCGTTCAGAATTAATTAAAACTTTAGAAGGTATTAGTTATCTCAAAAAACATGTTGATTGTTTGTATTTATCAATTCAGTTCTTATAACCATAGAAATCGCCGAATAAACTAAAAAATTGTTGATTTTCACGCCTCGCCTTCCGATCTGGCAACACTGCAAAACAGATTGAAACTATTTGAATAGTCAGGCAGGCATTAATAGGAATTGGAAGGATGTAGCATGATTTATTTATGTATGCAGTGCAGAAATAAACATATGATCTTCATGAGATTTATTGATGTACATATTTTACAAAGAAATAATAACGGTACTTTTTAAATTTTTTTTTCTTATTCTCCCATAGCAGCATTTCGATAGCTTTCATGTGCATTATATTCCTTTTTTTTTTCAACTTCCTTTTCATGTGTTTGATAGTATGCCAACTGAGTTCAGGAATATTTAGTGGAATAATACTTTGTTCATTCAACAACTTATTATAAAAACGCACAGGGAGTCAGTTTCACAGCGGCGTGAATCTGTTTGCTATAGGCGGTGTTGCCACATCTATATACTAAGCCAGTCAAATGTAAGCATACATTTATAAGTGTGGTTCTGTATGGCATAGTTTCATGGGTATTTAACTTAAAATTTCGTTTTGGTATGTTTAATTCCCTAAAAGCTGTGACCTCATCAAAAAAGTCTCTTTTTTTTTAATAGTCCCCAGTATATCGCTCTTGCGTTTTAGTGGTACATGCGAGTGTCAACTTTGCAAGTGCCTTCTTTATAACGAGTCCAACAAACTTTACTTCTTCAAAAATTTTCGGCGCGGCCGCGTTTTCGAACAAGCTAATCCGGGAGTTGTCGTTCTGACACTATGCTACAATGCGTTACATGCAATTTTCTTTTTTATCGGAAAGCTCAGGTTTTGTGACAAAACAATTAAAAAAATATTTGTCAGACAAAAATCATGCCGCATTCTCATTTGTCCACCATCCTCAAAATGTCAAAATGGCGTCATTATGTATCCTTATACATGCAAGTTCCATTTTTCGTAAATAGCTTAAGTAATTTGTCAACTTGCTACTAAAATTTACTACATTAAGGAAATGAATACTCATAATGAAAAAGCTTATTTTCCAACGCAACACTGACAAAATCAGTAACAGACCTGATCTAACCAGTGTTTTTCTGTACGTATCCAAATATCTTTTGAACGAGAAAACTTATAAAAGTTTTTAAGAAAAAAGAACTTTCGTATGTTGTAAAAAACTGTTTATAATTTTGATATCATAGTCCCTAGGGTATTAAACTTACCAATTTGAAATTTTATGTGAAATTTAAATAACGTCATGCCATAAAGATCCTCGTTTACGGTTTCCTATTTGTTTTTTTAGTTTTCCAGCAATCACGGCCAACCATCGACATTTTTGGAGGTTTTCTCCTATGTCCCGAAAAAAATAGAAAAGAAAAATTTGGAAATAATTCTTTCCGGTGTTGCCAGATTTCTGCAGTAGCTACTAAAAACCTATTTATTTAAATGGCAAGAACTTATTTTTTAACATAATTTGACAAACCTTCAAATTTTAAATAGAAAATGTTATGTCACATTTCTTTATTGGAGTAGCCGTTTTAGAACAATCGGCAAAAACAACGAAAATAATCTGTAGTCGGCATGAACTAAAAGAAGCTAACATATCAATAGTAGGTCTTGGAAATTAAACAAAAATTGTGTTGTTTGAAAAGAGCCATCATTATTGTGCTCCCATTGTATTGTTTGGTAGTGGTTTATTTGAATGTGTATAAAAATAACGTTTTAATTCAATTGCTAAGATGATTTTGAGCATTTTGCGGATCCTTGGACACAAGTTGTTTTTAGTTTTATTAAGTTATATCTTAAAAACACCAGATTTTGAAGAGACTTTTCGGGACGTCTTGCGTGGAATTCAACTCTCGCATTGTGTAAACCTAAGCTGCCAATATGAAGAAAAATTAATTCAACTTTCTCTTGTGGAGTAAATAACTGATTCATCTTAGCAACTGAATTAAAACACTTTTTATACACATTCAAATACAACAGCTGTCAAATAACACTGACAGTACAATAATGATGGCTCCTTTCAAACAACCCAATTTTTGTTTAATTTCCAAGACCTGCTATTGCTGTGTTAGCTTCTTTTAGTTCCAGCCAACTACAGTTTATTCTCGTTGTTTTTGCTGATTGTTTTAAAACGACTACTCTAATAAAGAAATGTGATATAACATTTCCAATTTAAAATTTGAAGGTTTGTCAAATTATGTAAAAATAATACGTTGTTGCCATTTAAAAAAATATCGTTTTAGTAGCTACTGCAGAAATCTGGCAACACCGGAAAGAATTATTTGTATTTTTTTTTTAATCCAAGTTATTTTCTACAACTTTGCATTTGGAAGTAATAGTCTATCACTTCAAATAAAAGAGTTGACCTACGCAGGTTTTAAAAAAATAGCACTGTATTTACACAAAATTGTCTTTAAAGAAACAAACACAAATAATAATTTTTTTTATTATTCAACTTATGTTGTATCAATGAAAAAAAAAATGGATGGTGTTTTGTATCAATAAACAACTACAGAAAAATATTTTTTAGTATTTGTCTTGTATTTTTTCTAAAATTTTGCCGTGAATACATATTTTTTTTTAGCTTTATGTAATTTTCATACAGGAGAGAAAAAAAAATAAAAAAAAAACTTTATCTTCCTAATATAACATAATAGAGGTGAGAGTATTTTCCCTATTATTCCTATTTATTAAAAATATGAACAAGTATATTACACAATCCAATTTATTATTGTAATTACACAATAGTTTTAGTTAATAAATAATTTAATGATAATAATAAATAATAAAGAAAATCAAGAGCAACTTAAATCATGTTTAATGATTTTTATTATAAACACGATTGGCATTATATCTAAATCAAAATTCACTAAAAAGTTGAAAAATTAATGCCATTGCTATTTTTGCAATTTCTTCAGGAATTTATTGTCGTCAATAAATTGATATCAATTTTGGTATTTATTACACAACTAATTCAAGGTTAAAAAATGTATCAATTTATTTGACTGTATAATGTCCATCTAGTAAAAAAGAAACTTCCATTTCAGGATGAAATAAAGAAGATATTAATGTTTGTTAAGTATTTCCAACCGTCTGATAGGAAAAAATTGTCTGTGATGTTGTACATCTGGATAGCGAACGGCAGCGTGCCGTTCAACGCCATCCTCGTTCTAAATAATTCTCACTTGGTCAAAGATAATCTCGCATTGGACTTCCTCATTGACATGTTCAAAGCTTGGCGCCAGGAGAAGGGAGTGAACTCCCTGCATTCGGCCATCAAGAAGTCCAACATTGAATCCCATCTCACGAGTTTTATACCAGACACGAAACAGTCACAGCAGTACTTCCGAAATGCTTTTCAGGTAACGACAGAGATCTCGTGTTAACGTAACGGAAAGTAACGTGCTGACGGGGACGCTTTCTTTTTCTAGGACAACGGTCTAGAGGAAATACTCAAACTATACAACGATCAGCACCAACAGCAGGCCAAGAAGGAGCTGCAAGTGCTGTTGGCTGACAGCCTGGGCGAGAATAAACCACAGCGCGAGATAATAAACGAGATAAAGGAAATAGCCTCCAAGGAGAATATCCAGGAACACGAGACGGTCTGCATCATTTGGACAACTGTTATGGACATCCCGGAATGGTCCAAAAAAGAGGTTAGTAAAATGAACATATGATGGTCCCCTCAACAGTCTGAGATTTAATTGTTGAACAATTTTATTAACAGGGACATAGGTAAAGGCACTGTCGCTAGAAACCCCAGAATTTCGATGCCAATTAAAAAAAAATGGGTAGGGGCGTTTGATTCCTAATTGTATTTAAAAAAAAATTCATTTATTTGTAGACATTTTCAAATTCGGAAAAATTTTTACATTTGTTTAAATCAAAAATAATTTTAAAATTGTTTATTTTATAAACTAATGCCCATTTTGCATCTAATGCTCTTAACAGGGTATATACTAGACGGCCACAAAAATCGACTATTTTTTTTTTAAAGATATAAGTATCGAAAATATTCAGAATGACGAAAAAAAATATCGTGAGAGTTTGAGCCCTTAATATTAGTATTAAGAGGTCTATCATCGCTAGTTTCGATTTTTTATTCCTGATCCCATTTTTGCGTCAAAACTGCCAAATCATCGCGGTAAAAAAAATTATCTACATAGACGTACGCGGGAGCGCAAATGGCTCCATCTGTCGTGCTGACTCACAACTGTGCCATTCAAATGGCCACAGTAGGAAGCGACCTGCTATATTGAAGGTACTTGTTGCACGACTGCCACCCACAGAGGGCGAAGATAATGTTTTAATTGCCAGTGTTGCGAGAAACAACTACTCTGAGGGCTATATGCCCCTACCGGTATTAAATTATACTCGCAACACCTAGTGTTGTCTCACCTATGACGCACTGATGAGGACTAATAAGTCCGAAACCGGTCTGTGCCTGGTGGGTTAAACTGGCGAACGATCCTAGCTGTTGCACTAGGTGTTGCGAGTATAATTCAATGCCAGTAGGGGCATATATAGCACTCGGAGTAGTTGTTTCTCGCAATACTGGCGATTAAAATATTTACATATATTTTTGAAGGATTGAATGCCCTACAAAACAGGTGTGTCTAAATTGTAGAGGCAGATAGCAACTAGATATTCTCTAACTTTTTTTTAAATGTGTATATATTCTTTGCATTACGAATATCGATTGATATTACGATATCGATATTACAACCGATAATCGATATTACAATCGATAATCCAAAGGGGGGGTGAGTGAAAATGGCCTTGAATCTTTTTATGAGCCATAATCTGATTTTTCTTTCATATAAATGTATACAATATTGTAAATAAATAATTTTCAATAGTAAAACTACATAATTGTTATTTTTAAAATTATTTTGAGACAGTAAAACTACGGTCTTGTAGAAAAAAGCTATAGAGCGAGAATAAATTTGAATATATTATGAATTTTGGATATTTTTGGTGATTATATTGATAGAATAATAATTATCGATGATGTATAATGTCAATTTGTTCCATTGAGTGAAAAAAATTGGGTCCAAACCGAAAAAAAAACAAAAATTTCATTTTTACATCAACTTCAATCGTGAATAACTTTTGAAAGAGTAAATTTATGCAAAAATGTTAAGAGACCTTTTTTGTAGAGCATTAAATTTCCTTTGAAAATCTGTATTGTTCTTTTTCAATTAATTTGTTCGTTATTTACGAAATTCTAAAGTTAAAAAGTCAAATTGAAAAAACATATTGACGGTTTGGCATTTTGACGCAAAAATGGGGTCAGGAATAAAAAACCGAAACTAGCGATGATAGACCTCTTAAAACTAATATTAAGGGTTCAAACTCTCACGATATTTTTTTTTCGTCATTCTGAATGATATTCTTGATATATCTTTCAAAAAAAAAAATTGTCGATATTTTTGGTCCAGTCTAGTATATACCAATCTGGAAAATATGCAATTATCGGGGAATTTCATAGATCAGAGAAATATTAGGGAATTTCTCAAAATTTCATAGAACTTCTTCGAATGCGATTTGTAGGCAGTATTTATGTACAAGTTACTGGCGCTGGGTGTCATGTCACGGAAAATTAAATTCATGATTACTTTTTTTTGTGGGACAAAGTTTTAAAGTTATTTTTGATATATTAACTGCGCAGTAAATTTATTTTATATTAAAAAATAAGAATTACTCAAAACTAAAGTCGACGATTTTGCATTTTGCACTTAAGTGACGTTTTTTTCCTGATTTGAAATCTATTTTTCTTACACAATATAAAGGGATTATATATCTTATGTTATCTAAATCTTTAAAAATTGTATTGTTTCGTTAAATATTTCCAGCGATATTGCAGTTATCGTGTTAAATTTAAAATATTTAGCACATGCAAAATCTGGAATATATTAAAAACGCCAGTACTGGCATTCTGCTACCTTAATTGGCTGAATGTTATCGTGAGTTGTTACAATTTACTTGAAATTTTTTTATCATACAGTATGTCTGTTAAGAGGGCTCTATAGCAAATAGGTAACCAGTAATACATTTTTATAGATTTTATTACACAGTTTGCCTAAATATCAATTAATGCACAAATAACAGACTTTCCTCCATTCTAACGCAGATTTTCTATAAAATGGAGTTAGTTTGAAACTCAAATTATATTTTGTTGTAAAGAAATTTGTAATTTGTCACTTTTGGATATCGGGCATCGTAAACTACAAATTTTTTTTACACCAAAAAGTAATTTGAATTTCAAACTAAATCCATTATACCGGGTGTCCCTTTTTATAAAATACACGTGAATATCTCTTAGTTACAATACTTACTCCTGTAACTTTCAAACAGTGGATAATTAAAAATAAGAATATAAATTATAAAACCTGCCTTTTAACTGAAATTTTTTGTACTGTAGGTAAACATTGAACGTCGTCTCTTGCGATACTTTAACTCATAATTATTTTCTTAATCTAATTTCAGGAGCTTGTAACCGAACAAGCGGTACGCCACCTGAAGTACTACACGAACCTGTTCTCCGCCTTCAGCCAATCAGCCCGCGCGGAACTGAACCTTCTGCTGAAAGTACAAGACTACTGTTATTCCAACATGACATTCATGAAGGCGTTCCAAAAGATAATAATGTTGTTTTACAAGACGGATGTTATCTCAGAACAATCCATTTTGAAATGGTACAAACAGGATTACAACGTTAAGGGTAAAATGATGTTCGTCGAACAGATGAGAGAGTTTATTGATTGGCTGCAAAATGCCGAGGAAGAAAGTGATTCTGATGGTGAAAGTGATTAGGTAAGTGTAAACGGTGTACTATTCACGGATCTAGGCTAGGTTTTTAACAATTTACGCGATTTTTGTAGCGATAAATATGTAGCGAATTCGTTAGCGATAAAATTACAGCAGAAGTTATCACTGCCGCTTAGCGATCACGCTGCGGGAACTCGTTTGATTCGTTTGTTTTGTTCTAGGTGAGTTGGATCCTCGAAGAAAAAATATCAGTGCCACCTATCATTTTTTAACAACAACAATAACATTTTTTCCAATGTAATTAAATTATTATAATATGTATAAACATTTCTGGTGCCTTACTATGTTGGTGTGTGGCAGGCAATAGTTGACCGGGGCTATGTAATATTGACTTATTTTAAATTAATTCATTAAAGTATTAGTGCATCGGAAAAAATGATATTCATGTGAAGCGTCGCCAATAAATAAAAGTCATAACTCAATGTTATATATGATTATTGTCAATTTTTTTAATATACAAAGAAATTTTAAATAATCTGTGTTTTTAATTTTGCAAACTTCTACAGAGCGGTCAGGTACTAGTCGTCCAGACGTCTCCAATAGATTCTATGATAAAAACTTAAAAATTACGGGGGTAGTTCAAATAAATGTTTGCCGAAACATTTTGTTTCCGAGATAAGGGTGTTGGGGTTGAACATATTCGAAAATGTCCTTCGAATATTTAAATTCTATTAAAACCATCTATAGTAGACAATTCCTATATTTTTTTTCTTAGGTCAAAGGTAATACGAGGATTGTCTTTTATATTTCGAGAATGGACGGTCTTGGTAGTGACATATAACAACCGATGTTCCTATCGTAAAATTCGACTTTATCAGTATACAATGACTTGAAAAATTTGTCTCGTCCAAAAAATGGGGTTAAGTCGAGAACATTTCCGTGCGATTTTTTTTACAACTTTCGACAAGAATTGTCTGATGGAACTAAATTCAACTTTTGGCGATGAAGCACCATCAAAAATCAGTATGTCGGTGGTATACGGAATTCAATTGTGGCCGTGCTTGGCTCAGACGATTTTCGTGAAGGTCGTCCAAAATCGGTTGTTCCAGAAAACAGATGCTGTGCGTGAACTGATATTGTAAGATCGTCATGTGACTTATCGTGAGATTAACCAGTGGAACCAGCATGTACAATCAATATTGCATGAACATTTGGCCGCCAAAAAAATTTGGTCGACTTGGTTCCCGTATAATTTGCTAAACGCTCAATAAAAGAGGCTCGTGTCGATTGGTCGAAAAAAATGCTCAAGAAATACAATTATGGTACTTCAAAACATGTCTATGACATTGTAACGGGTGACGAGCTGTATGGGTCTCTCGAGATGAGCCAAGTCCAACAAAAGTTGTTTGCACACGAAGTATTTCTAAAACTCGGTCAATTCTGAATAGACTAATCGGAATAACTCGTTCAGAGAGGAAAAAATTGAAAATTGTTACCTGGACTTAAAAGTGGAAAACCATTTTCATATTATAAGCCCCTTTACCAAAAGGGGCTTATAATAAACGAAAATTCTTTTTAAACGATTACAATAGTAAAATTATCTAATTCAGAATTAAAAATGGCTGGATTTTGTCATAAAAATAACACCGACGTATTTAAAAAAATTAACCTGATGATGGCCCCTCGAAGACGAAACGTCGAATTGCAAAAATGTTGACGCCATTTCAAATAAAGCCGGAAGAAAAAATTTTGGGTTTCACGTCAACAGTAGACTTTTCTGTAGAATTGAATGGTGTAATCAGTTTTTGAATTTTTTTTTTAATTTAAATAAATTATCCACAATTACTGAAAAATTCATTGTTGCAAGTCATTTTTAATTTTTTTTACATTTTTGAGCATGTTTTTGAACTGATTACAGATTTTTTTATTTCACCAAAAAGTATGTCAAAATGAAAAAATTATCACCAGCAGAACTCTTCAGTATGATTTTTCTAAATAGAACTTTTCTTTGAAAAAAGTGTTTCAGACCGGAAAAAATTAATATCTCGGAAACTTCTTGACACAATCTACAACTTTTGTATTGGATATTTTTTGTTTGATCTCAACTTTCGCCAGAAATCCCACTTTTTCACAACTCAAATCAACCCTCCGCCACCTCTGTTCACGTATATATTTTTTAGATTTATTATAAGCCCTTTTACCATTTCCACTTATAAAACTCCAAATAACAATTTTTGCTCCAAGTGTAATTTGGTTGGACTAGAATGGTACATAACCATTTGTTTGTTAAAAGTCTTCGGAGAAAAATAACTGCCGAAGATCCATCATTCTCCACCAGGACAATGCAAGCTCTCACACATTGGCTCAAACAAGAGGCTTTCAGAACTAAAAAAAGTCGAATCGGTGAATCATCCGCCGTACAGTCCTGATTTGGCACCCAATTACTTTTTTTTTGTTCCTGCACATCAAAAATAAATTACAAGGTCGTTTTTCAACACCTGAAGATGCATTCAAAATACACGTTTTGGAAATACCTCATTGGTAATGGAAAAAGTACTTCGAAAATTGGTTCAAGTGTATGCAAAAGTGTATTGGAGAATATTTTGAAAAACAAAGCCATATACGATGATAACTTTTTTCTTTTTAGTTTTCTTTTCCCGAAGTATAAAAGATGACCCTTGTATGTCATTTTTCAAATAAAAAAATGATAATTTTAAAAATATGCAAAAGCGTAAGAAGTTACCATTTATGTGACGGGTTTTTTAGGTATCGCTAAAAAAATTAAATTATTTTGAAGCGTGCATGATAACAGGGGTGGTCAATTCGTTGATTGCACTCGTGGAGATATTTTAGTGTCTGGCTAGCAAAGAAATATAAATCACAAAACGCACGCTAGTTGCATTTTGCTATCAGATAGATATTACTTTTAGGATAAATTTGAAACGTTATCTTTAAAATAATGGTGTTCAAGATAAGCGTGAAGGCCACACCGCCAAAAAATACATTTATTGCAGAAAATTCGACAGCAATTGCTTCAAGTTCATTGAGAATAAATTAAATGGAATGGCTGAATAATATCCAGGCTGGTCACCAAGTTGTCGGACTTGATGTTTTGCAACATTGCTCTCAGAATAAACCCTGAAACTAAATATTAAATCGTTGATTTCCGAGAAAGGACTATTTAATTTTTTGCAGCAAAAAATCGTGAAAAATGGGTAGTTTTTGCACCTGATAGAACATTAGAATTTTTATATTTTTCATTCATTCATTACCAATCAGTAAACCAAATTTGAAAATAAATTAAGTGAAATAAAATTCTGGCAAAGCATTAATTAAAATAACTGAGGTTATACAAGGTATCCCAAAAAAAATTTGAAAATAGATGCGGCATGAGAAGTGGTCAATATCGTAAAAAAAATTTTTGTAAAATCCTTATAATTTCTGAGAATAAAATTAATGAAGTTGTAGTACTTTTAACCATTACATAGCTAGACAACTGTAGTCTCTAGCATCATTCGCAATACGCTTGGAAAGCCAAGTGGTCTCAGCGACTCCGAATACTGAACTCCGATTTTACAATCGTTGTTGCGATAGTGTTTACAATAGTTTTTAGTGGTTAGTGTAAAAAATGGCTTACGTGTGTAGGAACTTGGAGTTGATGAATATTATTTTAATTTATGATGAAGCAAGACAAACATTTGTGTTAGTTCGTAGAATCTGAATAAGACGGACCCAAATGTGTTTACACGTTAGTGGACAAAATTTTGAACAGTTGTAACATCAGGTATGTCAAATTATTTTATTATTTAAAAACACAAATTAATTTTATTAATAATAATAGTGGCAAAAGCAGTTGAATTTGCTGATATAAAATAAATTCTATTTATTTCCTGCAGAATTCTCTCAAGTTTTTGTCCGTTTTTATCACACTATGCCGCCATGCCAGTCGCATTGTGCGAGATCAAGTTTTACAGTGGACGTTTCCAGCGCCGCACAGTGGGAAATATTGGAAAAAATTCTCGCCACTCGCCAATTTTCATCGTCTCGTGATATTTTTTTTAATAATCTCGTAATCTGAATTTTCTCCTATTCCGGTGAGGTTTTTTTGAAAAACCCTTTTTTTTAATGCTTAGGGAGCGCCCCTTATTATGACCCTTGATGATATATCTGATGTTTTTTCTGCAAAAACCTAACTCCAAATATATCATCAAGGGTCATAATAATCAATTTTTATTAATAGCGTATATCTTTTAAACATTTTTTTTCTACAACTGAACATCGAGTATTTAAAAATTTTTTCTTCGACATTGAGGCTGGCACGCTCCCTAAGCATTAAAAAATAAAAAAAAGGATTTTCCGAAAAAACCTCACCGGAATATGAAAATTCAGATTACTACGAGATTATTAAAAAAAAATCACGAGACGATGAAAATTGGCGAGTGGCGAGAATTTTTTCCAATATTTCCCACTGTGCGCCGTGCAGAAGTATATTTTTAAATCATTTTTGAATTGACCTTTTTGATTTTTTCTTTACAAAATTAAGATATTAACGAAAATGTTATTTATTTTTTCAATTTTGACATCCAGTAGCTCCGTTTTCAATTTTTGGATTAAGGTAAGTTTAGTTAAATCGACTTATTTTGGACTGTACATGTGGAGCGTTGTAGAGATTCTTTAGAGGCACCCTGTATAATTTTGTTAATGCCAAGTTTTTAAAAAAATACAGGAACTTTATATTGGGAACAGCTTGTACGTATAAGCATTTTTGAACCAACTATAAATTGGCAAAGAAAAAAACGGAAAATAAATGATAAATCATCTTAACTTGTTAACAATTTTTATTTATAATTTACATAATTACAGTTATAATAAAATATAACAATTTAACAATATAATTTACACAATACCATCTAGTCGAATTTTATATTAAATACTTATACAATCTATTAAAATTGCGTTTTTATCACACATTCAAAATTACTTAATATTATTCAATTATCACATACATGCTTTAACGATAAACTGTTATAGAATTAGCGGCCCAATTGTATCATCCAAGCAAGTTCAGGTGAAGACATACAGAGGGAGCCAAAGACAAAACTGGCGTGTTCTTTATATCCACCATTTCTTTTTTGGTCAATTAATTCAGTCTAGTTAATAAAATATTCATTTGGTAATAGTTATTTCCGAACAGATTTTCTAGCAAAATTTCGACATATATATACAGGGTGTTTCAGTTCTGATTTGCCAAATTTAAATGCGGGTGACCAAGATAAAAAGAAGCTCTATGAGGAAAATGTGTGCACAGGACATTAAAATTTGAAATTAAATTGACATTTTCTAAAATATTTCTGACGATGATTGTTGTTTGATAAACTTTGGCTATTGATTTATATATTTCAAAGTCGAAGTTTGCTGATTTTGGTTTTAAATATATCAGTCAGTGCTTTTGGTGTTCTATGAAAAAAGAAATCTTCCATTTTATAAAAAAAAAAATTGAAAATTTTTCCAGTTTAGCTTTCCCAAATGTTTCAATAAACTTAAAATAACTTTCGAACCACTTGTTTCATAAAAAAGTTTGTAGGACAGAAATACAATTTTAAGTACTATGTAATCATTAAAATTACAAAAATATATTTTGTATAGAAATTTTGCAACAAAATCTGTGCAAATATATATATTTTTTAACATTCTACTTAAATTGTATTTCTAAAACGCTATAATTTTTTCGAAACCAGTAATGTTAGTTATTTTAATTTTATTGAAATATGCAGCAATGATAATATAAGACAAAAAATAATAATTCAAAAATTATCCGTTCCTCTGTCTTGAATTCATTTCTTTATTTCTTAGAAACACCACTTGGAGTTAATCAGATAAATCATGAGCTCACATTTCAGAGATATTTTTAAACGTCTAGAATGAGATATTTTAAAAATCGTTATTTTTGTTTCAAATTGCAACACTGTATTTTGAAAATGAAAATTTATCAGAGATTCTTTCCGGACTTTTCTTATTTTGACCGCCCGACTTCACATTTTCTGTTTGGGTTAGTAATCTTGAGACACCATGTATATTTTATACAATATACGTAAATCAATTAGATGTATAACAGTCATTTTAGTAGCTAGTCAATTGCACTATGTAAGTATATTCGATCCAATACTGCTTTAGTTTTATACTACGAGATGACCCTTGATTAAAAAAAAATATATATTCATTGCACGAGTTCAATGTTATCACATCAATTGATTTGATTGGTTCGATACCTTTTAAAAGCACATTAAATTAATAGAAATTGTGATGCTGAAAATACATACTTGTGTAGATACGTTCATATTTCCAGGTAGTTTCATATTACACTAATTTACAGAGAATTTTGATAAGAATAACTGTTCGATAGGAGTTTTACAAAATACAGTGTAATAAATTTATGTAATTTCACGTTTCCTAGCAGATGGAAAAGAAAGTCTACAACTGTCACGCTTTTGTGATGCTAGTTTGTTACAATATTAAAAAAATAAATCTAAATTTGTTATCTGATGTACAGTGTAGCTTATGTACCAGAACCCTCTAAAATTTTTTTAAGGCCCACGACGAATGATTTTTTTTTATGATATAAGGTTTAATCAAAAAGTAACGGGAATTTTCAAGTTGCGAGAAAATTAACAATTCCCGTTACTTTTTGATCACAACTCGTATAAAATAAGTAGGTTTCTTTCTTTCTTTCTTTAGCAAGTATATCTGTACTTGCTGAACTGTGATGACCCAGCTGATAAACCATGGTTTACTATGATTTTTTTTGTAAAAAGTCTGACATCACTTAGAACCTGTGTACCCCGAATTTCATAATTTGTAATGCAAAACAATTTGTTATAAAGATTTAAAATTTTATATTTATGTACCCATTTCAAAATCTAACAGTCTAGATATGGCTGAGGATAAAAAAATAAGCCCATTAGTGGTATAGTCTTTCCGATCTCAATTGAAGAACCAAGAAATTGTACCAAATTCGGTTGCTGACGCAGCAACTCGGCATAATATTATTACAACATGGCATTTTGAAGACCTTTTGACACGGAACAAAACAAATTTACCATCAATATAATAAAATTGTTTGAGGACATAAATAATTAAAATATGTTGTTGACCAAATGAACATATAATAGAAATTTTCTACTCGTTATATGCAAATTATTATAATTTTTACCTTTAGCGGAATATTTTTTTAGGGACGTCTATGAAACTCATTAAATTTTATTGCTGCGTGTTTTTATACATGTTCAACTGAAATCGAAAAGACTATACTGCTGATTATAACTGAATATAATGTGTGCTTATAGCCCAAATATAAAAAAATTTAGCACATGCCTAAAATTATGAAAATAGTAAGCAAACTATTATTTACCAATTATAATCGGCAGTGTCATAAATTATTCATCCTCAGGCATTTCCATGGCCTCCTACATTTTTGAAGTGAAACAGAAATTTCACAAAGTTACAATTTGAAGTGTAATACAAATTGCTGAATTTTGATAAAAAGATGGTAAAAGATATAGATTAAGGTTATATAAAAAAAAAGTCTCATGATTTTCCAGAAAATTGTTTGGAAAATTCATAATGGTGTAATTTTAAGTGGTCAGTTTTTTATGATAATAGCGTGTTTCTAGAATAATAATCTGAAATTATTATTATTTTTTTAATCGAACAGCTGTTATAGTTGGTTTTTTAAACTACACTTAATCTTTTGTCTACGCCGCCACTGGACAATACAAAAAACTCGGTTACATGTGTGCTGTTATCAGTGTCACTTGTCATTACCTTTTTAAACCAACTGCAATGGAAAATAATTCCGTAAAAATACATTGATTTTTGTACGAATTGCAACATTTTTTTAAAGTCACCATATTGTTTTTACGTCAATATGGACGAAGCGTGGAACATTAACAAAATTTTGGATGTTTTAAAAAATTTACATTTTTATGTATGTAGGATAGGCATATGCTACCAACGGTAATCGAAAAGAATTTGGTTTAAAATAATTATTTTTGCAGTTTTATAAATTACACTTAAAAATAAATAAAAACACTTACTAATTTAATAGATTAAAATCATTTCAAGTTTGTGAAATCTCACCTCTGATTTGTGTAGTGTAAATATTTATTAGACGAATTACATAATATCAATCCACCTGATGGGATATGACAACAGAACAATGAGCAGATAAAAAACAAACGGCCAACTTTTATTCGGCATAATGAGAATCATTTGTTTTAGTGTTTAGTGACAGTACGATGTGTTTGTGTGTCTTCATTGTTAAATTTGTGTGTAATTTTATGAAAACGTGTATATGTATCAAGAAAGATGTGAGTTGACAACAATGCATGCTGTAGTTCTTAACTGGGTAGAACCCCTGGTCTGTCCAGTGGAGGGATAAAAATTACGAAGAAAAGTAAAAAATCACGTTTTTACGATGAAATTTTAGAAAATAAATTTATGACACGTGTTTCTAAAGGTCAAAGGTAGCCCCCAGATAAATAATACCCCCCATTAAAAGTTACATCTCATTAGAATCGTGCGCCAAAAACATTTTTAACAGGTGTCCTGGTTATTAATTTCATAAATCATATTTATTGATGTAAAAAAAATATACGTCAGAATTATTCCCGACAGTTGACATTCAAATCGATCTACCAGGATGAATTGTGTAATATGAAACTAATTATACACCTATTTTTTATATATGTAACAGATATTTGGATTAGAACTCCCATTAATCCATGAGGAAATAAAGTAATAATCAAATGATATTCATTTTCTTACCTAACAACATTCACACTTAAAAAATGAACACAATTGAATAATCACCGTTCGGATTATCTATGTGAAATACTTTGCGATTTCTTGAAATCAGGCTAAAATCTATTACAAACCAAATTCGTACGATTAAGAAAATAAGTTAGTAATAAACGGCGTGGGCCATTAAAATAAATTAACCCGTTTCGTGCATATTAATCGTAATTTAAGATAAAAACTATCTATTAAAGCTGTGAAACCAAGCCGTAGAAATAAAATCATCTCTACCAGTAAAATAAATTAAAAACCTCGATCTACTTCCAATATAAAAATAAGATTATTTAAAAATATTTATAAACTCCACAATATAAAAAAATTAACCACAAAATTAGAAAAATATATAATGTGAACTAAAAATTAGTAAACTTCTTTCTCTTACTAATATTATTTTCTTAACAGTTTAAAGCTTTAATCAAGAAGTCCCATATTTCCCGTTCTCAAAAATACCTTTTCTGAAGAAGGGCGAGAAGTTGATCAAGGCAGCTTTGGTAATTGGACCGCCGTAGGCTAAGGGACACATGGGATGGTTTCTGCAGGTCTCGATCAACCGTCGTAAGTACATTTCCAACTGACGCTTCCTCGATTGAGCCACAGAGTCGGAGTTTGAAAAGAGTATTTTCGAGGGGAACGGTATTGTGGACACCTGAAAGCGATCAATCGTGGAAATTTGTAAACCGGCCTGGTACACAATTTTACAATTTAATAGTCCATGTCGTTATGACTTTCTTAGAAATCCTAGTCAATTTTGAAATTAATATTTTCGAACGTTACTAGTAGAATTTACATTGAGTGGTTTCAACTAGAAATGCGTGAAAACACTCCTTTTTAAAGAAAAACCAGGCTGTTGATTTTTTTATTAAAATAGTTTCTTTTTTAATATTTAATAATATATTGTTTATGTTGGCTAGTTTATTATTCTGAATTTTTTCCAATTTTATGGAAAAAGGTCGTTTAATAAAATTAAAACCACGGGATGTCTTAAAGTTGAGAAAAAAATGGGCTGTTGTTGAAAAGTACTACATTTCCTCTACCAGATTCAATGCATGGACTTAAATAAAAAGTGATAATTTAATTTTTAACTTTGTAAATCAAATCATCCGATTCAGATACAAAACAAACGCAAACACTAGTGCAATAAATTTATTCGAAATTTTGTATGGATCGAATTTTAAGTTGTTAAGTATCTTCACTACCTATATATTTTTTTAATCCATCAATCCATATGTACATTTTGGGAACTGTTGCACACATGGAAGGTAATTAGTTATGCATGCACACAAACGAAATGTGAGTATGCAAGTTATGTGTCAAGAAAATTATTTAGAATAATCCTCAATCTTTATGATAAAGAAAACGCTAAAAGATGGAAAAATTAATTTCGGCAAATTAAATTACGATGTTTAAAATGCAAATCTATAAAAAAATAAATTACACGAACAAACCTACCTAATTACTGAAAAATCAAATACTAATAGTAATAGTTAATTACTACAAAATTTGTTAAGTCAAGAACTTATGCTAAAATTACACAGCCACACAAAAAAAAGTTATCTGTACTTTTCATGCGACATATGTTATCCGTAGTATTTTTGACCCCTGATCACGAATCTGGTGACATTGTGCTATCACATCGCAGGAGTTTCCTAACCTCAAAAACAGGTCAAAAATATAAAAAATTCACGAAAAAGTGCTGGGAAAAATACAAAAATTGTATACAAATGTTCATTTATATGGTTAAGACTCTGCCGAACGTGAATCCCCGGTCAGAATTGATGGTTCTATTTTTAACCTCAAAAAAAAAAACGAGTCAATTAAGGTCAAATATCACGAATTTTCAAAAAATAACAGATTCGCGCCAAATTTGGTAGACGAAGGTTTTCGAGGTCCTTGATCACAGATCCGAGGTCAATTTTGCAAAATTCAAGATGGCGGATCCAAGATGGCCGACCAGATTAAAAAAAATAACAAATTCGCGCCAAATTTAGTATACGGGGGTTTTCGGAGTCGTTGATCACTATTAGTAGAATTTACATTGAGTGGTTTCAACTAGAAATGCGTGAAAACACTCCAAGAAAAACCAGGCTGATGATTTTTTTATTAAAATAGTTTATTTTTTAATATTTAGTAATATATTGTTTATGTTGGCTACTTTACTATTCTGAATTTTTTCCATATTTTATGGAAAAACGGTCGTTTAATAAAATTAAAACCACGGGATGTCTTAAGGTTGAGAAAAAAATGGGCTGTTGTTGAAAAGTACTACATTTCCTCTACCAGATTCAATGCATGGACTTAAATAAAAAGTGATAATTTAATTTTTAACTTTGTAAATCAAAACATCCGATTCAGATACAAAACAAACGCAAACACTAGTGCAATAAATTTATTCGAAATTTTGTATGGATCGAATTTTAAGTTGTTAAGTATCTTCACTACCTATATTTTTTTTAATCCATCAATCCATATGTACATTTTGGGAACTGTTGCACACATGGAAGGTAATTAGTTATGCATGCACACAAACGAAATGTGAGTATGCCAAGTTATGTGTCAAGAAAATTATTTAGAATAATCCTCAATCTTTATGATAAAGAAAACGCTAAAAGATGGAAAAATTAATTTCGGCAAATTAAATTACGATGTTTAAAATGCAAATCTATAAAAAAATAAATTACACGAACAAACCTACCTAATTACTGAAAAATCAAATACTAATAGTAGTAGTTAATTACTACAAAATTTGTTAAGTCAAGAACTTCTTGTTATGCTAAAATTACACAGCCACACAAAAAAAAAGTTATCTGTACTTTTCATACGACATATGTTATCCGTAGTATTTTTGACCCCTGATCACAAATCTGGTGACATTGTGCTATCATATCACAGGAGTTTCCTAACCTCAAAAACAGGTCAAAAATATAAAAAATTCACGAAAAAGTGCTGGGAAAAATACAAAAACTTTATTAAAATGTTCATTTATATGGTTAAGACTGCCGAACGTGAATCCCCGGTCAGAATTGATGGTTCTATTTTTAACCTCAAAAAAACGAGTCAATAATGTTCAAATATCACGAATTTTCAAAAAATAACAGATTCGCGCCAAATTTGGTACACGAAGGTTTTCGGGGTCCTTGATCACAGATCCGAGGTTAAATTTGCAAAATTCAAGATGGCGGATCCAAGACGGCCGACCAGATTTAAAAAAATAATAACAGATTCGCGCCAAATTTAGTATACGGGGGTTTTCGGGGTCGTTGATCACTAGAGTTCGGGGTTTTCGTCGGCTAGTCGTAGGCGTGTTCATCGTAAACAAATAAATAAACAGATATCTTGTTCTATATCTTGTTCTTTTTTCTGTAAAAGATTTATTCACGAGTTTTCGGCCTAATCAATCTCAGGTAATAAAGTACATAGGTAATCGATTAAATTTTTAAAAACGAATTTTGTAAATCTGATATCGGATTCGTGAGCAGTGGACCCCGAAAACCCCCGTATACCAAATTTGGCGCGAATGTGATTTTTTGAAAATTTGGTCGGCCATCTTGAATCCGCCATCTTAAATTTTGCAAAAATGACTTCAAATTCGTGATCAGCGACCCCGAAAACCCCCGTATCCCAAATTTGGCGCGAATGTGTTATTTTTTGAAATTTTGGTCTTCTATCTTCGATCCGCCTTCTTGAATTTTGTAAAATTGACCTTGGATCCGTGATCAGCGACCACGAAAATCCCCGTAAACCAAATTTGGTGCGAATCTATTATTTTTTGAAAATTCGTGATATCTAACCATTGACTCATTTTTTTGAGGTTAGAAAAAGAACCATCAATTCTGACCGCGGATTCACGTTCGGCGGGGTCTTAACCATATAAATGATCAATTGAATATAGAAAAAATGTTTTTTGTATTTTTCCTAGCACTTTTTCGTGGATTTTTGCTATTTTTGAGATGTTTTTTGAGGTTAGGAAATTCCTGTGATGTAATAGCTCTATTCTGACATCAGATTAGTGATTGGGAGGCAAAAATGCTACGAATAACATAATATGTCGCATGAAAAGTACAGACAGTTTTCTTTTGTGTGGCTTGAGTTATCATAACCTTCCATACAGGGTGCTCAAACAAAAAAATAATTAGGACAAAAGTGGCAGGGTTTTGAGTGAGTAATCCAACGGTGACCTTGACCATGACTTTCAAGGTCATTTAGAGGTCAAGTTGAAAATTTTAAATGGAACCGTATACTTTTGACCCCGGAAATGGTAAGAACGGAAAATTTTACGTTCGAATGTGACCTCGACCATGACCTTCAAGGTCATTTAGAGGTCAACCTGAAAATTTTAAATGGAACTGTATATTTTTGACCCCGGAACGGATCTAATATATTGGACTAAAAATTTGATTCAAAAAGTTTTCAAATTGACCTGTAAACGACCATCAAGTTACAGTCAAGGTCACCGTTCGACTGCTCACTTTTAACCTTAACATCTCGGTAATTTTTCCACTGATGAGAACCTTCGGAGACAGGCTGTTGAAAATACTGTGACCATTTCCGGGGTCAAAAATATACGGTTCCATTTAAAATTTTCAGGTTGACCTCTAAATGACCATGAAGGTCATGGTCAAGGTCACTTTCGAACGTAAAATTTTCCGCTCTTACCATTTCCGGGGTCAAAAGTATAGGGTTCCATTTCAAATTTTCAACTTGACCTCTAAATAACCTTCAAGGTCGTGATCAAGGTCACCGTTGGATTGCTCACTCAAAACCCTGCAACTTTTGTCCTAGTCATTTTTTTGTTTGAGCAGTATTTTCTGATAGGGGGGGGTTCCAAACCTTTTGAACACCCTGTATAATTAACAACAGTAATTAATTTATTTACAATATGCAGGCCGGATTAACCTATGGTGAGGCCTGGGGCTACAAGCTCTACGCAAGTCGTCTTTCTATACAAAAAAAAAAGATATTAAAATTTCTTGTTTGATTCTAAAAAAGACACGCTCAAAAACTTGTCCTAAACTTGTCAAAACCTACACTTTTTGGTTTGAATCTTCCAAATTTTCAAATTTCCCTTTAATTTCAAAAATTTCCAAGAATAAATGAGAATTTTTTTATGCTCAATAAAAAATATTTTAACTAACTGAAATTAGAAACAAAGTTACCTACCTTGTCCCTATATCGAGCCTTCATTGCAATATGCAGATCCCTAAATCGACTGTATCTCCGAAGAATGCACCACCGATCGTCAACAGTGTATATCCTAACCTCATACTCGTAATGCGTACTGCTCCCGGCTCCTCTAAGGCAATAGCTCGTTATAGATACAACTGAATCCCAGTCTACATCTGAAAAGGGAAGCGCCTTTATTTATTTATTATTTTTAAATTCGTAAATACCCACCGGTTGTTATGGATGGCATTGATCTGTATAAACTCTGGTTGTAAGGAGACAATCGTTGATTCTATGGGAAAGAAATGCACTTAGACATAGAAACGGATACTAAGTGTGGAATATTTTGAAATTCGTCCGGAATAAAAAGGACTTACTTGAAACGGCGGGGAATATAAGGCAGATGTAGATCCTGTATGTAAAGGCCTAATGGGACTGGGACTGTCGATATCTTGCAGCGGGTGCTCCGTTGTAGGAGACAAAGATGACACACAACCATATTTTAGGGACATGTACTGTCTTTGCAGTTCTTGCAATACCTTAATATAAAACAATACAATTTAGTTGTTAAAAAAAAAAAAATCTGAATTTTTTTCAACCTAATTAGAAACTAGAAATTTAAATAAAAAATGTCCGAAACCTATTTCTGCGTACCCTTTTCAAGACTGATTGGATAAAGTATACTTACAGCTATCTGAGAATCTAAATGTGCTTTAGGGCACTGATTGTCCAAATTCCGTACAATAAGTTGTTTTTGTTGAGTGATCCTTTGCACCAGTCTTCTTAGCAGTAATTCCGTTTCCCTCTTCTTATTCTTCTTGATCACTGGGGAATGATTTTCTATGGAACTTGTAGATTGTGAGTCACTTACAACCAACTGTATGGAAAGAAGTAATTAATATTATTTTCATAACTTTTTTAAATAAGTAAATAATTGATACTTTTCAAATAATGTCAGATTATGATGCAAAAAAGTGAATCTGCGAGTATTCACTTTGTATGTAATATTAATTATGATAAATTTTAAATGTCTTTAACAGCCAAAATTGGCAATTAGTGTATATGGCAGTTGATATCAAGAAGGCAGCAAATAATATAATAATTGAGATAATAATAACTGCTATAAAAACATGAATTTATAGTACGAAAATCAAAAGAAATAAGTAGAAATTGCAAACAGATTAATAAATTCCATAAAATAAAAAAATTATATTTGGACTTCTTCTAGAAAATCAGAATAAACAAAAATAAAATGGATAAAAAAAATATTAAACTAATTATAATAAAATTTCGATTAAATATTGTAACGATGCATCAAGATCAAACCCAAAACATTATAGGCTATATCAGCTCACTCACAAAGTTCAATATATCTGAAATATCAATTAAAAACAGTATGGTTATCTTATCTACAGATGATTATGAGAAATCAAACAATTAATTAATCGGATAAAAACAAGGAGGTACCTGGAATAGGTAATATAAAAGATGATATACTCAAGACAACATCAGATTATATTACGAAACCGTTAAGTTATTTTTAATAAATGCATTCTGCATTTAAACAATCAGCAGCTATTCCTATTCATAAAGAGGGAAAATATATAACAACCAAATTAGCCTTTTTCCTCGGAAAAATGTCATGGGCAGGTTTTTGAAGGATGTACATGTTTTATAGTCATGATCGAAGCAAAAATAAGTTCACTGTTTTCTATAAATCAATTAAAGTTAATCTATAAATTCCATTGGTTTTCAAAATCTTGATAAATTCTCAACCATTCTTTTTCAGGTTTTATAAATGCTACGTACTTCAAAACATTCCAGATTGCTATACATGTTTCTTTATTATGTTAGAAATTATTGTTTTCCTTTGGAGAAAAATGTAACTAATACAGGCCATACTGTCCCCGGAAACTAGAAATCTAACAAAAAAGAAATGTTGCGTATACATTGTTTCTTAATTATAACTTGCAGTAGACTTCAGTCGGTCTTTCGGCAAGTTAAATAGGTTCTCTTGATATACATTTTCTTAATCCGGGTTTCACTTCACTGACAAGAATATCGAATTGTTCACTAGACATTCTAGTCATTGAAAAACGTATCTCTGTCACTTAAGTCGCATTTCTTATATTAGATTATGAAAAATTGTTCTTTTTAAATATATGTTTCTAACCCAAAACCGTTTGGAATGGACTTCAGTACTAGTAAATTCATGTTTTAAATATAATAATCTTAATAAAGTTCGTCTTTCACATATATAATAATTATAATTAACTACATAATTATTCATATTTATTACAATTATAACCTCTAACTCATATTTCTAAAAATGTGTGACGTTTATTTCATATTTTCATTGGAAAGAGTGTAAATAATATTTTATTGACAAAGAGGGGAGAGGATTTTCGTCACAAAATCTTAAAACTTTTTTAACATTTCGCGCTAGAAAATGCTGCAAAAATAAAGTTAAACAATTCCTGCCTTCCAAAATTCAAAATAAAATTAATCCAATCAAATGATCGCCGCAAAAAAATAAAACGCAAAACGCGCTGTGAGTACTTAGCTTTATTCTGCAATCTAAAGGCTTCCATAGCCACTCCATCTTACCTTGATACTTGCCTAAGTCTCAAGGCAAGACGGACCGTGTTAAGACTTTTCTTGCGTGTACAGTATAAAAATCTGGCTTGAAGGCAAGTATCAAGGTAAGTGTCAAGGTAAGTGTCAAGGTAAGTACCAAGGTAAGATGGAGCGTCTATAAGAGTTTTAAAGAAATGTCAAATGTGGCGTTTTTAAAATGGAATTAACAGAAGATGATACACCTGGTGCTAAATTAAAATTTTCAAAAGTCCAAGACTATATTGTCCGCGATCTAAAATGATGGTTAACATGTCACAATTTGCCTGTTTCCGGTAATAAAAGCGTTTTAATCGAGAGGTTAATTGTTGATATATTTCTTTTATTGACAGGACGTTATACTCTCATGATTATTCCAATATTTTGCATGAATTTAATTACTTATACATGTATCGCGAATGGCATGATAAAAAATATTATTGTTGGAATTGACAATGGCAAGTGTTTAGAACTTTTGATACAGTTGCTGCTAATGGATTTTGGTTTTCAAATGTTGGTCCATTTCAATTAATAAATATTTTGTACATACGTATGCTTTTTTATTTTTTCAACTGTTAAAGCAGTTCTAAGAGACAGATGAATTCACTCCAAATACTTTTGTTAGTCCACATGTGATTTTATAAAAGGCACAAATTTAACACCCTTTTGCTTAAATCGACATTCAGAAGTACAATTTGCAAATGCACAAGTTTAGTTGCATGTTGAATTTTTTTATTTTATTATTTAGTTTATACAGGGTGTAAATGATAGGTTTAACCAAATTTTAATGGCGTATTCTACACATGAAAATAATCAAGATTTGCCCTATACAAATTTTTGACAGGACGCTTTCCTACAGAGATACAGGGTGTTAAAAGTTTTAAATATTTATATTATTTTTCATGTAACTTCACATAATATAAATATTTGAAACTTTTAACACCCTGTATCTCCATAGGGAAGCGTCCTAAAAAAAAATTTATAGGGCAAAACTTGATTATTTTCATTGGTAGAATACGCCATTAAAGTTTGACTAAACTTATCATTTACACCCTGTATATTAATTTCGATAATAAAAATGCACTTTAGACAGCAGAATAAAAATGTTTGTACCCCTACCTGTGCTGCCGCTAAAGGTATTTTTCAAACCTTCCGAGGAAAAAGGCTAATATAGGCCTACATTTTTGATAACACATATTTTTCTAAATTATTTCCAAACGTTTTAAAAACTAGACTGATGTCAAAAATTATCAGAATTTAATGTCAAAAAATCAGTACGGGTTTAAAAAAGGGGGTATTTACGCAAGACGCATTATTAATTTTAACTAACAAAAGATAATATATTGCATTTGATAAAAGCGAATCTAATTTATTCTATGATTTGAAGAAGCCATGAATTATTATTAAATACTTTAAGACAAATTGTAATTTGGGAAAAACACTAAAATTATTTAAAAGCAACATCAGACAGGTACTATTAAGAAAAAATGAATAATCGAGTGACTGACAAGGCATCATATTTGGCCCTGTTCCCTTCTTCTTTATACCAAGTGTCCCATTTTAAAAAATACACATGAATATCTCTTAAGTTAAGGGTTTAATGAAAAAAATTTTCAAATAAAAGTTGTAGAGATTTGAGGGGACATCTAATGGTGACCTTGACCATGACCTTCAAGGTCATTTCAAGGTCAAGTTGATTTCTTCAATTGGAAGCATATTTTTGACACCAGAAATGAAAAGAGCAGAAAATTTTACATCCGACTATGACCTTGACCATGACCTTCAAGGTCATTTGAAGGTCATTCGAAGGTCATTTTAGTTTTTTCTTGCAAAATTCATTTCCGTCTTGTCGAATAGTGTACTCGGGGGGTTTTCGAGGGCGCTGATCTCGAATATGAAGTCAGAATTTGAAAATATTCAAATCCAATATAGCCGACCAATTTCTGGTAAACATTTAATATTCATATGGCTTAACACTTTGAAAATGCTTCAACCTACGTTAAAACTCAAGGTCGAGCCGAGTATTCGACATATTGGATCCGCCGTATCGGATTTAACTATTACTAAATTCTGAGCTAGTCTGAGTTCAAAAACATTTGAATAAAAAATGCATGCCGCAAAGGGTTAATAGGTATTCTGGAAAATTATGGCAAGCCCCACATATCAAAAAAAAAAATATGAATAAGATTAAAGTTTTGCCTGCAAAATACTAGAATCACCTTCAAATTACTTTTGAAACTGAAGGTCATGATCGAGGTTATATCCAGAAACAAAATTCTCCGCACTTTTTTATTTTGGTCTGAAAGATACCGGTTTCTATTGAAAAATTAACTTGACCTTGAAATGACCGTGAAGGTCAAGGTGAATGTCATAGATGGACGTGAAATGGCCCGCTCTTCTCATTTCTGGTCTCAAAAGTAGAATTTTGCAACAAAAACTAAAATGACCTCCAAATAACCTTGAAGGTCATGACCAGATGTAAAATTTTCTGCTCTTTTCATTTCTGGTGTCATAAATGTGTTTCCGTTTGAAAAAATCAACTTGACCTTGAAATTACCTTGAAGGTCATGCTCAAAATCACCATTAGATGTCCTCCTCAAAACCCTACAACTTTTATTTGAAAAAATTTTTCAAATATTCACGTGTATTTTTAAAAATGAGAAACCCGGTATATAAATCTACACACAAAAAAGAAAAACACACGAAAAGAGAGACACCTCAAAAACAAAAAAATTATACACAAAAGCCCCTCAAAACTGTTACCTTGTCTTCATTACTGGAGAGGTCACTTTCATCCGGTGGCATAGACGCAGGCCTCAGTTCAACACCGCTGTCGCTCATAAGATACTCGGGTTTCCTCACGTTTAAGACCGGGGAACAGCTGCTCGCTGCTGTGTGGTAAGTGTCGCTACTAAGCGTCCCCTTCTCCGTACCACAACCATTGCCATTAAAAGATTCCGGACTTTGTACGGAATTAACTTTGGACAAATTCAAAGTCAAACTAAAATGCACAATTTATACGTAACACACAATTAATAAATTTATCCATACTTTGTACAGAAACTTATCGAGTTGATCAATTTTTTTAGTTAAGTCAATGGTACTTACCCCTGCTTCTTCTGTTCGATTCTCTTTAATTCATCTTCGGTTCTTTTTGACAGAGATTCCTTCAAATTTTCCAGTTGTTCGTCCGTATTTTCCTCTAAACGTAACGATTTCTGTTCGTCTACTAAATCTATTATTTTTTTATCTAATAACTCTACACTTTTTTGTCTTTCGCAAACTGTTTGAACCCTTTTATTTAGTTCGAATTGCAGTTCTGCCAACTCCTTCCTCTAAAAATTACAAGGAATATACAGAAATCTAAAAATCGCTTCAATAAAAATTGTCTTTTACTAATTTTCGTTGAATTTGCTGGAATTAAAAGTTATCTGGAAATCGCCGATAACACTTTTACTTACGTGTTGGCTGACGAGATCTTGTATAATGGAAGACGCTTTAACGTTATTTAAAATATTCACCAAACTATCCGTTTCACTATCTGTTAATGGAATAGTGTCTGATTTCGAGACTAGTTCCTAAAAGGAAAGGAATATTAAAGTCCATTATAAACGATAGTAGATATTAAGAAATAAATAGTGGAAATTAAATCGAAATAATACAAACTAAACGAAATTAAAACGATACCTGAAACAGTCGCTTGGCTTGGGGATTAGGAAAGGTAATTTCATTGGCATGTGATGTAACTAATTGGCAAGCATTATTGAATTTGTTTAAAAAGCCTGCTTTAATATCTTGCAGTGTTTCACATTCTTGACTTATCTACAGAAAAAATAAATAAAATAAAAGTATAGTAAATAAACTAAAGAACTTTTCTAAGGAATATTAAAAAACAAGTTACTAACTTCGCCCATAATTTTTTGTCTTTCTCTTTCCAACTCCGCTCGTCTTAGAATAAGTTCCTTTTCCTTTTCTTGTAATTCTGATTCACGCTGTCTTTGCTGTGTGGTCAGATTTCGCCAATCTTCTTGTAATTGGCGGGTCTACAAAAAAATGTCAATACGTAAATACGTAATCGAGGTATCCTGTTTTTAGTAACTGAAGGTTTTACATTGCCGCCATAATTTTCAAAATCATTTTAAAAATTGTAAGATGTTTTTCAAGATGAGCCAAATCCAACAAAAGTTGTTTATGTATGAAGCAATTCTAAGCAAATGGTCTGCTTTTTTGAAAAAACTGGACATGTGGTAACTGTACCATTAGTGCAATGTTGAACGGCTATTTGTTTGCCAAGAACTCTCACACATCGGCTCAATCAAGAGACTTTTTGAGAACTGAAAAAGTTAAATTGATGCGTCATCCGCCGTACAGCCCCGATTTGGCACCCAATGACTTTTTTATTCCCACACATCAAAAATCAATTACAAGGTCAATATTTTTCGATGCCTGAAGAAGCGGTTGATGCGACCAAAATGCATGTTAGATTGATTATATTGATCTTCATGGAGAATATTTTGAAAAACAATAAAGCCATCTACGATGAATAATTTCTTTTTTCATCTGTATTCCCGAAATATAAAATCAACCCTCGTAGATGTTGTCTAATGGTTAAAAATTAATTGCGCTTTATTACCTATATTTTGAAGGTTAGAAGGTTGTTTTTTTTTAAAGGAATAGGCTTTTAAAATGAGATAAACACATTAAAATTATGGTTACGCGGCTGGTTCGAATGAAACACAACCTGAAAGTCCAATTTTGGATCACTTTTTCGAGCAGCTGTGGCCATATGTCGACAATAATTCTGCGAATATTGGCTTCCAATTAGTCTAATGTCTCGGGTTTATTCGCATAGATTAACGACTTCACATATTCCCATAAAGGTGAGATCATATGATCATGGAGGCCAATTCACAGGACCATTATGTGAAATTATGTGCTCATCGAATGTTTCTTGCAATAATCTGACTGTGTCGCGTGCTATGTGGCATGTTCGCTGTCTTGTGGAAACCAAACCTGTTCCACATGAATGTCATTTAATTGAGGAAAAAAAAGTCAGTAATCATGGACCTATAGAGTTTTTCATTAACTGTAACATTCTGACCGGTATCATCTCTAAAAAAATATGGGTCGATGATTCCACCAGCCTATAAGAACATCAAACCGTGACTTTTTTGTGGATGTAACGGCATCTGGTTGTTCTGCGCTTCAAAGCTGGCAATTTTGTTTGTTGACAACAAGAGTTCAACCAAAAATGAGCCTAATCACTGAACAAGATTTTGTAGTAAAAATGATTATCAAGAGCAATCTTCCGAACGTACAACGGATGCAGCTCTCTTGCACAAGCTGGATCTTGTAAGTTTGGGGGCAAAGTTCCAGTTGCTGTGCACAATGGCAAATCGGCTTATTTGGACCTTCCTCAACACTGCGCTTTACAGCAGCAACAACTTCTTTGGTGCGCACTGCAGTCCGGGTGAATTAGGTTTTTTTTCAAAAATGGGGCTAACTCAAATTTTATGGGCTTAAAATTAAGTAAAAAATACACAGAATAAAAACCCAAATTTGTGTATTTGTAGAGGTTGACCATCATATTGTTTATAACAGACAAAGAAACAATTGCTTTTTTTCAGTTTTTCGCTTATATCTCTGAAAATAAGCCTCTAATCGACACGAGATATACTTATCGATTTTGTTCCTGAGGAAATTTGTTACAAGAATAGGCTTTTGCGAAAGCTTGTAAAATTTTTTTTACATTGGAAAATTAGTGGTAAAGAAAAAAATGTGCCAAATTTTCAGTATTAAGTAAAAATAACAAATTTTACTGAAAATAGATGAAACTACAGGAAAAGATAACTGTTGGGGTGCTCAAGAAATACCTGCAATCCGGACCCCTCAATTTCAAAATGGCGGCCTATTGCAAAATTATAAAGTTGAAAATACGAGCGCTTATATCTTCTGCCCAAGTCAAGATATCGAAATTCTGTAAAAAAAAAGGATCGCGTTTACGTAAATTTCAGATTTTTAAGTTGCGAAATAAAAAAGTTATTAACAAAAAATCAAAAAAAAAAAAACGGTAACTAGAGTCCTTATCTTATAAAAAACATGAATTTAAAAAAATTTCTCGATTCCACCAATAGACCAGATAATTTTTTTTCTTAAAAACGGTATTCTGGCTGTTCTATTTAATATTTTGTAATAAATTTGGGCTCGTTGTAAAGTAGAAGACTTCCTTTATCCGCAGAACTTTTTTTTAATGGATTCGACCAAGAAATGACCAAGTAAACGTGTGTTAAAAACAGAGTGATCCGCCCGGCAGTTCACGCAGCTGAGCGGTAGCCAGGAGAGGGGAGCGCTGTGACGTCATAGTGCCTATGCTGCACCCGGCTTCTCAAAATTCTTACCTAACAAATGTGACACTTAGAAAGAGGCTACCGGGGTACTTTTTTTTAAATCTACTTATTTTTTTGCGCTCTTTCGAATGGTGTAAACAAAAGTCTGTGAAAGTCATTGCCAGACCCCAAAAAATACATTTTTATTGACTTTTCAAGTTTTCTTTTGTAATTTCATTGTGCTTTCGATATTTTGAAAAGTAAGGTCTTGTTACGTATTTAAAAAAAAATTATCAATATTCTATTTACCCTCCTCAGAAGAGGTCGACGTATAAAATATTGTTTTAAAATTAACTGTTACAGTTATTGTGTAAATTGTTTCTAGAATATTATTGAATGTTACAATATCAACATTACATATAAGTACTGTATTTTATAGTAGTAAAAAGACCTGTTACATTCAATTCTACCATATTTTATTCAATGAATTATATTGCTAGACAGTAGAGATGGGTAACGCAGTACTGCGTTGCGTTATTGCGCTGAAGCAATAGCCTGCGCCACTGCGCTGATACCAAAATTATTATTGCGTTAACGCAATTGAGTTACACCGACACCGCGACACCGCACGGCGCACCACACTTTTGAGTCAAACACGGAGTCATGCGCCGTGCCCCGACAGACAAAGCCGAACGAAACACGTCATCACGTCAAAAGATTCAACTCTATTGGCTATTTACAAAACCAAGAATTTGAGAAGAAAAGAACACAGTATAATTGTATATCCGATCTACCGAAATAATGTTAAAACGTTATATTAGGAGTAATACCTTTGAAAATAATATTATAGGACGAAAAATAGCGTAACGTATGAAATAACATGACTATTATTATGATAAAATGGAATATATACTTGGGGNTAAACGTGTGTTAAAGACAGAGTGATCCGCCCGGCAGTCCACGCGGCTGAGCGGTAGCCAGGAGAGGGGAGCGCTGTGACGTCATAGTGCCTATGCTGCGCCTGGCTTCTTAAAATTCTCACCTAATAAATGAATTGTGACACTTAGAAAGAGGCTACCGGGGTACTTTTTTTTTAAATCTACTTATTTTTTTGCGCTCTTTCGAATGGTGTAAACAAAAGTCTGTGAGTCATTGCCAGACCCCGAAAAATACATTTTTATTGACTTTTCAAGTTTTCTTTTATAATTTCATTGTGCTTTCGATATTTTGAAAAGTAAGGTCTTTTTACGTATTTAAAAAAAAATTATCAATATTCTATTTACCCGCCTCAGAAGAGGTCGACATATAAAATATTGTTTTAAAATTAACTGTTACAGTTATTGTGTAAATTGTTTCTAGAATATTATTGAATGTTACAATATCAACATTACATACAAGTACTGTATTTTATAGTAGTTAAAAGACCTGTTACATTCTAACCATATTTTATTCAATGAATTGTATTGCTAGAGAAAGTTGTTTTTTTTAATTTTTATAAAAATATTAAAAGTAAAATAAATATTTAATGTATGCGAAACCGTTTAATGATTGCTTGAATAATTTGCTCCGTTGGAAGATTATGTCGACCATAAAATGAACGCAACACACGGTAAGTTTGGCGAACTGAATCACGATTTTTGAAATAAATTTGCACAATTTACAAACATTCTTCTGGACGATTCATGTTGAAATGGCAAAACGTACTGATTAGTTGTCAATTGTCAAAATGGTTCTCACTAGAAACAGTGTTGCTAACTTAAAAGTCAAACTTCTAAAAAAAACACACATATCGTTGATAATCAATTAATTTTGACAAGCGCCACGTGGTGGAAAAATTGAAAAACATTGTATAAATTTTAAAAAAGACATGAAAAAGTTTTATTTCATAAAAAATTTTGTTTCTTAATTTTGTTCGTAATAATTATATTTCTTTTCAAAATTAAATGCTTAATAACTAATTCATTCATCCATTCATTCGGATGAAAGTTAAGCATCTGAAAAAAATACTTCAAATTGAACACCTCTATCTAAATTGATCGTTGCCATTTCTTAATACATGAGCCCATTACGGATAGTTTTTAATAGCAAATTTAACCGACAGTAAATCAATACAAAACTCACCTGTTCGGCGTGTTCCTTCTGCACAGATATTTTCTCTGCCTCTAACTTCGCTTGCGCCAGCTCAAGAGTTCTTCTCCTTTTCTCAAAAGCCTCCTGTCTTTTCTCAAACGCTTCCTGTTCCTTTTCAAACTGCTCCTTCTCCTTTTCGAAATTTAACCTCTGGATCTCGATCTCCGTCTTATCATCATCCAGAGTCCTAAAAAATTAACGGCTTACTGCTGAAGCCAAATAACGTAAAATATCTACTCACGACTGCAAATTTTCCATCGAGACCGCCAAATCTGGCGTCGACCAACTTAACAAACTCAAACGAGACAAGTTGTAGGTTTTCTCTCCTTTTCTTAATTGTGCAGCTTCGGCGGGGTCATTAAACCTAACGATTGAGGTGAATTATCAATCACAACTTCAGTTTTTATTAGTGAAGTTTTACCTAAAAACATGTGCCTTGCCAAGGAAGATGATACAACCTTGCGACAGCCTTGCTGGCGACTCTAACAGCGTGCTGTTAAGCATTATATGAGCACCAGACTGTGGTTCTAAAGTGGCAACACCATTTTCGAAAGTTATGGCGCAATGTTGCGGTTCCATACCAGCACCTCTTAATTCGATGTCCTGCTTGACTTCTGCGTCTTCGGTACCAATTGTAGTTTTCCCTTCCTAAATCGTATTAATTTTTCAGTTAATTGACATAAAATATAAGGGACTGCCTTTTATTTTCTTTAAAAAGTATTAAGCTAATTCGAATTAATATAAAAATTTGGTGTCACGTTAAAACGCAGAAATCGTTTAGATAAGTCATCGCGGCTGAGTTTCATAAAATCGTAAGCCAATCAAATTCAAAACTGAATTTATTTCCGTTTTCAAATTTAAAACAACTTTGACCGATCCTTTTAATTCAACAGTTTAACTAATTTTCTATTTTTTCACAACTGGCAAAACATTCAAATAAACGGAAAATATAACTGCCAAAAATAATTAATTTCAGAGAAAATGTTAGCTCAACATTTCAATGAAATGGAAAATCTTAAGCTTATAGGAAAGTAAATAAAACTTTATTAAAATTTATTTTACTAAAAGAGCTTGATGCAGACAAAAATAATGGCATGAATAAATAACACTCAAGGTTTTTATACATAATTTTCAGTGAATTTATAGAAGTCTTTTGACAAGTTTTAGAAAATCTAAGCAAGTTAGAAACATTCGTCACTGTATCATTTATACAAGTTTTCTCCATTTTACAAGCTGACAATACATTCAGAATAAGGAAAAAAAAGCATATCTATACTTAATATGTTTATTACTATATTTCCTGAACTTTACACACACCTGTTGAATGTACAGAAAATGCCGTAGGGTAGTATAAACATAATCACACCCCGCAGAATGCTTTTATGAAACTATTAACATGTGAATTAATCATAATTATCGAGTATTTTTTACAAAATTCTCAACAAAACAGGAAAGTTATATTCCGATGTTTACATGGGTGCTTGTTTTCCTGAAAAATTAAAGGAATCCTTGTACAGTATAGACTCTTTAATCCGAACTAATTAAGACACGGGCTTAAAGAGATAAGTTCGAATTACCGATATTTTCGGATTACTGGATAGTACCTAAATATGTACATATGTAAATGTTTATGTACATACATATAATATGAGTTAGATTTTATGTGTTACTGAGAAGGCAAAAAATAACAATAAAACCAAACATTATCGTGAAATATGGATATGCATTTATTAAAAATAAAAAAGATTTAAAAAAAAAACAAATTTATTTAGAATATCCACATTTTGCAAAAGGGTTAACGTGTGATGCTTTCTTTTTTGCGACATGTTTGCACGGCAATAATATTCCAACTAAAAAGATCGAGAAAGGTTCCGACTCGCATAAAAGGGTTTCCCCGAGACTGCTGGGGAATTACGTTTTTAACAATTACTTTTTATTATGTAGTCTGACTTTATAATCCAAACTATATACGTTAAACCGAATTTTGTTCGAATTAAAGAGTTTTGTTCGGACCATCCAAACGGGCATTCATCGGATCATCGGTCCGGATTAGTAGATATTCGGATTAAGGCGAGTTCGGATTAAAGAGTCTATAGGTACTGTATTTCAACATGTCTATAGCTTAAATACTATTTTCTTGATTTATCATGGTCTTACTAAAAGTGATATTTCTTGTCTATAAAATACCAGCCTCAAACAAAAATTTTTTAAAACTTCTTGTATTGTTACTCATCATTCATATCTATGATAATTTTGGGGATTATTACATAATTTCTAGAAGATGAATATTTCATCAAAAAACCTCGAAGGTTGTACTGAAATATCCTGGAATAATATTTATTATAAATATGGAATGAATATTTATTATAAACATACATTGAATTGAGTCTAATAATCAATCTTTTCCTTAATTTTTTTATTTTTCCTTCAGCATGTATTTAATCTTGTTTGTAGCTATGCTTTGCTTGAAATAATAAGGTTGTTCATAATTTTTCATACAATCCAAAACAAGTAGCCGGTTATCTTAAGAGGGGGTAACCACATTAGGAGGATGATTTTCAGACGTTTCTCATGAATTTTTTTTGAATGGAACAAATTGATTAGAATTTGATCAAATTTGACATTACTTTATTAATATTTTGAACTACATTTACAAATTTTTTTCAAGTCATTTGCTTTGAAAATGCCAAAGTTATGGGTTGTTGTCCACCGAAGGTAATCGTCTGAGTTACTTGTTCACGAGAGGGAAATGTGGAGGTCACAATTTTGATGTAAAAGCAACATGATTGTTTTTTACACTATTAACATGTTTTCTAAGAATATGAATCTATTGAGGGTAAAAATTGTGAAAATAGAGGTTTTGACAAGTGTTTGAAAAAAAATGTATCGAAATTATGATATCCCAATTGTTGGTTCATGTTCTCTGTAATTTCATAAATTCAATTCTCATAACGATCGGTTCATAACTTTTTGATCTAGAGTTCCCGTGAATTAAATAAAAATGTCGTTTCGAGAAAGACTCGTTTGAAAATTTTCACAAACTAGAAGTTTGAGAAAGTTATCAATAATGTAGAATGCTTTCCGATAAATCAGCGATTCGAGCACCATATAACTGTCCTTCTTACTCATAGGCATCATTCTCAGATTGCATCTGTTCTTTTCTTGGTTAATAAGTAACTAGACCACCTGAACAAGCGCTCCGCCATATCTGCTGTGCGCCCGAACGCTAACCCAATGGGCATTCGGTTTTAGGATAATAAAATTTGAACGAATAGAAACTTCATTTTGAAATTTTGGCAGGGTATTCTTGAATAGTTTTACTAACAATTTATGTGATAAAAAAAATCAAATTTTTTGAACCTCCTAATGTAGCCCCCCTTAAATGCATTTAAAAAAATTTATATCTTCTTAAATATTTGTATAACAGTAATAAAACAAATTTAATAAAATCATTTAATCAATCACAATTTGTGACAAAATGCCAAAAATAAATGCAAATTATTTGTACCTTGGTTGTGAACCATGCAAATTATAATTAATGGGTTAATTGCCACTAATCCATGCGGTTCCAGGAATCCATTATTTACAAACATATGCACGAGCACAACCGCATAATCTAGGAATTTTTTTTAGTCATAAAAGTAAAAATTTTCAACTATCTTTTTAAAAGTTGCACATTTTCATTTTAAAATATGTAACATCTGTAAATATGATTCGATTTATACATTAAATATAGTTAACAAATATTCATACAGGGTGATTCACAAATGGTGACCAAAAATGAAACCTCGTATTCTTTGGTGAATTATAAAGCGAGTCTTTCCTATAAAATTTTTATCTAGGACGCTTCGTTAAAAAGATACAGGGTGTTAAACTTCAAAAAATATTTTTAATATTTTTAAATAATTTAAAAACTAGTAAGTGAAATAATTTGCAATTGGGCACATGTACTTATGTAAATTTATTCGAAAAAATTTATCAAATAAATATCTGAATGATTAGTGCTTGTCATATCATTTGAGTAAGTGTTTTCAGTTGGTTTTTTAAGGATTACTCGAAAATCAGGCTTTTTTCACAAATCGCCCATTAAAGTTACTTAGTAACACCCTGTATTAAATATGTATAACAGTTTTTATAAAATATTTGCTCCAATTTCTTCAAAACTAAATACAGTTTTATGGAATATTACAATATTTTTTATTTTACATTTATTATTATGCATGCAGCAACATATGAAAATTTAATGTGAATAATTAATATTTATTGCCCATTGTAGTCTAATCTCATGACCATATTTGTAACTGCTTTCGTAATATTCATAGAAACAAACGTAATATTTTACCTTCAAGTGATATAATGTGACTCCAGTCGTCAGTGGATCATCATCTATTGCAACTAAATGCGGTCTATCAGAGTCTAAAACAACTCCTGGTCCAGCCTTGCGTAAACCCAACGCTCTTTGTTCTCTAAGTATAGCCTGCGCTTCTCGCCATTTACCCGTCCACTCTTCCGTTAATTCCTAAATCAGTGACCATAAAACATAAATCACTTAATTTTCCACCTAAAAAAATGTTACCTTTTCTCTTGCTTCCTTCTCGTGCAGTTGGGCCAACATATCGGACCTCTGTTCGCAAAACATGAGAGCCCTAAGTTTACTAATTTCATCCCTAAGTTCTCTAATAAGTTTAACATTAGGATCTTCATTGACCGTAGGTTGGTTAATAATGTTTTTAGCTCTGTTTGCGTATCTCAACGTACTCAAGGTTTCTCCGTAATTACAGTCTGAATTAAAATATTTTAATTACTTACATTAAATTACCGACAAACACTTACCTGCTGGACTAATCGCTGCTATCATTATAGTTTTCGAGTTGCCACCTAAACTGTCTTTCAACAACCAAGTCAGGACGGAATCTCGGTAAGGTATAAACACGGATTTTCGTTGGCCGTTCTGTTCACTGGACAATTCAGCCAAAGCTGATATGACAGAACCTAAAGTAACAAGTGATTTATTGATGTGAGCACCTTCTTTTAACCTTTGGCCAGTAGCACCAGTGGCATCGGCCCTTTCACTTCCAGCCAAATCTACTAGATGGATCTGAAGTTTAAAACGAATGACACTGACAGTTTGGGTTTTAGATTAAAATTACGGTACCTTGGAAACTGTTTCACTGGGAACTCCATCACAGTAGCCTGCTTGAACAAATGTTATAGTGAAAATGGCATGACTTCTACTGCTAACGTCGTTCATATTAGTTGCAGCTGTCGTTCTATGAGAATTACCTCTGCAATTGAAAATATATTTAATGCTAGATTTTATTATAATAACTTTCCCATACCTCTCCATACACTCCTGTATGTGTCCGTAGTTAGTTACTAGACAAGTTGTGAGCCCTTGAACATACGGTCCTTTTTTGGGGTGTTCTCGAACTTTTAAAGAATTATTATCACGCCCCCTAAGTAGATCAGCAACTCGTTCTTGATATATTTCCAAATAACTAACTTGCACCCTGTGAGTTGTTCCCCTTTTTGAATTTTCAGACATTCTCTCAAACAGAGCTTTGCATATTCTCGGGATTAAGCCCTGATTTTCCTAAAACAAAAATTATTCATGAAGTGCAGTTGGAAGTATTAGTGATTTAATTTTACTCACAGGACCACCCATCATAGTAAAAGTTTTTCCACTTCCAGTTTGTCCATAAGCAAAAACGCAGGCATTATAGCCCTCGAAAGCACAATCAACTACTTCGGTTCCTAAATCGTTGTATACCATTTCCTGAGAAGCATAATTTTCAGATTTGTTATCATGGGACCAGTAGGAATAGTCAAATGTAAATTCTTTGTATCTAATATTTTCGTCTCTAGTATTTGCCTAAAAGAAAAATAACATTTCTAATTCGTCACATAATTTTCTCTGTGAAGATACCTTGCAATTTAAAATTCCTGTAGTTTTTTCTCTCATTTGTATTATTAATTGCGCGTCCAAATCTTTTTCCCTAGAAAATAGCCTCATTAAAAATAAAAATAGGTTCAATGCACTCCTTTTGTGCACTGATGCATGGTAAAATACCTTTGATTGAAGGGTCGAACCCTAACAGCCACTTTCACTGATGCCATCTTTATATTCACTTTAACTAAATGTACAACACTGAAAACATGTTTTATAAAATCAAAATAATCATTTCAATGGCTTTGTTTTGGTTGACCAGCTGTCAACTTGCACACACCATTCTCTTTTGACTGCTTTTAGTGCTTTTGATTTGCTTACCAGGTCAGCCAATAACTAATTATATGCACAAGAAACCTAATGTTGCCAACGTTGCGTCGTTAAAGTAGTTCGTATTGCTCTGATTGTGAATGTTGTGATTATTCAAATTCCGAGTTATATTGAATTTAAATTCGTAAAATTTTCATTTAACGTACGTTTGGCTTCGTTTCTGCAATCGATGAGGTTTAATGCAATATACTAATATTTTATATATTGAAATGTTTTACAAGAAAATAAAGACGGGAAAGATATTTTATAGATACTTAAGTTGATTGGAATACTGATTTTATTATCATTAAAGTAAACTCAAGACTCAAGATTAGTCTCAATCAGATTGAATTTTACTACGCATCTATATTTACACTCTTTACAGATAAGTAAACTCAAAGCTAATCAAACTGAATGCCTGATTCTCAACAGAATATAATACTGAAGCAATAAATATCCTTACATCCTATACCTCATTATTATTCTATTCACTGAATGGTTAGAAAGAATATAGAATTGTTTGGTTGACCTAGTTTGAATAATGTAATTATTTTGTTGATAATTAA
This sequence comes from Anoplophora glabripennis, assembly GCF_000390285.2. Lineage (NCBI taxonomy): Eukaryota > Metazoa > Arthropoda > Insecta > Coleoptera > Cerambycidae > Anoplophora > Anoplophora glabripennis. The sequence continues at coordinate 194,231 of NW_019416296.1, forward strand.
GGAAGCACTAATGTAGGTAGTGGTAGGTAAGGTTTATACTGTAAAGTAGAAAGTTAAACATCATTTAACACGTATTACTGATATTTCTTTCTTAATTCGCTCAGATTATTGCGAGTCAAAAGTTCTTTGGTAACAGAAACAAACTACGAAAATATTTACTTTTTTATTACAAATTTGTTAAAACAATTGTTCAATACAAATTTTGCCTCCACTGTCCACCATTATTATTATCTAATTATGTAATTTAAGAAAATATATATAGGTATTCAATATATTTCAGAAAATATTGAAAATGATAATTGTGGTTTTCTTCGTTTTTAATTTTCCATTTTGTCACTTATACGATATTCATTTTTACTTAAATTTCAATTCATTTCTATCTTGTATCTATTTTATTTACAATCCACTTAATTTTTGAGGTAATTCAATTCTGATAAGGAATATCATCGAATGTCTTAATTTTCAACTGCAGAGCCTTTTGGATACATAGTGAGCCTTTTCTTTTCGATTTGCAATTCTTGAACCAAACTGTAAAGCCCTCTTTTTAAAGGCAGAAGCGTTTTTAAGTCCCAAGTAATAACCTAAACTTCTTAACAATATTTTCTCTCCAATTCCCTGCGGTATGTCTTCAGATGGGAAAGTTCTAAAATTTAATTCAATCAAACATAAAATTTAGTATTTTAATAAACATGTATACTTCTCCCAAGAATTTAGGCTACGAACATATTGAACAAAGTTTTCGTCTAAGTAAGGAGTTCGAAGTTGTCTTCCATGATCTGAAACTACCCTATCGTCTCTGCCTAAATTTCGATATGGTAAATTTTGCCAGTCTTCAAGCAAAACATTGTGTAAACCAAGCCAACCTTTCTTTTTGAGAGCTCCACGATGTCTAGTATAACCACCAAATAATTCATCTGCCCCCATTCCAACAACCAGAACCTCGAACAGAAATCTAATTTAGGTAATGTGAACAGTAAATATTTCTACTTTTTCATACAATATATACATATACAAGAACCTCCAATCTACCTCATTTTATTTTAAATTCTCACCCTACATGTAGACATCACGGTTTCTTGTTTTCCTCTACTAGCAAACCAAAGAGCACATCCTAAGCTGTCATCTAAAATAGACGTCAAGGGATACACTAAGTCAGCTATATACTTGTCTCTTGCGTCGTTTAGTTCTTCTTTCGGTACGTTAACTTCTAGAAAATGCCATTCTCTTTCTGGTCTTAACTGTCTCAGCTCCTCTAATGTTTTTATACTTGTTAATCTATCGGGTGTTTGATAATTATTGGATTCATTAAAAGCTACATTAATAAGATCAATTGGTCTACTTTTATCTACAAATTTATCTGCCAAAAGTGCCAGAATTGCACAATCTATCCCACCTGAGAATAAAACACCTGTCGATGAATGGCGACAAGTTTTCTTTTCACTTATACAGTTTTTACAATACTTTGGCTGATTGGCTATCCTTTTTTCTACTGAATTTTCAAGTAGATTTTTCAGTACTAATATCCTATTTAACCAATCTGGAATATTTATTAATTTTTCAAAAATGTTTCTAGACTCACTACTTGTGATATTTTTATAAAAATGTAGTTGTTCACTGCTAGGTTCTACAAATTTTATATAATCACTATTTCCTAATTCATGTTCAACAATAACTATATCTTTCTTTAGAAATTCTTTGAGTTCTGTTAATTTGCTGTCGAAATTTGGATTACAATGCTTCCATGGAAATATAAGCAGTTGATTTGTTTTCATGTCCAAAGAAAAAGTTCCAATAGATGGTAATTCAATGAAATCGTATTCTCTTGCTCTTTTAGCTACACTAGTCAAAATTATCGCCTCATTATGTTTTCCTACAAGTAGACTTCGTCTTCCATATATGTCACGTCCAAAGTATAACTTTTCTTCAATTTTATCAAAATATATAAAAGAATAAGGGCCTTGTAATTGTGCCAAGGTTGTAGCTATGTTACTAGTATTATGCATTAACCTAAATAGTACTTTGGTATCACCTTCTTCTAAAGTCAATTCACTCGATAGACCTCCAAAAATATCCCCATTGTAGATGATTACATATCTATCGTCTTGTAGAGGTTGTTTTGCCATATATTTTCCTTGCAACCAAAGAACACTTGCAGCAAACAGGAGGTGATAGTTTTTAGAATAATAAGTATTTGTTCCAAACCAATCTGGCCCACGTTTATTAATACTTTCTTTAAAAATCCCAAACTAAAAAACGATAAGTATATACGTAGTATATATCAAGATGATTAATAAGATTGACTTACAATATTTTCTAAATTTTTCTGATTACTTTCACTATTTAGACATATACAAATAATACCACACATGTTATTTCAAGTTTAAATGTGTAGAATCCAAATGATTAATGTGCAAAGAAAATAACTTTATGTATTGTTGGAATCACTTGAGTCAAAACTGGCCTATTATTCAGTTGTTGAAATGATGCAAGTAATTCGGTTATGTTATCAGTAATAAATAATCCGTTTCAATTTTTCATTTCTGTTGCATTTTTTTTATTACAACAATCATAAGTGATGAATGATGACCTAGCAAAAAGCAAGTCATAATCAATCAATGATCTGTAATAATTTATTATTGCACTTATTGTATCTTGCCATTTATGAGTAAAAAAAAGAACAAAATATACATGATACTCGGATACGAAACTTGACTTATTCCCATCTTTACTTTCCTAACCTCAAAATTTAACGCAATGTAGTAAACAAAAACATTAAGTAGTTCAAAATGTAGTATGTTCATCTTGACTACTCCTCTTCCTCATCCCATTTTATGAACTATTATCATGAAACTATTTTCCCAGAATAGTAAAGAGTTTTCTATTTTGTACATTTTGTACTAAATATTAATCTATTAACGTAGTATAATAAATTTGTAATACAAATAGTTTTCTATTTTATTTGAAAAGTCTAGGATATTTAAAAATCTTGCCACACTCATAGACCCACAGAAAATAAAGAAATTATTCATTTTTACTGTGGTTGACATCTCAAGGTCATAATGTATTCCTGTAAAATATCTGTTTATAAAAAAAATGTTTGTCCTTATTGATTTGTATTATACTGTAGGATTAATTAATGACACAAACGTACAAAGCAAATTTGTAAATGAAAAATAAAACAAAATATAGTCAAAAAATATTTCATTATTCTTTATATTTGTTTTTATTTTTGAATAGTTTTCTTGGTTTGTATATATTAACCATAATTGCTGTTCCTAACAAATTTTCTGCAGATTTCATGCATATGATTGATGTAATATTAGAAACTAGTATATCTATATAATTTTGTATTGTAATTTTTTATAGTTATTTATTCATTTTGGATATACCTAGGTAGGTATATTTGAACAAATACGTCAATTTGCACTTATAATAAATAAACATGATTATGCAGCTACTTTCAAGTTTGTAAATCATGAAACATTATTAGCATTAAATGCTGCTTTTAATTTTATTTAAAAATCGATGCAATGCGGATTTATCTTTGAAGTTTTATATGAATTTTGTAGGTAAAGGTCAAGTTTGTATCCTTGTTCTCCTGGTACCAAACAATCGCGTGTGTCCTTGTTAAAATATAATTTTATTTTATGTGGATGGTTGGTATTATCGACTAGTATTTTTAGAGAAAATTTGCCTGCTGTTTCGGTAAAGCAAAATGTGTTTACCTACATGCTGACTCCCGATATACTTGTTATTTCCGAACTATTATTCGCGTGCGTATGTAATTAAAAAAAATACTGAATTACTCGTATGCTATGCATGCAACTTTCCATTCTCATCCTGGTTAAAGTGATTAAAATCTCCCTAACTAATTAAATGTTGATTGATTAGGTTTGGCGCCGACTGTTGCATTTTACAAAGATCGACAAATTACAACGCGCATGTTAAGTGTGTTGCATCATCAGCGTACCCAGAGCACTTATTTTACCCCACTTTCATTTCTACCCTCGGAGTAACTAACGCAGCTGTAAGTGGTTTGTGACATTTTTGTTCAAAAAGTGAAAAGTGATTAACATGGACTTGTCATTTAACAGTAGGATGGAAGCGTACTACCAAAAATTTTACGAATTGCAAGAAAGACTTAGAAAGAGGTAAGATATTGTCTTATTTATTGTTTGTATCATGAAAATTCAATACAAACAATGCTTTTGCGCGTCTGAAAATATTATTTGTTTCTAGCGAAGAAGAGCGCCTGAAATTGGAGATGAAGTTTAATGAACTTGTTCAAATTTCTAGGGAAGAGTAAGTGTTCCTATATTTTTTTAATTAAGCTATCAAAAAACGCGTATTAACGAATATTTGGCGCGTTTATTAAGAATATGAAATAGATATATAAAAATATACAACCTTTAATTGAACTCTTGCGTAACAATGTTTCATTAGTTTTTAATAGGTACCTACTAGAGAAAACTTTTTTCTTAAACTCTTTACTATGTAGTTCCGTTTTTTTGTATCGATTTTATTATCCTTAGGTCAGTGTCTCGCACATGGATATTTCTTTAGTTTTGTCGCAACATTGTCATATTGGCAAATAATGGTCCGAAAACTAAATTGTACTGAGCTTAGTTGACCAGTTTAAGGTGACTTTTATAAAAAAAATGTTTTATATCTTTTTATTTACAAAAAAATATGTAGAGCAAGACGCGGTAAATGTTTTCTTTAATGCTACTACGACTGATGCTTTGAATATTGTTAATAGTTTAATGAAGAACTAATTTTTGACAGAACTGAGGCAAAAAACCGCACTGGTTCTAGAATATTGCATTCGCATGTTCTCTATAGATTTTCATGTTTATTTACGAGTTTACAATATTTAGAAAAACGTCTACACGCGAACTTTGCTTCTTGTAACTTATTTGGAATGACAAGAAACACAAAACTCTGGAAAACGAACAAGAACACCTATTTGTAAATATCTTGTACATATTTGATTCTGGAGAATGCTATGGAAAAAGAGAGAGAGAAACATAAATACCATCAAGATAGTTTTACATTTTGAAAATTTTCGGAAAATATTTCATTCATTCTTTATAAAACATTTGAAATAAAGGTGACTAAATTGTGCAGGGTACCTATAACTGAAATATGTAAATTTGTTTCGGGAAAAAAATAGATGACAAGTTTGTACTTATAAATCAATACCACCAATACCATAAAACCTCACATCTGATCCTCCTTTCTGATTCTAAGACTCTTTTTACATTTACATTTTGATTTCACCTACCATGTACCGCTTTGAGATGGAAGCAGCAAAAGGGGATACAAAATTAATGTTTTTCGTTTCTTATGTTTTGTGCAAGTTATGTTGTCTTCGCAATACCACACGTCGACATTCCATAAAAAAATTGCTTGCATTGTTTTAAAGAACATAAAATGTTATTCACAGTAAGTGTGGCTATTCCATAAAATGTAACTAGAATATTTTTAATTCAAATATTAAAGTATACAGATAACAGGCGATGTTTCGCATTGTATTAGCTATGTCCTGTCCAAATTTTGTTCATGCAACTGTCTTGGTTTCGACAATGCAATATTGTTTTCAACCACGAAAATTTAATAATTTCAAATATTTCGAATTTTCACCACCAAGAACGGCGGTGACAGCATTTTTAACATTAAGGCGATGTTTTGCATTGCATTAGCTATGTCCTGTCCAAATTATGTTTTATGGCGAAAACACTACAGATTAAGTAAAAGTGAAAACTATTTTCCATAAAAACATACTTTTTTTGTCGGATTAACCCTCAAAGGTCACACTAGTGCGAATTCGCACCAACATTTTCTTTGACAGTTTTCTCAGGAAGCAGCTGCCGATGGTTCCCCCAATACGATAATTCTTTCTATAGCCCAAACAGTCCAGCCGTACCACAGCTGACTTCAGTCTGTTATTGTCGGCTAAATTAGAGAGTTTGAAAAGTCCGATCGGTGCGAATTCGCACTAGTGTGACTTTAGTGTGGGCAAAAGTGTGGCTGAATTGAACTGAATTGAAATGTAATGTTTCGATATTTTTAACCTCATTTTACATGTCCAATATACTCTAGACCATTGTTTATTTAGTTATTGTTAATAATTTTTCAAACATATTTCTTCATTAACAGTTTAATTATAAAATGTACTTGTCAATGTTTATGGATAATATTTTTTAAATTAATATTTTTACAGTGAGAAAAGTGCAAAATAAACACCAATTTACAGAAAAGGAGTCAAAAATCAACCTTAAAAAATGCCTATATTCGAGAAATCAGGAGAAATCGATAATATAATTTTATTAATATGAGGTATTTTTTTCTTAAAAATGTCGACTTTGAACTTCAAAACCCTTTTTTACTTTTTTTCTAGCCATTATTTATAAAAAAAAAATACGAATTAAACATCATCATCGAAAAATATGTATTTTTTCATTCACATTTTTAACAAATTCTTTTTTTTTCAAACCTAATAACATCATTTTGATTTCTCGGAAAATTTTACACCAGTTTTGATATAAATACGTTGTTATCGTTAGAAATAAAGAAGACATAAAGGTTCAAATATGGCATAATCCCAATTCGCACTAGTGTGACCTTTAAGGTGGCCCACCCCAAGTGTGTTCTGTGTATCAACTGTTATGTTATAATCTTCTAAACATGCAGCATTGCCGTTAAAATCTGCTTTAAAAATTTCAGCACCACTGAGTATTATTATATTCGGAAAATGATTCAAATTCGACTATTTTGTTTAAATAAATATAAAATAAGCCTAACTCTGAGTTAAATATAAATCGATGGTAATTCTAAAACTCATGTCAGAGTAAAATCTATAGTAATATATAATTTATAACTTTTTTCCCGTAAATACTTGACACCTTAAAAGCATTGTGAAAAAATCAAGTCAATAGTTTTAATATTAACTGTGGTAAATAATTTCTAATACATAATTTAGAAATTTAGATTTTTTTTCATAGCGTAATACCTGTTGAAAATTGAGCACTTCTGCGCAAACAGTTTTTGACCTGTCAATGACAGATTTTTAACTGTAAAACGAAATATTTTCATGAAAAATTTGTATTTAAGATACTTTTATGTAATTAATTTATACTCTTATAATACCCATTTATAAAAATACATTTATAAACAATACTGCTACAAAATATCTACGCATTCGATAATTTTACCAGGGTCATACCATATTTTTTGTCCCGCATAACTTGTGTTGATTCCATTTGTCTACCCATGCAAATGATGTCATTGGTTTAATGGAACAATTAATTATGAAAACGTAAACATTTCGTGAAAATAAGATATTCAATAGCAAAAGAAATAAGCGATTTAACTGCGCATTGTCACGTAAACTTCTAGATTAGTGTACTCTTCAGTCATCAGTTTATATTACATGATGACTGATTACTCTTCTTCCAATGCTCATTTTTCTAGTTTATCGTTAACATTGATGACGACCCTTATTTTCCACTTGTGACCCTAATTATTTTTTTCAGGGAACAAGCCCACTATAAAAAACTGCGATCTCAGTACAAAAAGTTTCTGGAAGAAGACAGAAAGCGACAAGAGAGGAACGAGAAAATAATTCGAGCACTGGAAAGAATAGAATCTCGCGTTAATATGTTAACGTCAAAAACCGAGCGCGTCAAAATGTTGCGACACCAATATCAAACCTACCTGCAAAGAATAACTCAAAGACCTCTCGTAAAACAAGAATATTTCCCACCAAAAATAGTTGAAGAGCTGCCTAGTGAACATAAACCAAGTTATGATTATGATAAAAAATCGAGTGATATCGCAATGCTGAAGAAAGCTTACGGGAAAACCAACGACGAAAAAATTGAAATATTGGACAAATATTTACAGAATCTGAAAAGCCAGAAAGGTCAAGCTGCATCAGAAATTAAACCAAAGGAGAATAAGAATGATTTTAGTGAACTGAAGTACTTTGATGAGGCATCTAAGAAACTGAATGAGGATTTCAACTCCAATAAAGCAAATTCTATCGCAGAAGACATAATGAATTCAATTTATTCCAGACATTATAATACCGATCTGTACAAAGACGAAACAAAGAAAGCGAGTAAATTCACATCACCAAATTACACAAGTAGATACCCTGACAAAGATAAATATTCCGGATTTGGCGACTCCTCCCTCAACAATTATCAATACGGTAGCATTAGAGACAGTCCTCCAGTTGGTTTGCATGTCAGCAGTCCTAACTTTATTGGTACAACGTCAAGGAACCACGATATGAATAAATTTAACGAAAAGCCTTATACCTCCGGTAATATTGCTAAAGGTTTGCGCCCATTTGAAGAAGACACAAGAGCAGAGAGTAAGACTTATGAAAACACATTTAAAAATAGTGTAGATCTATCTCTGCCTCAACGTTATAAAGAAAACAAGACTTTGCCAAAGGAAATGTACGAAAGTGATACACAATTTCGCGAAAATAACCTGCTTGGTCCTAGCAAAACGGAAATTGACTTAAATGAAAATGAAAAGCAAGTAATACTCAATACTCCAACAACAGAACCTGGGGTGAAAAAATCAGAAGCTAACTGCATAGAGGATAATAAGGAATATAATCTCCATATACCTGAAATTGTAAAAGAAGATGGAACTAACTTAAAAACAAATATAGAATATTCTAATGAAAATAAAGATGAATTAAACGAAACACTTAGTAAAGCCGAGGAATTTGACAGACATGATATTAGACCAGGGAGAGAAATTGATTATATAGAGGCTTTATCTAATAATGACGAACCAAAAACCATTGAGTCTAACAACAATCAGAGTAATGTCGATATACAAAATTTGGCAAGTAAAACTGAGCTCAACGAGAAGGAAGAACATGAAGAAAATGAACTTAATCAACAATATGAATCATACGAACCTGTTGGAGATAATGATCAACCTAATTCTGTCCAATGTGACGATCAAGTAATATACGACGAAAGTAACCAACAACTCCAGGCTCAATTTGAAAATAACGATCAAGCTTATGACGAAAATGCACAACCCTACGATCAGATGGATCAATACGATTCAAGTGATCAACCAATAGAACAACTGTACGGTGAAAACGGCAAAGCACTGCTTCAGTATGACGAAAATGGGCAAACAATTTATGACCAAGAATATGATAAAGATGACCAATCGAAGCAACATTCTTTTGAGGGACATGGTGAAGATATCCCCCAATACGACATTAATGCCCATGAAATACACAATGAAAGTGGTCAACCCAGTAAAGAATATGATGAGAATAAACAAACTGCTCAACTGTATGATGAAAACAGTCAACCTGTTGAATATGACGAAAATGGTCAACCTATTCAGCAGTACGATGAAAATGGTCAACCCGAGGGTCAACTGATTCAACAGTTTGATGAAACTGGTCAACTTGTTCATCAATATGACGAAAGCAATAAACCAATTCAACAGTATGACGAAATTGAGCAACCCATTCAACAGTATCACGGAAACGGTGAAGTTATTCAACAGTACGATGAAAATGGACAACCAATTCAACAGTACGATGAGCATAGCCAACCAATTCAACAATACGATGCGAATAGTCAACCAATTCAACAGTACAATGAGAATAGTCAACCAATTCAACAGTATGACGAAAATGGTAAACCAATTCAACAGTACGTTGAAAGTCATCAACCAGTTCAACAGTTTGACGAAAATGGCCAACCAATTCAACAGTACGCTGAAGGACAAGAACCAATTCAACAGTTTGACGAAAATGGTCAACCAATCCAACAGTACGATGAAAACATTCAGCCTGTGTATTATCAGGGTGATGAGTTAGTTCAATACGATGAGAACGGTCAAATTATCCAGCAGTATGACGAAAACGGACAACCCATCCCTCCAACAGTTTACGATGAATCATATCAACATTATGACGCAAATGGACAGCCCATTGTTCAATATGAGGGGCAATTGCCTAAAGAATTTGATGGAAATGGTCAGACGGTGCAACAGTATGAGACTGATCAATACAATGCCGATCAACAGGGGCAGGATATACAGGGTGGGGTAGGAGAAGAAAACGTCACTAAAGATAACATTAAAACTGAAAATGAAAACGTTGAACAGCCTTCAAGAAAGAGGAATGTTTTAGATTTGTTGGATACCGACAGTGAAAGCATAAAGCAAAATACGAGTAAAATATCGAATGACAGCGATTTTGATTTCAGTAATGGTTAGAATCCAATATTTAGATGTGAGTACATAACATAAAATCTATATTATTAAAAATTGCATTGTAAACTATTCGTGATATTTTTGCTGTTGTTGCATATATAAATTTTAAAATTAAATAATTAGTTTATATTTTTAATGCACTTAATCCAAATATTTTTTGTAAATATTTCGAGTTCAATAAAGAATTACAAACATTTCAGTACCTAGTTTTTTTTTCAAATACAATAATTCATCGTTATTTATCATCAATCATAATCAATCTTTCGTTTTGCTCATCTATTGCATTTAATAAAAAATTTCGAATTATTTATAGAGCATGATACAGTTACAATTTTGTGCTCATATTAAAATGAGCCATTTTGAACTTTCCGTAGCTAGCAGGAATTGTCTGCACAGATTTCTATTTTAAAAAATTATATTGTTTTCAAATTAATTCTCATAATTTTTATTTTCAAAAAACAACAGCAAAAGTGATGTAATATCAGTTAATTTTAGTCCGAAAGTTCATGATTCTTGTATTGATCAAAGGGTCATCAGTTAACTCTGTTATTGCTCAAAAATAATACAAACGTCGTAGATATACAGGGTGTTCCAAACGCCAAACTTTACCTGGTGATAGAATTTCTCAAAATAAGGAAAAAAGTTCCTACAGACATGGATCAAGAAATTTTTAGTTTTCTCGAGATACAGGGTGTTCAAGTTATAAAAAATTATCATATCCATATCTTTGAAGATATCTGATGTAGATAGATGAAATTTATGATATAATTTCCAAATTTAAAGTAAAACATCCATTGAATTAATTTACAAACATATGTCAATCAGTGACGGAGATACTGGATGGTACTGTTAACAGAAACTTCAGAATATCGACAGCACTTCGACGAATTGTTTTGGAAATTAATAAAGTGAATTTAATTCGTATTGTCATTTCTGAAAAAGGTATATTTTATTTTATACGGAAAATCAGTTGATTTTTAATTTTTTTAATCTTGAAATAAATTGAATAAATTTTAAACATTGTTAATAGCATTCGTCTCATAGAAAAGTGAAATATAATTGTCAATACAATATAAGAGTAAAAAATTTGCATCTTGAAAACTAAGCATTTCTCGACCTATATTTTTATGGAAACCTTATTTTTTATTTTGAAGAGTTTTGTCACCAGATATGGTTTGAAGTCTACTTCTGATTTTTCGAAATGTAACATCTACACATTGTTATTTATTTTAATGTATTCTATCGTCTGTTAAAATTAAGGCAGTTAAACTTATAATAGCTGTTATACATTGACAATTTATTGATCAATTAATCCATGAAGTCACTTCATCAAGAAATTGGAGAAGTGTAATGCACCAAATCTGCTGTCAAATAACTTAATGAATTTATTCATCAAGTTCTTGACGAATTAGAGCATGTTCTAATTTTCGTCAATTTCTTCGTGAAGTTCGGAAGTACCAACCCAACAGATTTGCAGCCTCAGATCAGTAATGAGGTTATGTTATTGGAATATGTAAATAATTGTGTGGCGTCGTACTAGTTTTGTATTGTTTTTACTGATTTGTTACTTACAAACACTAATATTTATATAATATGTGTCAAAACGGTACCGCTGTTGTATCACTACAATTATTATGAGTGGAAAGGTGGAATTTTTGAAATTTATTTGCTTCTTTGATTCGTTGGTAGAACTAATTAATGCGCCAAAAAACTTGACAAAGTCTGTAGCAGTGTAAAACCACACTGTTTACCAATAAATTCGTGAATTAATTCATAAAGAACTTCGTAAATTTATTCATCAATAAATTGTCAATGTAAAGCAGCTATAACACCCTGTAGATAGAAGTGTCTATTTATCATATTGATTTATCATACTGATGGCACTTCTATAGAGCAGCCATATTCAACCGTTTTGTGGGTTTGGAGTTTAAGCAACATTATGGGTTTTACGCTTTTTTTAAATATTTATTTTTACTTTTCATGTATTTAATTTCGATGGTTATTATGTTACAATTATTTGCCCAAATGTCCATTGACATTGCCGATTGCTTGCCCTTAACTTTTATCATTGTAATTTTGGGAAATTCTACTAAAGCCTAATCCAGATCTATAAACTATATTCACAAGCAAATGAAAAACAACATGTTAATTTTTTTAAGGTTTGATTGAAAATTTATCATGTTCTCACCAATTCATCTTTTCGGTTAAGGTTTCGAAGTTGTGAGTGTCATTCCCAAAAATTGTTAAAATCCATCATGATCGTTTACTTTCAGCTCTCTCTCAGATTTTTAGAACGTTGTACTCCATCTTGCAAAATATCATGCATACTGCAACGTCTTTTATTTATCCTTAAATTAAAAAACATGTAGCCTGCAACAATTCCTTTAGTTCCTTCACTTTGGGTAGTAATCTTTGGAATACTGAAATCAGTGAATTCGAATGAAGCGAAAAATATTTTCTGACGTAGATGAAGACTTCTGTTGCTAAACTTTTGTTTATTGCAAACAAAAAGCGATTTGTTTATGTGTAAATGTTTTTGTTTAAAAACATGTGAACAACATTTGTAGATCTGGACTAGGCTTCAAAGAAGATGTAAAAATATACAGGGCATTCCGCTTAAAAGACCCTATAGGTCTAGGCCGTGTTAATTTAGAATTTTTTGTTTACTAGATTTGTTCCAACATTCTTTAATGTTGTGGAACTCGATATGTGGTTTGTAATTGTTGATGCAGTTGCTATCACGGCATGAATTCATTAACAATCGTCTCAACAACACTTTGATATCACGACCGGGCTGGTTTATCTTTATCTTATCTATGCGGTCGCAGTTATCAAAAATACAGCATGTGTGAGCGCTAATATTGGACGTACTCCGTGTCAGAATCGATAAATCGGCGCGATTCCTGCAGCCCGAGCACGCATATCCGATATTCCATTGAGGACCCATATAAAAATAATAATTGCCGTTCCCCTATCGCGGACCTGCTTTTAACTACACGCTACTCGTCTCTGCCGCACATTCCACACGTTAATTTGGTGTCGGCTGCGTGTGTGTTGAGTGCATAAAGCAGAAGTCCAAGGCGTGGACCGATTCCGATACGCGTTTTTGTTTCTCACAGTCGATTATGGAAGATGTGCTCAGCAATGGAGTGCGGAAGCAAAGCGCGACCATGAATTTTTATTCAGATCTAGAAGGAGGCTATCCGGAAGAGAATCTTATCTTGGAACAAAGGAACGGTTAGTATGTTAGGTTATCCGCCTTCTCGTATTGATTTTTACGCCAACGGTTCAACTGTTTGTACGGAAATGCGTAGTGCTGTTCCGAACGTATTTACATTTAATAAAAATTGTGTATAGAGTTATCCCAGTTAGTTATTGGTTTCTAAATCTATGTTATATCTCTAAGACAATTAAAAATATATTAGTTTCCATTAACAACGTTTTATCTACACTTTTAAATGCACACGCTTAGGTGTATTTTTCCAGGAATATTAAACTGTTGAAGGTCAAACTATTGTTTATACAGATAAAGTGCTTAAAGTAATCATGATTGAAAGAAAGGAAGATAAACAACTTCAAAGCCTTAAAAGCTAACAAAATTCTCAGAATCTCTAGGACAACATATATTTGCCTTAGTTATCATAGAAACTGTTTCACGATTTTGGAATTTGTAAATATGTTGGTGCAAACATTTCTCCTAAAAATGAAACGAATTAACTTGTGGCTATAACAAGACGACATCTCAAAATAGGAGATGCAAATATAACTCTAAAAACGTTTTTTTTTCATTATAAAAATATTTCTACAAAATCAGAATTATCCAAAATTCAGAATAACATCCACATTTTTTTTTTCATATACTTTTTAATAAAATACGATACCCCCCTGTATATTGACCAACTGCAGACGATGGAGCCATCCGAAATGCTTGATCATATCAGGATTTTTCTCTAACCTCAAAAAAATAGCTCAAAATCAGTGGAAATCTTGATTTCTTTATTAAAATAGTTAAGCTTTTGAAATAAAAGTACTCAGTATTAATAGGGTACTTCTGATGGTTTCATCGCTTTCAGCAGGTCAAAATATAGTGGTGTAATCTGTTAAAAATTAAAAATTGCGTGCCTCTGTCCTGTGTTAAATTGTGTGCCTCTGTAAAATTGTGCGCCTGTAAAATTTTGTGCCTCTGTAAAATTGTGTGCCTCTGTAAAAATGTGTGCCTCTGTAAAATTATGAGTCTCTGTTAAAAACTAAAAATTGTATGCCTGTGTAATCATTCGATAGAATATTTTTTTATTGAAGAATAATATTTATATGTACACATGTTTGTGGTCTACAATTTTCACCTTGAAGCGTATATATTTAGCACTATTAAACCAGATGTGGTGGAAGTGCCTCTAATTAATTTTAAATTAGAATGGCTATAGTAGTGTCTAATGTGTGAAATATGTGCAGTACTTAGGTACCTAATTAAATATACTAAAATCGTTACTGAAAGCGACAAATTGCTTCTACTATTTGGAGAACTTATTATTAGTATTACAAATCGATTTATTGATTATTCTAAACTGAATATCATTGGGCTTTTGTTCAAAATTAACACTTCTCTAAAATGTTTCAGAGGGTGCATCTTCAAATCATTTTATGAAAAGAAAAAGTTATATTAATATGTTCAAAGACCAAGCTTAATATATTTTTAATACGTGAGTTTTTTGTAATCTTCGTTCATTATTAAACATAAGGTGACTCTTAACATTTTTGATGATTTATTCTGGGGAAAAATACTATTAATTTATCCACAATCACCTTATAATTGGACTTTTATCCACACATATGAACCGTCTAAATTGATACTTTATCCACTAGTGGAATAAAGAGTAACTTTATTTCACTATAGTATAAAATCATTAAATATTCTTTATCGGAAGCCCCAGTCAAAAATTCTTCAATATGTGAGCTCTTTCCAATACTGCAGCTTTCTTAACACTCATACAATGAATAACTATTATTGATTTTTCAATTAAATATCATTTTTCTACAAAACTAACATCCAAATGAAAAAAATGCTATCAGTCATGTTTCGTCAGGATTACAAATAAATGAGGATTATAAAAAATATTAATAATTTTAGAAATGTCAGTGGCGTGCACATTATTTTTTAAAATAATCGAATACTGTTGCCTACACGCATGTCTCTGAAGTGAATAAATTTTAGTTTGTACTAAAACATCTCTGATGGTCTAATCGTTCAAAGTCCGGGAAAATGAAAACTTTTTTTGGACAGTGACAGTGAATCACTTCATATTTGGCTACAAAAAAGTTTTAATTTAAATTTTAACAAATTTAAAAATTCTATCCTTAGTTTTAAAAACATTAAAAAACTGGATTTTAATAGACAGCACTAGTTGAGGACTGATTCAGTAAGCTCCAAAGATTTTGATTGGTCTCAAAAGTTCCTTACAAATGACTGGTGGTTTGACTTCATGTTGTAGATAACCAAATGTATTGCAATAGTCTGAATAACACTAGAACAACAACTAGAAAATGCTTATCGGATTATAACTTGAGACAGAGTCATTCACTGTCAATGCCACCTATTTCCATTTCAAACAAAATGATTGCTCTATCAGAAATACAAAGTCACAGTCGTTAATGTTATTTATTATACAGCTTAACGTAGTAGATTATGTTGTTTCCGTAAATTTTAATCTTGAAATGGCTATCGTGTCGGAAAATTCTTCTCTATTCGATCATCCCTGACACTCACACTGACCTCATGATACACTCTGATAATTTGTTCGTGTCTTATGGTAATTATGATTGAGATATTATCATATTAATTCAGGCTAAGTATATTGTTATCGATGCAAGAACCAACGTTATAGATATTAATTGCATGTTTAAAGTAGCCCACGCAACTAACAATTTATAAAAATCTATGCGACATTATTTTGGTAAACATATTTACTGATTAAAAACTTTTACAATAACAACTGTCGATATTTGTTGTGCTAAATTGTTCAGTTGGGTTTATCCTGGCTTCAAACATCTTTTTTTCCTTCGTAGGTGCGTAAATCTATTTGAGTATCTATTATTTTATTGGGTTGGTAAGATATAGCCTATAGTCACATGTCACATCAAAAAGGCCATATATAACGCTGCTTTGTAGGTATCTACTGATAGAGAATGGTCTTAGGATGGCGTAAGTAAGTGCGGGGGCTGTAGGCCGCAGAGTAGTTCTCCACAATATCATTAGTCAGAAATATCATCTGGTTGACATATATAGTTAAAAATTTTGTAAGGAAAGTAAATCAAATGCACAAAACAACTTGTACAACCTTGAAATAATAAAACAATATATTTATGGGACATGAAAAAATAACAACTACGTGCTTCATTCCGTATTTTATTTATTATGAAGTGACATCTAAAAGTTGATTATTTAGTATGTAAATGGCCGAAGCATGTGACTCTTATTAATACAAACGACAGTTTTTAAAATGAGATTGACTGGTCAGATTGGTTTTACAAAATGTTCAAAATGAGAAGAGTAACAAATCCAAACTTGCAAAATTCAAAATAATCCGGAATCGTTCGATCGAATATTCCTACGGCTCGAATGACATATTTTTGATAGTGACACAACAATTATAAATGATGTAAAGTAAGGAAAGTGATGTTGAAGTGTAATATGAGTAATAGGGGTATATTAACTAGACACGATGGAGATGAAGATACTTTACTCTCTGGTAAGTGTTAAGTGATTAATATTTAAATAGCATTTCCTTTAAATTTATTGAAATTTCTTGTTGAAACAACATGTCGCCTATATTTTCCAATTTAAGTACAAAAACTGGATTATCATATCGCGATAGGGAGCACTGAACACCATTAACTGTTATTGCCTGACCAGTCGCATTTTTGAAGAAGAATGGTCCAATGATGCTTCCAGCAAATCTAGCGTGAATTTTGAAACACCCGATAATATATGCTTTACTTCTAAATGCAAATGCTAAAATTGAAACAAAATTAATCAAATGAAATTATATACATTAACAAAGGGACAAACAAATAAACTTATTTTATCTTCAGATTATCTCGACAAATGTCTATTTGAAATTCCTCAACAGTTATCTTACAATCTATATTTTATAGTCAAAATCAAACCATATTTGAATATTTCCCAAGAAAGCTTTATTGGGAAGGGTACAGACATTTGTGGAAAACACTTTTTATTATGTTGATAACATATTTACCCAAATACTGAATTTACTTTGATACCTGCCGAGTGCGTAGGTAAGTTGAAAAATTTAGAGACGTCAATAATGACTAATTCTAAAGTGACGTTTCTCTTCCGATTTCTCATATTTGAGTACTTTCCGTAATATCATATTCCTGTAAATAAATTTGCTTGTCACAAAGTGTTAAAGCTAATTTCTCAAAAAAGTTCCTGGCGTAAAGCCAACGGAAATTATGAAAATGGGGTCGTTAAACGAGGACCACGTTTAAAATGTATTTCATACTCGTGCTGCTGATATGAAAATAGAAATTTAAAAGATACCTAGGATATATTAGGTGAAACAGTGACTTGAGGCAATTAGGGCTGATTTCGTCAAAATAAACAAAAGTAACAATGTTTCCGAAAACGATACTAAACGTTTCAATAACCCGTTAAATACAGTTACAATTTTTGATCAATTACCCAAGACTTATTGAAGATGTAAGTTTCAAACTTGTTAGTTTAGTTCTTTCACAGTAGCTACCCACATGTAAAATTTGAACGAAAACTAACCAGTGATGTCAGAATTAAAAGGCATAACGGGTTCCAACTTTAATAAAAGAAGTGATTTACATTGTCGCATTGTCTTTTACGCATTATATTTAGATAGACCATTTTCAAATACCTAATATTTTTGTGTCTCGTGAGCTTTTTTTGGTAGAGTGTATCAAGCGGGTAGAAGCCCAAAAACGATATAGTTCCAATTTCTCAGAAGAAGTTGTGTACTTACAACTGTTTTCAAGAACATGGTTTATCATACGACTTTCTTGAGCTGTTAAATTCGCTTGTTTACGACCATTATTACCGATTATTATTAACAGATTGACTGCTAGCACACAATTTTTAAAAACACACTAGAAAACTGAAAAAGGTAAAATGTGAAAATAATAACACCCCTTCCCCACTTGCATGCATATAACACGAAATGAAACACCTAAGCTGAACACTGATATAAAGAGAAGCGAAACTATGCAGAACTGGTGATTCCTCTTTTTGTACACGATAAGCGGGTGTGCTCAGGTTGAATATATTATCGGTACAGTATGCGAAATGTTATTTTGTTAGGTTAAAAACTATTAATCCTATTATTTTGGAACTCTGTAAAAACAGCTGTAAAATGTCATAAGTAGGTACAGCAAAGTTACGTTTTATTTCTATTTCCATTTAATGTAATTTCTTTTAAAGCGATAATTTTATTAATAGTCCACACGATATCTGTTTCAAAATGTCCATATTTGGGTGAATCGTATATCCACCACTGAGATTTTTGGCTTTTTGGCTTTCAAATATCACTAGAAATGAAAATTTTTCTATGCGCATAAAAAAAACGTGGGCTCAACTTTTGGCGGCACATATTAAAAAAATTCGATAAATGTCATATTTTTCTTCCTATTTAATTATGTATGTTTTCAAGAGTTGATATTAGGCGAAAATTGAAGAGGAAAAAATGTTTGTAATTAAATTTTTAACAAAATATGAGTAGCTACAAATCGAATGAATCATGATTATTATTGTAAAAATCGAAAAAATCGCCAAAAATGGGATTAAAAAACATTACTTTTAGGGAATTTTTTTGGGGTCTTTAAATTGGGTATAGGACCTTCATACTTGGTTCAATAAAACTTCATGTTATGTAGAATTATCACACCAAATCGGTTCTATAGATTTTGCATAGTAATTTTGCAATCCAGATTTTGAAAAACAAAATTGCAAATTTTCAAAATTTTGCACAGCAATAACCAAGGCCCTGAGATACTTGAAAATTTAATCACATATAGAAGGCCTCTCAAGGTTCCAAACGCTTTTTGAAAAATTCGAATCCGTCAATTAGGAGAGCTCTGGCGCTTGTTTAAACATTGGTCGAATTTTTTAAAGCAGGTTTTAAAAGTTATTGGAAAGACGCTTCTTAAAAAAAATACAGATCGATTGGTCAATTAGTTACGTAGTTATAGCCGATCAAAGTTAACCGTCATTTACACTAAATGTACTGGAACATTCGGGCAAATTTTTTGAAAAATACCATTGATATTCCGAGTACTTACCAGGTCTAAATTTGCAATACTTTTCTTCATTGGCGACCTACTGTAAAACGTGTTTAAAGTTATTTATGCAAGCGAGAAATTCAAGAAAATCGTACGGGTGGTGGTGGTGGGGGAAGCAGAGAGCGCGGCCGCTTCGGCCTGCTCGAAATTAAATCGGCGAGTTCAAAACCGCGACGCGCTTAAACATTTTTAATATCTCAGCTTCTAGAAGTTCGATTTTGATGATTTTTTTTTTAAATCGATGTCTCGCAATTTAAAAAATAAAACTTCCTTTAATAACCTTTAATTTAAACTTTATTTTTTTATTGTATCAAAGGTAAGTGCATAAACTTATATTCTGTTTATCAAAGATCAAAAACAAATTTATTTAAATATTTTAAAATTGTTTAAACAACAATTATTTTCAAAATATGTATGTCGAAAATTAGTAATATAATGAGTTAATTTCTCATTTGCTTATATTTTAAACAATAAATAATATTTGAATTATAGTTTAATCACAAAAGAAATGATGATTAAATTAATAAATTAATTATTAAAAATCAATAATATTTTATTCATACTTAATAACTTTTAAAACCTGCTTTAAAAAATTTGATTTGATTGAATGTTCAAAAAGTTATTCTAATCGTTTAAAGTACAAAAATTCGCCCAATGTTCAAACAAGCGCCAGAGCTCTCCTAATTGACGGATTCGAATTTTTCAAAAAGCGTTTGAAACCTTGAGAGCCCTTCTATATGTGATTAAATTTTCAAGTATCTAAGGGCCTTGGTTTTTGCTGCGCAAAGTTTGAAAATTTGCAATTTCTTTTCAAAATCTGGATTGCAAAATTATTATGCAAAATCTATAGAACCGATTTTGATGAAATTTGGTATGATAATTCTACATAACATGAAGTTTTCTTGAGTCAAGTATGAAGGTCCTATACCCAATTTAAAGACCCCAAAAAATTCCCTAATAATGTTTTTTAATCCCATTTCTGGCGATTTTTTCGATTTTTACAATAATAATAATGATGCATTCGATTTGTAACTAGTCATATTTCGTAAAAAATTTAATTATAAACATTTTTTTCCTCTTCCATTTTCGCCTAAAATCAACTTGAAAAGATACATAATTATTAAATAGGAAGAAAAATATGACATTTTTCGAATTTTTTTAACATATTATGCTGCCAAAAGTTAAGCCTACGTTTTTTATGCTCATAGAAAAATTTTAATTTCTAGTGATATTTGAAAGCCAAAAATCTCCGTGGATATACGATTCACCCAAACCAAAACAGATACCGCCTAGTCTATAAGAATAAAGTAAACACAGTAAATAACATTCTTAATGTAGAAAATAATCAAGCCCAACCTGAAACTTGCAAAGACGCACCCAGTATTATTGATGACACAAATAACAAATATTATGATTCCTAATTTGACTGGAATATAAGCATTTGTACCTTTCAACAGAAATATTAATAACAGATAAGTTATATATTCGATATAAATTTATGACCAACAAATATTCTATTGTACTTAGTTCTATTGGCGGCAGTACAAAAAATATTGTACTCGCCACACTCAGAAAATATATTTACAGCCTTCCGCGTCACGTCGCTCTGAAACCTGCACGCTCGCCCTCTAATATACCACTTTCTGATATTGCACGTAGATAACTATTTCAGTATTTACAACGTATAATCAAACGGAAAAACTTTATGCTTTTACAAGAAACTAAAATCTGGTCTGTACAAATATGATCCAGCATTGGCTCAAATAATTTAACGCTTCGCCAAGCGCAACTCGAAGCGCTTACGCTACTTAAAAATATTAGGCTATATTACTTCAACCTTGTAGAACGTTGTAAATTACTACAAACGATATCATCATATGACTAACTAATCGCAACGCAAATATATCGCCAAAGTTCGTGCAGTGAAATAGTGATTCTGTCAAGAAAACTAGTCCAATACGAGAAATCAGAAACTACTAGGATCTAGTAGTGTTTTTCCTGTTTACAAACAGTATTTTTAACACGTCGGACAAGGGAATTCGCGGGTATTTTTGTACCGTTGTAAACGCGCCAGTCAATGCCAACTTAGTTTTTCTCGGATCTTTGGCCTGAAAACCTGTACTATTCCGCTAACGAAAACACAAAGAAAACTTCGCTGCTTCGAGTTTGAACTGGAACTTTCTGGGGGTCACGATGTGTTCTAGAGGAGTCTACGTGCCCACCAATCCTGACGAGTTGACTATCGTCAACGCTCCCAGTTTCTTGAGGGTCAACTCTTTTGTGGACGATGATAAGGCCATCGAAGGTGAGTTATTTGTGATTGTGAATGCAGACGGTGTTCTATTTTTGGAAGAACCATCTTGTTTACGTGTGAGCAGGTACCGAATTATTTCTATAGCTGAGAGGAGAGGATATATTTAGAAGTATAGGTAGAGTTATCAGTTCTTTTTTGTTCTAGAAGATTTAAAGACGAATTGGAAATTTAATATTTTTCCCAGTTACAGTTCTAGAATTCTCACTTATAATACCACTAGAGCTTCAATTATTACTCGTCTTCGACTCGGGAGAATTTTCAAAATATTCGTGTGCTCGAAAAAATTTCCAGTTTTTAATTGAAGCTAGAGTGGTATTCGGTAAGAAAATTAAGTTAAGCAAAATAATAAAAAATAAGTCGATAGTAGATCAATCCCTCAGTTTTCCACATACTCATTTTACAAAAGTTGGTAGAAATATATTTTCTTACAAAGAACCTTAAGCACTATGTAATATCAATAAAATTCATATGTATATATTATTAAGAAGGCCATGGAATCCATGTCAAACAAGGTAATCGTGACTTTTGACGTTATTTGACCATTTTCTTTAAAATCGTTGTGTTGTACAATTGAAAAATGGAGCGGTTTGAGAAATACGTTTTATGCAAGTTTTGCAAAAAAGTTAGTGAAATTAAAATGTATCATCGGAACCTAAAATTTTTAATGTATTTATTACAAGAATGCGGGCCAGAAATTTATTCGCCAAACTTGTTTGGGATTATTATGTGTAAGAAATATGGAGCTCTTAGTGGATCACAGCAGAATAAGATTGTTTCAAAGTACTACATTTATTTTTTGAAACATAGACATTTTATAAATTTTAGTGAATGAGTGCTCGTTTATTCCCCATTAAGAAAAGAAGACGTGGCTGAGGAATTTCAGCAACATTTGGACGCTTTAATTAAAACTACTAAAAGTACATACTTGGTAAATTATTTATAAATGATTTGTACTTATTAAATTATGATAGAATAAATTTGAAGTTAAATATAAATGTCATTTTATTTATAAATGTCAAAAAATTTCCAGTGTAATTTCATGCTCCTTACCCCAAGGAAGAGAAAAATTTCCGGAAATTTTCTTAGTTGCTATAGTAACGCTACAAAATACAGGCCTTTAATTGGCTGAAAAATACTATTGTGAAATTTTCGATAAGATTTTTCCTGAAACAGTATAAATATGTTACACAAGTGCGAAAAAAGTCAGTTGGCAAAATAATGACTGGAATTTGATATACTCTGGAAAATAAATGTGATAACAACTCGGAATAGGTGAGCGATGAGTCGGGAACGAATTTAAGCAAAATTGTGCGTTTTGATGATCATCACAGACGAGTTATGGAAAAAGAATCTTCTAGAATTCATGCAAGGTGTATTGGAGATAAAATATGTACTTCTTTAATTTAAAAATGGCGTCGATTGGCGTCAAATTCCAATTATAGGTTAGAATTCAATAATCGTCCCGCAAGTCACGTGAAACTTTATACTCTTCTACTTTATTATACCAAAGGACTGTCCGCTATTGAAGCAGTATTATAATTTTTGGCATAAGATCGTCTTTCTACTCATGCGCTGTAAGTTCCATCTGATTCTTATATTCTCTTTTAACATTCTTCTTCTACTATTTATATCCATTGTTTGGAGGTAGGTTGTCTGGTTGTTCAAGAAATATTTATCTCTTTCGGTTAATTTGGAAGCTACCGTTAACCTTTACTAACATACAGGGTGATTCAAAATTCAGTACAAAGAATTTAGGGGCGTATTTTTGAGGTTAGAATAAGACTTTCTTTTCCTATAAACGTGAGTCCACAAATGCTTAGTTTCTGAAATACAGGATTTTTTTGATTTTTTTGGAATAATTTCCAAACAAATTTTAATGTTGGCATAAAACTTGGGGGATGTTTTTTTTTTCAAATTTTATTAACTATTTACCTTGAAAAATTTTTAAATTTATTCACTATCTAATCAGTAATGGAAAGATCTTGAATTTTAGCTCTTTCGACATTTAACAATGAAGACACACAAATACACCGATATAAATAACTATATAAGATTATGCACTTATAAAAAACAGTACCAAATACTCCTTTAAATATTGCAAAATTGAACTTAATTACAACTAATATCTCAAGTAAAAAGTCGCCAGATGACCTACCGTAATAAAAATACCTTGTAAATCAATAAACTGGAAACTAAAATAAATGTACTATATGAAGTAGTGGATAGCGACATATTTTGTCTTTCTCGTTTCACTGAATTAACGTTGGTTGTTTGTTTTTTGAACGCTCAACGCTTTGTTGTCATATCACGAGTGGATTGATGTAGTTGATCTAAACTAGAACACAGTGTTTTAAAAAAGTTGTACCATATCCTTTTTATTAAAAATGTCAGATATTTTTAGAACATATATCAAATTCGTATTTTATAAAACAAAAATAATTCTTTTGAAACATAATTTTACATACTTAATAATTAGTAACGTATGGATATATTTATACCTATAATAGTTAAAAAATATATATATTTCAGATTAGTATGCTGGGAAGGTTTAAGATACCTTTGCTAATAATCTTTATCTTTTTATTTGAACTCTTTAGAAGTAGGTTTTAAAACTCTTTAATCTCCTTCCACACATTTGCCTTCTTATCATATTTTTTACATATGTAATAAATACCATGGGATGTAATCACGAAATGGGATAAGGTTACCCTATAGCATTTGATAGTATGATTGGTGTGTAAGAAATATATGCATATATGGCATGTTCAGTTCTATAAAATACTGCAAATAATTTCGAACGACAAACGACAATATATTCCACTGTGGAAGTATGCATAAGATATCCCGTATCTTGGTATTTATTTATTTACCAGTCTAGACATCCAGTGTTTAAATAAACATTCATCTACCATTTGTAATTATTTATAAATTCAACATGTGTTAATGTCTACCATGTTCCAATCGTTTTATTTATATAGCTAATATGTGATTATTAAAAGGTAGTCCTAGGAGTAGTGGTTTATTGTGAGTTTTTATCAATTAAATTATACTATACAGGGTGTTTTTGTGTTTTTGAAAGTGGGGTTTTAATTTGTGTTCAAATGTAGAATTTTTCTGTTTTTGATAATTAATGATTTTTTTGTATTGACTTATTTATGTATTTTAATAATTTTTTACTTAATTTATTTTTTAAGTAAGAAATTTCAAAATAGAATAATATAATCAACGTGAATAATAAATAAATTACTTACAACCCAAAATATTTTCATAATTCATTAATTATCGTCCAATCTATACAGGGTGGTCCAGTTTCCGATAGAGATTCAAAAAATAATATGAGTTTGATATATAAACTATATTCGAAAAATGCCTCGTTAAGGAGGCAAGATTGGTTTAAAAAAATAAAATTTATTAATTATTGACAAACGGCTAAAGATATTTCAATTAAATTTTGTAGATGTTAACTACCATTGAAAGAGCATGTTTTGCAATGTAAAACATTATTTTTAGTTTTGCCAGTGGCGTCCGTACTAGCATGTTACTGGATATTTATAAAGAAAAAATTGGTACGCCACTGCTTTCGCATAAAATAAAAATCAGTTTTGGATTCCCCATTCAATTTGGAAGAAAAAAGCTGCTTTCGATTTTTCTGTACGACTCGGCATTTTCGAGTAAATAAATAAAAAACCCTTTTACATACAATGTAAATTTAATTTCATTTTTTATGTTAATGAAACTGTAACAGGAAAAACAACAGATTTAATTAATGCTGGACAAAAACAACAACAACAAAATAAAATAAAAATGTAAGTTAAAGAAATTGCTCGAAATGTAGTCCAACCACCTCAATACATTTTCGACATCGTGTAACTAATGAATTTATTGCAGCAGCTACTTCATTTAGATTTCGCCGCATATCATTGCAGGTTTGTTGAATCCTTAAAACTAAATCATCTTTTGTTAACACTGGAGTAGGGTATACTTTGTCTTTTACATTTCCCCAAACGTAAAAGTCCAGTGGATTAAGATCCGGTGACCTGGGTGGCCAGGCCACTGGTCCAATACCATTAACCACGTCATGATTCATGTCATTCGTCCCTAACCAGTCCAACGTTGCAGATAATTAGTATTTAGCCATTCTCTTACAGCTATTCCAAAATGCGGGGGCGCTCCATCCAGTTGTATCCAACTTTCATGGCTTAAGTTAACGGGTATATCCTCGACGTAATCCTGCAGGTTATTAGTAAGAAATTCAAGAAATAGTTCTGAGTTTAACCTTGGGAGTAGAAAATGTGGACCACAAACATTATTATTAAAAACTCCCAGCCAAACATTTACGGAAAATTCATTTTGAAATAATCGTGGCTGAATTTCTCGAGGATTTTCATGTGCCCAAACATGGATATTGTGGTAATTCGTTAATCCACGTCTACTGGATGAGGATTCATCCGTCCACAGAATTTTGTGCAAAAAGTCAGGATTTTCTTCCGTCGTGTTTAAAAGCCACTGGCAAAACCTCATTCGCTTTTCAGCATCCCCAGGGTGTAAATCCTGAACGGGCTGTAGGTGATATGCATGCCTGTGGTCATCACGTAATGTTCGTAATATTTGAGACTTGGATATTTGTAGTCGCGAGCTGCTCTGCGAGAGCTAAGCCTCGGCTCGTCATCAAAAGTACGAAGAATATGATTCCGATTGTTATTGCGACGGTTTCTGTTATGTTCATTGTTAACACGCTGGCCAAAGTTACGAAACTTTTGATGTGTTCCAATGAAGACATCTGGAATTCTTCTATTTGGATAACGTCTTCGATATTCACGAACTGCCGCTTCCGCATTTCCTTCACAAAATCCGTAACAAAAATGAATATCTGCGTATTCTTCGTTACTAAAAAGCATTTTTCAGGATAACACTAATAATAACTATAACAATAACAATAATTACAAATTGTTACAGGTTACAGAATGCACTTGCGTTATTAGTCGGTGGTGTCAAAATAATAATTTAGCTTTAAATGCTTCCAAGTGTAGTATCGTTACATTCACTAGAATAAAACATTCTTTCCTTTTTGAATATAAACTAGATAAATAACACTATATAGTCCTGATTACATAAAAGACTTACATCTGATTTGACTTTATTTTTTGTAAACGTATTGATCTAATTGCATCAAGAATATGGTTTGCTTCATAAGGAATTCCAAAGCATTTTTTGCTGTAGATTACTCTTATTCATAGTCTGGAGCCCAATTCATGTTAATCAACTTTGGAAAGAGTACAGCGTATGTTTATGAAATCAGTCCTATACTTAGATGGTACATATCCCCCTCAAGGCTTTCCGCAGCATTGTACTTGCACTTTTCAACATTATCGCCTTTTCTAATAGAAAATTCGTTTCTCAAGTCATGTTTTCTCCATAATATTTTTGACTGTCCAGGTGTCTAAGTAACATTCAAATCAAAGAACTACGGCTCACAATCAGCTAGAAGCAATAACGTTTTTAGTCTACCCACAACACGCAGTAACATCATTGTAGTATCACCAAGTATAATACAGTGAGGTAGAAAATAATACCGATATGTTTTTTGTTGTTCGCCTCATAGCATGAAATATACAGGGTGTTAAAAAAAGAGTGTAAAATATTTCAGGAGGTAATAGTATGAACCAAAATAAGCAGAAAAGTCTTAATAAACATGGGTCCGCAAAGTAACGGTTGCGGAGATATGGACCACTATTCGTTTTTCAAACATTTTATTTTATTAGGAATAAACCGACAAAGGAAGCTTTTAACAAACAAAAAACAAAGTTACAGAAGATGTTCAAAGTGCCCTCCGTCCATTTCCAAGCAGGCACGACATCTTCGTCTCAACGATATTCGAACTCTTTCGAAAACACCCTCCTTGGTTTGGATTTCTTGACACTTTTGATTAATCCGTAGCTGCAGCTCTTCCAGGCTATTTACAGGAGTACCATACACTAATGTCTTCAAATATCCCCAAACAAAGAAATCTAGAGGGTTCAGATCAGGCGATCTTGGAGGCCATAAAACAGGTCCGGCCCTTCCTACCCATCTATGTGGAAAAGTTTGGTGTAAATGCTCTCTAACGGCCATGGAAAAATGAGCTGGAGCACCATCATGCTGGAACCACATTTGTTGCCTCTGATTCAAAGGAATGTCTTCCAAAAACTCATACAGTGTGTTCTGCAGAAAGTTGAGGTAAGCAGCGCCTGTTAATCGGTTTGGTAAAACAACAGGACCTAGAAACCTGTCACCTACAATACCCATCCAAATGTTTAATGAAAAACGTGCCTGATGTCCAGATTCTATTAGAGCATGAGGATTTTCGTCGGCCCAAATATGCGTATTGTGAAAATTAAACACTCCATTTCTTGTGAACCCGGCCTCATCAGTAAAAAGAATGTTTGCAAGAAAACGAGGGTCTTCAGCATCATGACGTAGAAACCAGCGGCAAAAAACCAAACGTGCTTGATGATCATTTATTGGATTTAAGGCCTGTACTCGTTGCACATGGTATGGATAAAGCAGTTGCTCGTGAAGGATTCTCCAAACAAGAGGACCACTAATTCCTACCTCGGCTGATATTCTCCGCACACTCGTACCTGGATTCTGCTCTACCAGTGCTAGAATTTCTTCTTCTGCTCTAGGAGTGGATACCGACCTTGGTCTTCCGGATAAATGGCACTGTTTGCTCAAGGAACCGGTATCACGCAATCTTTGGTGAATTCTTCCAAACATGCGTTGTGAAGGAATCTGGCGATTTGGATAAGCGTCAACATAAAGACGTCGCGCTTCGGTGGCGTTCCCATTAGCACGACCATACATGAAATGCATGTCTGTTAATTCTGCGTTAGAGTAACCAGCCATAGCGAAAGAAAACTTGTGCACTGAGAACAACTGTCAAATACGTACTGTTTATTTCACTAAACATCAACCAACTATTATAAGAAAATACACAACGTTTTTGCAAAATAAAAAAAGGGGCTAAAAAACATAAAACATTCCATATCTCCGCAACCGTTACTTTGCGGACCCATGTTTATTGAGACTTTTCTGCTTATTTTGGTTCATACTATTACCTCCTTAAATATTTTACACTCTTTTTTTAACACCCTGTATACTACTAATTAGCCATGTATGCCTCATATTGTTTGTTTACTTTTTGTTTTGTTCTTCATATTTGTGATATTTGTAAGCTTGTATGTTTTTTCCTCAATTTTTTATATGTAATTCCTTTTCTTTCTTTCTTTTTCGTTATATTTTATTAATAATAAAAGCAACGCCTATTGGACATGTATCTTTTTTAATATCCTCTTTCATATTTAATGGCAATCTTTTTAAGAACCATGTAAAAACGGTGCCAACTTTTTAATTAATGGAATCTCTTTTCCTCATATGAAGTCCAGCGTTCCTTTTGGGACACCGTTTATATCTGCTAGGCTTGAGACACCTACGACTTTCTAAACTAATCGAATTAGTGGATTTGAAGGACTCGCCAGACGTTAATAACGAATCGACTTTCGCCAAACAACAAATAAGAGCAACTATATCGCCCGATACCCGAAGCGAATATCAATTTTCTAATTAATTCAGCGGTGGCCTTCCTTCTATCCAATTACCGTAATTGCATCCAGTCACATAGCTGATTTAATAGCGCAATCAGGATGACCCGGCTCAAATTCAAATTGCCACGAATTAATTACAGACACAGCGAACAAGTCGGTGTCAGTCTAATGAAGACTGCGATACGAGTGGATCTGCATCAGCTATCGAATGCGATTGAGCTATCGCGACGGGTTGTATCTGTTCTAAAATTAATCAGTCTTTCGGTTTGTGATGGTCAGACGGATTTTGTGAAATTAGTCGCCTTAGATAAGTGTCGACGAGTGCCATAGGTATAGTGTGTCGATTGAGTGGTTTATCATGTATTTTAACACTAATAATATAGTGGAGGATGATGAGCAGAGATATATAGTGGGTGTTGGTGCGATTAGTGAGGTAGATTTAGAAGGTAATTTTGATTTTATCATTATAAAAATGTAGTTTTAATATTTGAATGGAAAAACAATAAATTTCGTTCTGATTGGAACAAAACGAGATGATGGTTTTGGAGTAGGACAATAAATTTACTCGCATACATTAGAAATTGTCTCCAGAAAATGTCTACAGACATAGAATCTGAGAAATATGTTTTCTAATTTTGGAATAATTTTGTTTGTGGCTATAAAACTGACTTGATAAATAAAAATATTTGGATAGCGTTGCGAGAAAGAAAAAAAACAAAATTTTCGATAACAAACGTCAACTGCACAAATATTTACCCCATAATTTAGATTATATTTTCGGTAGATACGTTTGCTCCGTTATTTACACTTTCTTCATCAAATGGATTTTTGTTTTTGTAATTTCCTAAATCTTCGACTACTGTGCTGATGCTCCCTCCGGTGTTTTAACTTATAACTTTTCTCTACCGTGTGCAGGTAAAAAGAAATAAATATTTTAGGTCATCACTATTTTGAGGTTAAGGTTTTGGAAGACAGTATGATTTTATTACGTACTTTCTAATTCCACATAAACAAAAATATTATTAATATTCGCTGAAGCACTTTATTTTCGAGAAAAAGGACATATTTTGGGCGTGGTAGGCATTTGCTTAATTTTTAGAGGCAATATAATTATTAGAAATCTCGATTTCTTTGTTAAAATAGTTAATATTGAAAGTAAAGTACACATATGTTGAATGGATCAAAATAAAAACTATTTTATTCCTGCACTTTTTCTCTAAAATGTATTCTTTAGGAGTTATAGGTATTTCAAAATTATTCAAAATTGGTTAAAATGGCTGTAACTCCACAATGACGCATTTTAGAGACAAAAGTGAAAGAATAAAAAGTTTTTATTTTGATCCTATTAACATGTGTGTGCTTTACTTTCAAAATCCTAACTATTTTAACAAAATAATTCGAGATTTCCATCGATTTTGAACTATTTTTTTGAGGTTAGGGAAAAATCCTGACGTGATGGAGCATTTCTGATGGCTCCATCGTCTTCAGCGAGACAAAATACAGGAGGGTATCACACTCCGTTAAAAAAATATATGAAAAATTTTGAAATATTTGTGAATATATTACCTAATTCTTGCAGTTATTTTAAAAGCTGACACTTTTATACCTATAAAAATATAAAACAAGAGTGGCGGTTTTATTTCCAATTTATTCCGTTTTTCTCGAAAACAAAGATGCGTAATTGATTTTGATGAGACTTTTTTGTTAATATGTATATACAGGGTCCTTACACCCTGTAGAATTAAGAATTACATTGTCCTAAAAATCTCAAAATTCTAACTTCAAAAAGTTGTGACCTAAAATATTCCAGGTTTGGAGCATAACGAACGCCCTGTATGATTAACTAATCTAATACATATGCCTTTCATATTTCAATACGTTACTTCGATTACCATACATCTGGAGATATCAGTAAAATTTATTAATAAATATAAATCTAACACCATAATTCTTGAAAGCGAAAGGTGATAGCTGACTATTCTAGCTTACTATTAATATTTTATAGCTTTATTCAATTTAAAAGGAAGCCACTTGAAAAAGCAATCGTTAAGGTGCAGAAATATAGGAGATCTGACTGTACTTGATGGTTCTTGTCAGCGGTGATATTATAATAATAACAAGGATAAAATATATTTCTTTGAAATATTACATTAAGTAAAGATGCTTTAAATGTATTTTAGATCAATTTCAATTACTAGCTTGTCCATAAGGTTAGATTATCTTTTGCATACTTAGATGTTTCGTATCAGAGAGTATTGTTTGTTAAGATTTTTAGGAAATTTTTTAGATATAATTTGAATCAGCTTAATACCTTTAAAGCAATGAAAAAAATCATGTACAATAATTACGAATATATTTCTAATACACTTAATAAAATGTTCATTTCATTAATATACCTCGTTGTGCAAGGACTTCACCGTTTCGAATAATTTGCAATGAAGTTTTTTCTACCTCTTCTGAAATTGATTTGACAAGGAACTGCAAATTAACAAACGTGAATTTCAAGGCGATATATAAGGCCAATTATTATAGCTTTTTTTCGGGAAAAAAATACTATTAGAAGTATTTCTGCGGAATATTGTTCAGAAACGTGTTATAAACAAAATATCAAAAAATCAACTCGATACTAGTTGGGAAACTTTGTTAAAACAATGGTCAAAATTATGAAAAAGTAGTTTTTCGACTGGCGTAAAAAAACTGTTATTCATAGAGAAAAAAGGTTTATACAAAAAAGGTAGGTATTAAATATACCTGTAAAATAAGACAAGTCCGATTAAATTCCGATAATTCGTTTATGCGCAAGAGCTCAAAAAAGGTCGAAATTGTCCGCTTTTTTCAATTGCTAATAATTAATGCAATTTTCATCGCAGACACTTGTAATTCAGGATTTTTGAAGCTTTTTGCACCCTTAATAAGTGGTAAAAATTTCAGCCCAAAAACTTCATTAGCTTGGCGTTGGCGGAATTTGTTATCTAAGAAGATGCTATTTTCAATTCATTTTTCCCAAGCTCACAGGCGTTGTAGGGTTTCGATCATTAGTTGTTTTTGTACCTAAATAGTTGTATTGACATATGCATTTACTGATAATTTAATTTTTCAAATTTAATTTGTTTAAAAATGACTTTGAAAAAATGTTAATATTTATTACATCGTTAAGCGCGCATGCTAAGCCTCGCCTTCCCCACTCGTTCGCTAGACCAAGTAATAGAACGCATCGCCGCTATCTTCTTTTTCGAAATTAAATAGTTGAATTCACCTTAATGTTAATGTAGGACATGAAAATATAGCTCTTAATGTATACTCTCTCCAAATTTCGGCTCTTAATATTAATAATTAAGGTCACTGCGATTAAAAAAAAAAAAAAAAATTATCTCAGCTTCTAATCAACTTACAACAACGATTTTTTTTTTAAATTCGAAGAAAACTAAAGTAAAGAGGTTACTATTTTATTTTATAATAATTACCTATCTTAACAATTTAATAAATATTAACATTTTTTCAGTCAATTTTAAACAAATTAAATTTGAAAAACTAAATTCTCGGTAAATGCCTATGTCAATACAACTATTTAGGTACAAAAACAACTAATGATCAAAACCCTACAACGCCTGTGAGCTTGGGAAAAATGAATTGAAAATAGCATCTTCTTAGATAACAAATTCCGCCAACGCCAAACCAATGAAGCTTTCGAGCTGAAATTTTTACCACTTATTAAGGGTGTAAAAAGCCTCAAAAATCCTGAATTACAAGTGTCTGCGATGAAAATTGCATTAATTATTAGCAATTGAAAAAAACGGCAATTTTCGACCATTTTTGAGCTCTTGTGCATAAACAAATTATCGGAATTTAATCGGACTTTTTTCATTTTAAAGGCTTATTTAATACCTACCTTTTTTGTATAAACTTTTTTTCGCTATGAATAATAGCTTTTTTACGTGAGTTAAAAAACCACTTTTCCATAACTTTGACCACTGTTAAAACAAAGTTTCCCAACTAGCCTCGAGTTGATTTTTTGATATTTTATTTATAACAGGTTTCCGAACAATATTCCGCAGAGAAATTTCTAATAGTATTTTTTCCCGAAACAGGCTCTTTCATGTCTATAATGACTGGACTAATAACTCTATGTCCACGTTAAATTAACTGCCAAGTGCAAAAAATATATTGAAATTTATAATTTATCATTCCTTTGACCTTTGAGGCAAAACAAAAAGATCAAGCTATGTCTATGTTTAACACGGAATAATCAATATTTGCATTGCTATTAGCTTATTACTCATCCAATAATTTCTAAAAGTAACTTACAATTTTGAAATCTTAAATAATTTTTTAAAAATTTTAGAAGGTA
Source organism: Anoplophora glabripennis (assembly GCF_000390285.2). Classification (NCBI taxonomy): domain Eukaryota; kingdom Metazoa; phylum Arthropoda; class Insecta; order Coleoptera; family Cerambycidae; genus Anoplophora; species Anoplophora glabripennis. The sequence goes on from NW_019416296.1 coordinate 228,063, forward strand.
CAAGTGTATAGGGTGGTTCATAAATAACACTGGGTCTGATAATGTTTTAATGCAACTAACACCGTGTTACTTAGTTTGGCTAGTAGATGACAAAGTTAACAAAAAAAAATTTTTTTCTCGAAAACGCTTTGCCCGATTTAAATGAAATTTGGTAATCTAGTACTTGTATATGTATAGATGTCATTTGTTTAACATTTTTTATTTTAATTGAAAGTAATAAAATAACGTTAACTAGAACATAATTCACACTAAGCAAACATATGCAAAACACCCATTGTTTCGAATACTTCGACCACGCGGAAACCATTTGCATTCCACTAGTGTATCGATTCAAATTATATTTCGAAGAATTTGGTTTAGATCCAAATTAGATTAATTAATTGATATTACATCTAAACAGGAAATATTAACACTTGGTACGTGATGAATTTCATTAAGCAAATTCATAAGTAGGTGTGGCTAAGTGTTATTCTGTTGTTTGTTATGGATGACATCTTTAAGTAGAACGAAATGATGACTGTTATATTCATTGTTCTGGTATGCAAGAATAATCATTTTATTGGAAAAAAATAGAAAGATGTTTGCGTACAGGGCAGTGTATGGAAAATTGCCTTGCGAAGAATGATCAAGCAGAATAGTGCCCAAAACGTATAATAGTTTTCATATAGTGCGTATCATTCGCGGTTAATTTTGTTACCCTTGTGTGTTGGTTTGAATTCATTTAGTATGTATAACACAAAAAATAATTTCAGATTAGTATTAAAAAAATAATAAAAAGATACCCTGCACTTGAATTACACGTGGATTTTTTTTCAAATAGAACATCTCGTTTACTGTTACAGATTTAGGTAGGTTGTTAGTTTCAGTCCAACACTCGAATGAGTAAAAAATATATTTCTACTTTCCTTTATCTATGTATAACTTTTCTCCGTTCAATGCTAGTCCTTTAAAAACGTATTAGATTTAATCCTATCATTATTATATCTTAACAAGTGTCATTTTTTATTATTCTACAGATCCTGTTACTAAAAATACAATTTTACCAGCTTTGTTTCTCACTGATGTACAGTAAATTTTTATTGGCGCCCAAAAGTGCCAGCTTAGGGTCAAAAGCTTAGGATAAAATCCTTCATAAAAAGCATTGTAATCTGTAATAAAATATTATTCCTTATCGTAATTAGATACGGTTAATTCTAACTTCTATAAATACCAGATATCTTTTATATGTTTATGGTTATTCACCTTAATATGTCCCTGAGTAGAGCGTACTTATTTTTGATAGCCATGTCTTTCCTTAGATCTCGATACAGTTGCCACATATAATGCTATTTATAGATAGCGGCTAAATTTCGGGTCTATATTTAATGCTTAATAAAATCAAATTTTAGCGGTGTACACCAAACTTCATCTTGGTAAACAGACTCTTAGACTCTTTTAGTGTGACGTCACATATTTAGGCAACCCGTAATAAATTGTCATAGTTGAAATTGTACAGTCCGAATTTGACCCTTGTGCACTGTTTACATAGATAATATAAAAATGAAAAACTTCAAATTAATTTATTTTTACAATGATTTGGAAGTATTTAAGAACAACCAACACGTGTTTCGTAAAATAGATATACCTACAAATGTGCTTAAAACTTACAAAAGTAAAAATTTAACATTAGCCGTGTTATTCCTAATGCTGATGGAAATAATAGCCTCATACGCAGATGAGCTTTTGTTGATATATTATCGCTGTCATTATTGTATTTTTTCTTGTTTTGCTTAATCTTGGCATTTTCTAGTTCTACTAAGTATTGTTATTGTTTTTCTTGGTGCTGTACTGTGTCAGGTTGCCCAAGTAAATGAAGAAATGATACATTCGATCTACGCCGCATTTTGAAAGATATTGGAGTGGTGTGTTGAACTTGGCGGACTTCATATAGAATAATTTTGTAATGGCGCCTACATACTGATTTTGCTGTGTTCTCAAAATAAATGTTGGATTCATGTTTTTGAGGTTTTTGATCCCCCTGTATAAAAAATAAATTATTAATATGCAAACATGTGTATCTGTTTTTAATAAAGCAATATTTTTTAAATATAATGGCTTCACCGAAAGTATTAAAAAATATGTAGAGTCCTAGAATATCCCAGAATGTCGAGTATTAACATAGAAGGCCATGCTTTTATATTTAAACATAAAATTTAATTACAAGCAAGTTTTTCCCATTACTTTTTCACGTAGCGTCAAGATTTAAGGTACTTTACTCTTTTCTGTTTTTACCTTTTCCAAATTTTTGAACACCCTGTACATTAAATTGAACATTTTTATGAAGAGTTATTTTTTTGACAATTGAAGTTTTGTATTCATTTCAGGTATAGGCAATCCGAACTGGGGACACCCTGTATAAATTCTATAATTCTATTAGTTTGTCACTTGGGGTTTGAAACTCTAATATTGCCAGAATATCGGAATATTTAAGGTCATGACAAAGAAGTCATTATTTTGGCACTTATGTTCAAAGTACATAAAATCGAAAATCGATCTAGTAAAATATTGAGAATTTATTTTAAAATGGGAAATTGTTAGTATAGTTTTAAGTAAAAATAAATGTGAAATAAATCCTTTTTATTCTTATTCATGTTTATTGAGTCCCTAAATAAAATTAATAAAAAAAATCAAAACTTTAGTTCTGTTAAGAAATAAAAATTCTGTAAGTACTACTATTTCAAAAGTTTGATAGCTACTGTTCTTTTCTTACTTGGTTTTCGAAAACACGATCATGTTTATCACACATGTTATAATTTTATAATAAATAAAATGAAGTTTATGTAAACACGGTGATTGCAACATAATGCTTGTTTTCGCACATTTGGCAAAAGCAACGAACTTGTCAACATTATTTTTATATGGGTGAATGTGTTTTTTATCGCAAAATAGCTAGTTGGTTATATATAGGTGGTAGATAATAATTTTATTCATGTAAATGGTGGCCAAATCAGATAATTTTAAAGGTGCAAGCGTCTTATTTTTATTGCTACAAATAAGTTTAGTTAGATTTATTATTTTATTACATTTTTATTAAAAAAATGCAATATAATGATAAAATAAAAATAATAAAATAAATTATTACCTTATTTATAATAAACATTGTAAACATATACATTTTATAAATTTTAAAGCTATAAAAATTGTTGTATTAAACTAATCATAAAAATGAAAGGATAAAAAAAATCACCTAAATTTTTGGTGATTTTCAGAAGGCCATAAAAATAGCAAATTGTTTCTAGTTTCAGGATCTGAAAGTCAAAAATTCTTATCGTTGGTCTCTTTTAAGTCTTAGGAAATCCAACGAAAAATTTTTTTCTAAATTTTTGCTTCACTTTCAAAAGGTCCACGGGTTTCAGTATATTTTTTTGGCAATCCCACCTATCACCTCTTTTACTTTGATTCATCCTATTTAATTCGAGTTGTTCAAGAGCTTTATGATGATTTCTCGCTCAGTTATCGTCGTTCAAAGGAAAAATAACCTTTTTGGTTTTGATAATAATTAATTACTGGAGAATTAATGATCGTACCGAAAAGTAGCCTCTATAAGGCGATCAGTTTTTTTTTTGGTAAAAAAAATTGTTACGATGCAAGAAACTTGATTCCAAAAATGGGAGAAAATTGCGAATTTAAGGATTTTCGATAACTTTACAAATAATCCCAAAGGAACTGTCAAAAGTTCAAATAGTTGGAATTTTTATTTCATTGTGTTCCGAGTCATTGAAATTGCCACTTATGTCAAATATCAGTTAGAGGATAAATTTTGCATCATTTATTCATTTTTTTTAATTGAAAATGTTTTTTTTCGCAAAAATTAATTTTTTTTTCATCAAAAAAAAAAATACTAAATATCGCGAAATGAAAAAATGTGAAAGAAAATTTAAAAAAATACAATATATCACAATCCTTCTCAAAAAATAATTTTTGTAATACACAGAAAAGATTTTTGGGTTAGTTTTAAAAAACAGTTTTTTTTTCTAATTAAAGCACGTAGAAACGATTTGTGCGCTAGAGAACGCAGTAAGTATTCGGGATTTGCTGAAAAAAATACAGCGACTGAGTGGGGGATATTCAACTTTTTACAATTAATTTATGAATTGACATTTCAGAGCAAGGTACAAACTGCTGTAACAAAATGACAATAAAAAATTCTTAGTGTTAGCTATGAGTGATAAAAAAATGCACTTTAAAAAACACTTTTAAAGTTTATTATGAAAAATCGGTCGACTGTTAAACATCAATTTGAAAATTAAAGTGCTCTCTGAAAAATTACTGTTTGGCATTCAGTGTTGAAAACCAGCTAAAACAGACACACACATACACACTCTTGAAAAAAATGTAATTTAAACTTGTTTTCTAATTATCTTGTGTATATGTGTAAGTGTTGGAATCCTTATCTTTGTTCTAAATTTATATGTAAGGCAGCATTCTCGGTAGTGGCATAAAATACTTGCTGTTATTTGAAATGCAAACACCATTCTAATTATAGACGAAGTAGACCTTTAACCTCATTCGGTATGAATTCAGTCTGCATTTTCAAAATATAAAACAAAGTATGGTGAATTTTCTACGTTAGTAACCTTGTCTATGGGATTAGATATCTTTTACATGCTTAGATTTCTGTATCGAAGAACATTATTAGACTTTATTCGACAAGACTTTTTAGAAACATTTATTTTTTGTTTGAATAAAGTTATTATCGTTAAAGATTAAAAAATACGAGAACTAATATAGAATATGTTTTTAAAGAGATATTTTAAAAATATTAAACTATATCTGTTAGATATTTGTTGGGTGTAATAATTACTTTTAACGTTAATACGACGAAGAACCTAGTGTCTCCCAATATTTCGGTCACTGGTCGCAGTTGTATATAAATTCATTCAAATTTTACCTTTACTTCTTTAAATTATTACCTTAAGTTTCATCCTTTCATGCCAACCATCTTCAGAGATATTTGCATTAAGGTGGCCATATTCCCGACCGAGAAATAGTGAAATTTCTGGCGTTTTTAGGTACTGAAATCTTTAAAAGTAAAACGTGTAGAACAAAAGTAAGCACAAAAATAAAATCCTTGATGTTTTGTTTATTCATTGTTACCATTTAAATTTACTCAAATAAAATAATAACTAAAAAAAAGCGTTTGTAAAACATGCGTTTGCTGTTATTCTAACCCCACATTTTAAGAATTATTTTCACGTACTTATAAATAAAAGTAAACAATTTTATATGTAGGACTAAGCAAGTAAATGTTATAAGAATATTTACATGTGGAATTATATATAAAAAAGTTAGTATTTTCGTAGATTTCAGTACCTAAAACCTTGATGGTTTGATCGATTTTTGCACCTGTTTATTCGTTTTACTGCGGCGTCTTTGAAAATACCCAGATGGCATGACATAACATTCCTATTATTTGATAAGCTTAAGATTACTCAATTATTAAATGTTTGAAATTATTTGTCTTTGTGGAAAACACTATTTAAAGAATATGGGGCCCTTAATGTCATACCTCCTAAAAACTTTGATGTTGATGCAGCTACAATTAGCGTTTATATGTATATGCGTTTAATTGTATGAGAAAATACGAATTTATCTTACAATTAGTTTTAGCAGAATCTCCCACGTGTATTTTCCAAGTAAAAATAAAACGCAGTGTAGACGGGATGCTATTCCTGTTACTATTTTGATTTAAATATACATCGAAACGTGTTTTGCCAAGTGGAATAATTTCCTGGCAAATCCATTAGTCACTTTACAAAAATACTAATCTAATAAAAACGAACTTTGGAAAGAAAACAATGAAGTTGTTAATTTAGAAAGTTAAGGTCAATGCTACTTGACCTACATATCTGAATGTATTGCAGTTTCTATTATACAGACACTTTTTAATTTTTTTGGTGGTAGGATAGAAATATTAACAATAATAATAATTAGTAAGATATAGCAAAATCTGTGAATTGTCGCTGCTACTCAGTGCTTTGATCTTTAATACAGTCAGGATTGGCAGAGAGCAACCTGCTATTTCGTAGGTACTATGAAAGAAACCACTCACTGCAATATTTTTTAACTGATGAACACAAGTCATACATGTTTTTGTTACAGGTGGCAAAATATCCAAATAAATAGAGAGTAAAATCAACTTTTTAATTGCAAAGAAATTTTACATTTTATCGATTAAGATGATAAAGTGATAAAAATATTAAATGTTAAGTAACAGTTAAAAATTGTTAATAAGACCTATTAAAAACTCATGCCATAAATAAAGATTATAATTTATATACCTAATAAATTACTGAAGTATAATTTGAGTATTATAAAAATAAGGATTTATATAGTAGATATTTTATACTTAAATTAATTATTTCAAGCACTGTAAATTTCCAACGTTGTTAGAACAAAACAAAATTCAATCATATTCATTTTTTACTACGACTATTTACTAGGAAGGTATCAACTACATAATTGTTTTTTAATGCAGGCAATGAAAGTCCGTCTTTTACCGGAAGTACTTCATTCAATGGGGGGGAGCAGGAACTTCCCAATGAAATATCTGCCCCCTACGAGGTGCCCCAGTTCCCCATCGAACAAATTGAAAAGAAACTTGCTATCCAGAGGAAAATAAACTACAAGTAAGTAGGTTACATTGTTTTGTAAAGTACATTTATGGATTTAAGAGAACGACTCACCTGCGTCTAGTTGCCACAAGGTCTTAAAACAAGCTGGGTGTCTATACTAGTTCACACAGAACTGTATTTTAAGAATTTATTTCTGTTTGTCAATGTACTGAGGGGACGTTTTGATTTCAAGCCGAAAATGATATTTTTATCAATAAAATAAAAATACAAATTGCATTATTATACATTATTATAATTTTTAAATAAAATGGTCAGGTATAATAAATTTAAAAGTTCATTTAATTTAGTTGCACCTATTAAATAATAAATCTTTCTCTGGTATTCGCAATGTGAATGCTAATAGAAGTAGATAATTGGAATTATCCACTTTTTCATTGTGAGATATTTCTGATTAACATAAACAAATATAAACATTGATTCTTTTTAAAATTTTTCTTTTTAGTGTGATAGAAATATAGTTAATTAAAAACAGCGACAGAAAATGCCTTAAACAAATAATTATGGACAATATATTGATGGTAATCCAAACATGTGTCCTTTGTATTTTTATTTCAGGTGGTTAGATATTGGATTCAAGTCAATTTTATAGAAGAAAACCAATTTTTCGTTGTTTCTTAAATTTTTAAACTTCAGGATTTTACAATTAAAAATTTTATTACAATCACAAACAAAAAAAGACTAAAATAACGTTCATTTATTTTAGAATTAAAAATTTTAATTAACTAACAATATATTTTTGTCTTAATTGACCGGAGGATATACCGGGTGATTCAGTTTGGTATTCGTGGCTTCGTATCTCTTTTATTTTCACAAATAGCTATCACAAATATTTTGCTTTTATTTGTTAATCTTAAATTAAACATCATAAGGACATTTTTAGATATTTTTCCAAAAAAAAAAACAACAAATGAAGTTGAATAGTGTTCTTTGATATTACATCTAGGATATCTACATAAGATTTCTAACTGTTGATGTTGGAGGAAGCAACTACTCTGTGGACTATTACATGTCTCAACTAGCAATAAATTACACCAGCAATATCTAGAAATTTGCGATTAATTTTCCGAAATAAAAATAAAAAAATATTTGTATTATTATTAATATAAAAACACACATGACAGTGAAATTGTTGGATATTGCAATCCTTCAAAGAAATATCTGTTGTCTATTAAGTAGGTATATGTCTTTTTGATGTTTTAATATCAGATTAAACCACGATATAAAAATAGCTTCTACCTATAGAAAAATCTTACTATTTCCACATTTTAATAGAATTATTTCTTTAGGTAGCATCCTTACTGTATAATCCCTTTCTCTTAAATCTGTTAATGTACTTTACAGTTTATTTCTTGCAAATTGCCTGCATATTAATACCTTTTAGTGTAAAGTTTACAAAACTAATGCTGTTTAAGAGTAAGTGAGGAACATTCCTAAGTGTATTTAGAGGTTTATTTATAGAATTGGAACGTAGAAACGACATCGCTGCTTTAAAGATACGGGCAGGATTAAACTGATACCAAAACTGTTTGGATATATTTCGAAAACAAATAAACCCATTGTCTTTAGATTTCTATAGCGCGCGTACGTAAACGTTATTTTTACACAAAGTTACAGCAGACTTCGCAACGTTAGGTCAACTATTATTAGAGTTTGAATTACTACAAATAAATTTTAATAACAAGAAACATGGTGGGTACAAAGACAAAATTTACTGAATACAGAGTGTTTTGGGGAAAACGTGACATACATTCAGAATCAGGCGTAACATTTGGTGCCAAAGATTTAGTCAGGTGTTGGCCATAGCTTTTTCAAAAAAGTCAAAAAATTACCCAAGTTGAATTATGAAAAAAAATTTTTAAAACAGAATTCATCTACTGAATTAAAGTATAAACTAACTTTTTTCCTGAGATATGTAAAAGATGGGAAAAGTAAGACATTTAAATTTTGATAACCGTTCTCAAACTATTACAAGAGATTTTATCATCTTTAACATTCTGTATGTAAACAACAAATAGATATTTCTATTTATTGTGACCTAGTTCCGAACATATTCTTGAAATACCCTGTATAATAATCGATGCTTCCACCTACTAATTTGTTTAATTAATTGTTTAAATTCGAAGCAATATTTCTCCATTTCTAGAAACCCTAACTTTGTTCATTTACGTTCTTGGATAAAGTCAGCCACCTTCAATTGCTACATTTAGCATAATATCCTTTTTATTTATCTATTATTTATAGAGGAAGTTATTATTCTAGTAATTACTGTTTCTTTACCGTCCGCAGGAACAAAAAATTATTGTGAAAGTAATGGTACACCCAGTCATTTAGTTGATTGATGACATGACCCAAATTTAGGTAGTTAAATAAAATTTAGGATCAAGTTAATCTAATGGCATTAGATATAATCTATACATTACACCCAATTTAAACGAGCCTGTAAAAGGTTAAAGTAGGTACCCACTGACATTAAAATGTTGCACATTAATTTGTTGTTCTTTAAATTTAAATTTCTTTCAATTTCCCTCATATCAAAAGGTACGTCACAATACAGAATTATTATGCGCCACTATTTGGAAAATACATACAGGATGTTTCTAAAATAGGGTTCCAAACTTTTGCTGCGTTTATAACTCATTAAAATAAGCCAAAAAGTTCCTATTAACTTGTGCCCTAAAACGCACCCTTAGGATGTTATATTCCCTTAAAAGGGGTCAAACAAAACTGGTACTTACATTTTCCACTCACCACTTTTACTAATTAAACACTGTAAAGCTCAATTGACAGTTTATCAATAACTTAAATTGTTAAGCGTTGTGGCAGCGTCAGTCTTTTATTTGCCATGGTAAATAGATTTTTGTAATTTTTGGCCTAATAACTTAAAGAGCAGAGTAATTTTCAAACTCAATTTACTCGAAAACCATTGGAAATATCGATTTGGACAAAGATAATATTTTGTACGTAAAATTGTTAAGATTTTATAAATCTGTAGAGAAAATTGTAAAAAAATTGAAATAAAAAAATTACGGGCCGAAAACCCCCTTAACCAACCTAAATGGGACGCATATGATTTGCATGTCGAAAAACGAAGTTATTTAACGTAAAAAGTTATGTAAGACGCATAAATTTGTTTCTATTTATTTGCGACGTTTTGTCAATAACAGAAAAAAAAGTTTCGTTTGAGCCCTTTTAAGGGCATATAACTTCCTAAGGGTGCGTTTTAGGGCACATGTTAATAGGAACTTTTTGGCTTATTTTAATGAGTTATAAACGCAGCAGAAATTTGGAATCCTATTTTAGAAACACTCTGTATAATCAACGCATAAACAAAGCAGTTCCCCTAACTTACAAAGTAAATGTACTGTAGCAGAAAAGGACTGTGCGGAATTTAATTTTCTGTGGCATTTCCAAGGTATTTAGATAGATATAATATCATGTTAACAATGTTCTTGTTACAATATGCCGAGTATTCTACATTATTACATTTAGCAGTTTATAATATTTCGCGTTCCTTTGGCGATTGCTTGGTTTTCTTTTATTGTCATAGTTTAGTCTTTTTTGTTATCATTGCACTTGAAAATATATATTAATCTTCAAAAGTAATTGAACAAAAAATAACAATTTTGTTTCCATCCAAATATTATATCAGAGAGTAAGTAACTAACGTCCATAAAACAATGGATATAAAAGTAATGGAATTTAATAGATGCATTCAACTAAAAGTATTGTATGATTTTGACAATAATTTTGAAATTTCCACATTATTATATTAATTGAAACATGACGACAGGACCATTCTGGGGATTGATCATCACTACAAATTTTGTTTGAAATAATTTATTATTCAGAGAACAATAAGTTTGACTTTTAAGGACATATACCAAAAATGTACTCCGTAATTGAACGTTCTATCGATTGCTATCATGGAAAATAATATGTTCTATTTAATATTTTCAAATTGACTTGGCTTGATATTGAAGCTTAAAGTCTTAGGGAGAGCCTTTTTGGCACACCGTATATGTCTACTGAATTATTGCATCTTATAGCTCCTTAATTTTAAATTGTATCTTACGTTCTAAGTCAGTTATCGTGAAAAATTTCAAATTTACGTTTTTAAAATCAAAATTACCACAAAAATCCGTCGAAACTGTAAATGTAGATTCAAGATTTTTATTTGTTCCACAATTTAAGATAATACCACAAAACAATTACCAATAAAATCCAATTAGCAATAAAATAATTCATGCTGAAAATAGAAATATTACTGACAGAGTCTATGCAAGCTACTTCATTTTTTAGTTTTTGTAGACAGAGTAATATTAAATATAAAATAGCTAGACGATTGGTCACTTGATAAAGAACCGGTATATAATTATAATACCGATGAAGGATATGGTGTCACAATAAAAGGGAATGGCATAAGACAAGCTGTAATAGAGAACAGAAATTAATTGGCTGATATATGATTAAAACTTACTCATGTGTCAACACAATAGGTATTTACTTACGCCATGAATAAAAATAGGCGAATGTAATTAAAAAGAGAGGTTTTGATTAATTTAATTTCGCTTTATTTAATTATTAGAACGCGACATTATTATATTTAATAAGTAGATGAGAGGAGGAAGGCAATAACAAACCAATTTGGTGTATGGTTTAATATCCTAGTATCAAACTGTATGGTAATTAGTAACTCTGCAACATTATCGTCAATTTCCTCTTCCTTCATTTTATCTATTGCTCCGTTATGCTATGAGAAAAGGATAGTTTCTTTTGATACCGAAAACCACTAACTGAAAACATAATGCTTGCATTAATTTGCCCGATTGGTAAAAATATTCTCTTATGGAAACTTTTAGAATCAATTGGTTTTTAGAAATATTGTACGATATAAATGTTTGTGTTTGCTATTTTTTCAATAGATATTCTTTTTAGAATTAATGACTCCTTTGTAAAGATCTGATAAGCAACATGCATATTAACGTTCAAATATGTATTGTAGATTATGTATTAGTTATGATTAAATTTGTCTCACATTCCAATGCTGCGTGGTTATTGTAGATATTCGTGCTAAAGCGAGTGTTAATTTTTACATTGAAATAACACTCAAGGTGATTTGTATTTATGCAAGTTAAGAAGTAGTTTGACGTTGTTTGGTCCTAAAGTTACGTGGTTATTATATAAATAACACACAGTGATTTGTATTTAGTCAAGCTAAGAAAGATGTAGCCTAACGTTCTCTGTTTCTAAACCACCTAGTTATTATAGATCCACAGAAAAAGATTGAGAGAATTTATCATGAAATTGAGGACATTACAACAACAAGTACCAGACAGATTGCTAGAAACTTAAATGCAAGTCGTTCTACAATTTTCAACATTTTAAAAAATAATCTTCTATACCCTTGTCACATCCAACGGGTTCAGGCACTTTTACCGACTGATTTTCCGTTAAGATTCGATTTACGTCGATGGATACGACAAAAAATTGGGGAAAATCCTCAATTGCAAATGTATTTTATGCATGATGGTGCGCCACCCCATTTCAGTTTAGCTGCACGTGAATATTTGAACAATATCTACCCAAATCGCTGGATAGGTCGAGGAAGCACTCAACCCTGACCCCCGAGGTCTCCCGACTTAAATTCGTTGGATTTTCTCCTTTGGGGTCACCCCAAACATTTGGTTTATACGACTCCAGTACAAAGCATAGACGAATTAAGAAACCGCATTGTCGCATCCTGTGAAACAATTAGACACAGCCGGAATATTTGAACGGGTTCGCCAATCAATGTGTCGTAGGATAGATGCCTGTATTAGAGTTGAAGGCGCACATTTTCAACAACTGTTGTAACGCCTGTGATGTAAAGTATTTTTCATATCATTGCTGATGTTTCTGTTAATATTAATTATTATTTAAAAAAATATTATTAGTAAATTATTGTTTCTCAGCATGTTACATTGTTTTTTCTTCAAATGTATTGTTAAAGTTGATTAGTAAATAACTAAAACATTGAATTTCTATTTTTCTACTTCTCTTAAGAATGTACATATAAAAGGATATTAATTTTTTGCTCGAAAACGAAGTAAGATATTAAAAATAGTAAAGAGCTAAAAAATATGACACTTAAGAAAAAGCAGTGACGTCTCATATGTTTACTTATTAATATCAACAGGAGTGAGTCCCCGGACGCCGCTGCAATAGATAAAATAAATCAAATTACGTCAGAATACGTCTACCGTTTTTATAAACAAACATACCAAATTTTAAAAAAATCGGAATTAGGGTTCTCCAGATATTAGTAAAAACCTTGTATTTTCTCTAAATTTCAACACCCTGTATCTCCGAAACGAAGCATTTTCGGACATAGGTTTATAGGAACTTTCTTTCTTATTTTTGGTCAAGGAAACCCCCCTGAATTTTTTAGCATTATTAATGGGACACCCTGTATATCTTTGCAATAACCACGTGGCTTAGGAGCAAACAACTTCCACTAACTTCTTTCTTAGCTCACTATGTATCGTACAGGGCTTGAAGGGTTGTCGGACTCACCCTATACGGACGTGAGGGTTGCTTTATTGGCTCTTGTTAGTTGTCGCACTTTAAATTAGTTCGTGATGACCTGTCCGAAGGTGTGGTTCGAGGTCTGAGCATTTCGCAACTCCTGATAGAGTCACATGCCGTTGTACATAAATTCTAGTGATGTTCGGTTATGCGTCTGAATGGAGGCGGTTCCAACCCTACTACAGGTGGTTGTTTTCCCCTTTTGCAAATTCGGTAGTTTAGTTTTACACCTTAGTTAAACCTTTAAAAGTGTTAGTTTTGAAATGTTATCGGAAATAGTTTATTTTAAAGAAATAAATGCTTTAACCTTCAAAGTAGTCGGCATTGAGATTTTCCTTATTGCATAATCGATAAGCTATTACGAATACAATAAGTGAGATGTCCGTGTGAGAAAATTTATGGCGATCAACATTATTTGTTAAATTACTTTCAATTGTTCAATTCACATATGTTTAAGTTGTTAGTTTATAAAAAACATGTTTTTTATTTTACGTTGTGTATCAGTTTAAAATGTATATTGAGATCGAAAAGTGGGGTACAAATTCAGTATCTGAAGTAAAAAATGAAGTATCATTTATCTTGATAGTTTTACCTTTTTTATGAATGGAATATCCTGTGCTCTTAACATGTATGACAAAATAAGTCGGGATTCAGTAAGGAAAATATAATGATGCAAGGCTCGATAGCTCTCCAGATCACTTTTTTCATTGTACTTAAAAAAAATGGCGATTGAATTTAAGGTTAATTAATTTCAAAGTAGTCACATAGATTGCACCAAACGTCATTTGTGTTTCGAAATATCAGTTTTAATTCAGAAATTATAAAAAAAGTCTTTCATATTTTCGTGCAGGTCATATTTCAGGAAATAGGTATAAATTTATTTCAGAATTGATGAAATGTATTAAAAAAAAGACGATTAGATTTTAGAAATAGTAACCAAAGAACATTAAAATTAATTTCATTGTTTCATTATTATAGCTTACATGCTCTGAAAACAATTTAAGGTTTTCCGAAACAAATTTATATTTTCTGATTCTATAAACATTGGTCCTCCAGAGCACCGTTACTGAGATATGGCCCTCCAAAGGGGTCTTATCATTTGGATATTTTTAAAAATACCTTTCTTTCTTATTAAGCCAATGGAATGAAAATTGTAGGTAATAATCATACCATAAGGGTCTTTAACTATCACAAGTTTCATCAAAATCGGTTATAAATAAGGATAGTTTTCTAACTACCCTTAACAGAAATTTATGGTTGTAAAAAAATCGAATGAAATGCAAAATCAAGCACAAAGATCACAACTAAGAAACGTAAGGATTTAAATGATAGTACGCGAAAGTGACAATCATTAGTATCATTACAACGAAAATGTGCTACTATGTGAATATGTTAAATAAAAGTTACTGTTCTGAGCCGTACATTATTTAAAAAATATTTTTTTTCTGACTAAACTACGCAGAATTCGAAAAAAAGTAGTATGAAGTTATGCTCTACGAGTTTTATTTTCCAAGCTACAGGGCGCTAAAAAATTTAAAAAAATTTAGTTTTTCTCCAATAACTTTCGAACATTATAAGATAATGGAACGAAATTTTAGCCTTAGCTTAATTTGATAATCCCCTAGTAACAGGAAAAATATTGACTTCGTAAGTTACTAATTGGCGTGCGTACGGATTGTACCGTAAGGTTTTTCGAAGAAAATTGTGGTACGCTACTAGTAAAAATATTCTTTTAATATTTTTGTATGATCCACTTTTTATTTTAAACAAAATTACCCTCTTGTGTTTTATTCCCAGCTCTTGTAATTTTTCCGTAAATAAAACTTTTGTAAATACCATTTTTCCCACTGCTAACAACGGAAAAGAAAAATAACAAAAACATTATGAAGAATGCTTTGACTCAGCTACCGAACATGTTGAAATAGGCTTTGAAAAAAGACTTTTGCATTGAAAACGATATTAAAAACTAAATTTTTTGATTTTTTTTTAGCGCCCTGCAGATTGGAAAAGATAACCCATAGAGGGTTACTTTATATGACAAATATTTATTTTTTTAAATAAAAAATCCACCGTTTAATTTATTCCCAACTTTTACGTTACACCCTGTATATTATTTTAATACCTACTAACTTACTACAGTAATACGAAAAAAACATTTTTAGAACCGCTGACTCCACCAATAGCTTGGCTGGCTAGTTTACGCACACCGCTGTACAGGCTGGTCCATTTTCGATGGGATTTCAGGGTATCTCAGACACTACTAAAGATATGATAAATCTGACACCATGTTCTCGAGCTCGATTTTCATGGCAAACTCGACTGTCAAATCAGAAATTTGCTATCTTCATTTGTTTCTGAGTTACAAGGTGTTTCTCGTTATTGTGACACTTTTGGACATGTCTGTATCTCAGCTGTTAAATAAGTTAGAGTTAAAGTAAACACTGCTCAGGACTATTTTTTTGGCGTAGAATTGAATGCTGGTATTAGACTTTTAGTAGGTCTTAAGATTCCGGAGTTATGACCCAAAGTTATAATTTTTTAAATGGAAATCGTAGCTGGTTATAACCTAAAAAAATGGGGATTTTTGTTTGCTTTTCAGCAATATATCACATGCTTTAATTATTTTTCCAAACACAGAAGATACGGGGTGTTTTATATATAAATTCGATCCTTTTTTACATTTTAATATGGCTGGCTATAAAAATACATGCAAAACTATAATTCTTACTTTTACAAAACTCATATCTGTTGTAAAAATATGACGTTTATATAAAATTATATAAAATATATATTACAGATAAGAAAAGACAGAGTTTTCAAATTTTTATTCCACTTCAAATGAAGCTACAATATTAAACGTAAATTAAACAATAGTAAGTACCTACATGAATAAAAACTTTTAAAAATGACAGCTAAATGTTCAAATTGCCGTCCCTCAACTGTCACACATTTCACGCATTTACTGGCAACGCTTCGGGTAGCATTCATTAAATGTATAGGTATTTGAAATATTATTAAAAGGAATTTTGAATATAATGTCTTTTAGAACACCCCAAAGGAAAAAGTCCAACGGACTCAAGCCAGGTAACCTAGCTGGCCATCTGATCGGTCCGTTTGTTCCTATCCACCTATCTCCTTAAATTTCGTTAGTATTATATTATCACACGAGTATATGTTGTGCATTTAAAATAAATGTTATATTTTTACAACAGATATGACTTTTGTAAAAGTAAGAATTATAGTTTTATCTGTATTTTCATAGCCGGTCATACTAAAAAGGAAAAAAAATATAATTTATATATAAAACACCCCGTACCTCCCGTGTTTGTAAAAATAACTATAGCATATGATATATTGCTGAAAAGCGGAAAAAAATCTCTATTTTTTTAGGCCATGGTCAGCTACGATTTCCATTTAAAAAAATATTACTTTGGGTCATAACTCCGAAATCTTAAGATATACTAAAAATCTAATACCGGCATTCAATTCTACGCCAAAGAATTAGTCTTGAGCAGTTTTCACTTTAACTCTAACTTATTTAACAGCTGAGATACAGACATGTTAAAAAGTGTCACAATAACGAGAAACGCCCTGTAACTTAGAAACAAATGAAGATAGCAAATTTCCGATCTGACAGTCGAGTTTGCCATGAAAATCGAGCTCGAGAACGTGGTGTCAGATTTATCATATCTTTAGTAGTTTCTGAAATACCCTGAATTCCCATCGAAAATGGACCAGCCTGTACATAAATATTTGCAGTTAACTCACATTCTCATTGTGGCTCAATATGTTACAACCATGCCTATTAATTCATTGTTACTGCGTTGATGAGCTATTTTTGTAAGTTTATTCGCACTTATTAACACACACACCTCAAACAGACTGTCTGTCCACAGAAATAAAACAGTTAAAAGTAAGAAGAAAAATTCTCTGCCTGAAACTTAATTAATAATAAACACTTTTTCAATATGAAAACTGCAGCCAACCTGATGATAACTTGAAATTGAACTGGCAATTTTTTTCTCTTTACTACAAAGAACGAGAAAAAAAATCGGATGGCGCTCTATGTGCGGTTACAACTATTGAGCTCTTTTTATGTAGTATGTAAGTAAGGGACGATCCCAGAGGTTCTCAATAAGTTTTAACAATTCTAATTATTAATTAATTTCAACTGTTTTTACTAATGCGATTTACTTACCATCCTCCCCAAGTTTGTATGTGGTAATTTAATTCTTTCCTAAAATACCACCAGTATAATCAGCTGTAAAATTTAAAATTGAATGAAGACTAAATATTTATAATTACAAATTTATTTAAGTACCAGTGGCTGAAATTAAGTGCCGCATTAAATTATATCGGTGTATTTTTGACGTACCGTTAAATAAAAATGCAATTCCATCAGCGGTTTATGGTTATGCTTCTGCCTCTAAAAAATAACTAAGATTAACAAGGTATATAATAAATTCTATAAATATCACAAAACAGGTTCAGAGCCACATTATTTAGGTATTTCTACTGTGCATACTTTGTCTGTTTATGCAGTATAAAACGTTTCTCTTCCTGGCACATTTTTTAGACGCACGAATATATGTTACAGGGAAAAGTTTATCTAATAACTACCGGCAATTTGAAATTTTTTTTATTCGTTTCAGAGTTTTAGAAGACAGGCGTAGTCACTATGAGCCTTCCGTGCCAGGGGCGGTCGAAGTTGATGAACTCGACGATCATGACCTTTACGTACCCCATTTTCAAAGAGTTTCCATATCTGGAGAAGATACCAGTGGGGTAAGACAATTACATTTTTGTTTCTTGTAAAGCCTCTAATATATAGATTACGTAGTAATATTGCATTTATTAAGAACTTATTGGCATTTAAGTTCAATCAATTAACTTTCTATTAAACGACTGCAATACTGTTTTAAAATGAGAAAAGAAAAACAAAAAACCTTAAGTTAATAATAAAGTTTTTGCGTGTATTAGCATTTGTAAAATCATAAAGTTGAAGCACAAAAAAAAAACAGCATTACTGTTTACTGTAAAATGAACTTTGCACTTTCATATAGCAGAAATCGTAATAATTTATTAGAGAAGAAGAGTCTACAAGTCATTTTTAATTTCATTTATATTTTCATAAGCATAATTTTCTTTATTTATCTTTTAATTATTATTTTTACTATTTTGATATGATTTGGTACATACAGTGATTCAAAGCTTATTAAAAAAAATTTAGGATGTACTGGGGACTCTTACAAAAATACAATTTTGTAAAGAAAAAATCAAAAAGGTCAGTTCGAAAATAATTTAAAAATACACCTCTGCACGGCACTGGAAACTGGTCCACTGTAAAACCTGACCTCGCACAATGCGACCTTCATGACGGCAAAGTTTGATAAAAACGGACCAGAATTTCGCAAGAAAAGAAATAAATTAAATTTTATAGCACCTATTTTATATCGGCAAATTCAACTGCTTTTGCCGCCATTGTTATTATTAATTAATTTAATTAATTTGTGGTTTTACTTAATAAAATAATTTGACAAATCTGATGTTACAATCACTGTTTGATACTAACACTAAAAAACTATTGTAAACACAATCGCAACGACGATTATAAAATCGGATTTGAGTATTGAGAGTCGATGAGGTCACGTGGCTCTCCGCGCGTATTACGTAATGGTTGAAAGTACTCAATAATTTTTTTCTCGGAATCTAAGGATTTTACAATTTTTTTTTTACGATATTGACTCCATTTCTCATACCGCGTCTATTCCTAATTTTTTTTGAATAAGTTGTGAATCGCCCCGTATATATTGTGACGTATAACTTTTGGTGTAATTTTATTAACATGTTCAAACAATGGTTACACAAATACAAATGCAAAAAGAAACCTTAAAATCTGAAGTCCCACAAGAGATTGCTCAATCCTTTGATCTTATAAGGAGTTACATGCGATGATGTTATTTATGTACAAATTTTTCCATACTTATTCAGATGCATGGTGTATATCACAACTGAATGTTTAGATATTGCGAAATTACGTATTGCGAAATTTCTTCATCACTTACGTCTGCGATAAAATATATTGCTTTCAGTATTGTGGTTGTCGTCAACAGAACTTGTTATTTTTCATTAATCAATAATTGTATAAGACTTGTTTTCGTTTTGATATGTTTTTATCGTTGCTATATTTAATCTTATAAAAATATGAATAAAAAACTGTTAGCTGCTATGAACATACACCATGAAATTAATTTCCACGCAAAGAGTAAAAATATTCTGTTTTTGACGTAAATTGTGAAAAAGGTATATTTAAATGAAGGAGCACAAATGCTATCAATGTTAAGGCAAAAATATGATAATTGTATCGAAATGAAAATTTACAACTCCGTTCCTAGTAAAACAAGATTCGTCGGTACAAAAAAATTTTTGAAGCAAATACAGTCCTGTAAATATTGCCATTTTTCTCAAGAATGGCTTTCTGTAGGCGATTTTTTCAAGAGACAATATTTTTTTTAACGACACAACGGGCCCGAACAACATTATTAATTAATTTATTGACACGCGACAGCGTACCGAGATTCAGGGAATCCTCGATCCGTAGTAAAATTTGGAATGACTTTATCCATTATTAAATTAACCCGAGCCTCTAAAACTAAGTAGACTGCTCAATGTGAAACCCACGGAAGAACTACCTTTTTTTCGTAGATCTCTCCTGAATTCGACACTTCGCTTCGACACGCCCATTTCTTGGGTCCAGAAGTTTCTGTTCTTATCTTACTGGCCGGAATATCGGGACGCTTTGCCATGTTAATCTAGTTGTCCAAGTTGTCTAATGGATTGAATTTACATTTGTCTAAATAATTTTGAGACTAAACTTACAAACAACCCTATACCTTCCTCTTATGACTAGCAATAGCAATACGGGATGGATTAGTCCATCTCATTTAATCTATTCTTATAGCTTGGAAAATCCGCCTAAAAACCAGCTATTTGAACTATTATTATTTTCCTGACAACATTCTAACAACTTATTCTTGGAATGCATTTCTCGTGTTATTGGAAATATCGATTTTCCTGTTTATACCAGATGCTCAACACATGGCCCCGACAGTCTAAGTTAACTTGTTAAAAAATATTGCTAAATTTCTCCGAAGGACAACGCTAAACCTACTTGAGAGCCCTCAACTTTTCGATAACTAGTGTTGACTGAAATATTTTACTTTTTGGCCCATCCGTTCCGAGAACTAAGAAATAAATTACTACGCATCCCGGCTTTTGTTACACGCCATAATAGTCCAAATAAATGTGCCAAATTTTAACGCGATCGGTAATTAAAAGGGTTATGAAGTTATTAATTAAATTAGTTTTATTTTTAACAACTTTGAAGGCTGAAAACACAAAAACCAAACAATTTTTATTTAACTTTTTTTTCGTAGATCGTTTTTATTTATCAAGTCAAACTCTGTATATGAACACCCGATAGCTCATAAATAAAGCAGCGTTGGACTAAGGCTTCGACATTATCTGAAAGCATTTGTGCTCTTTCATTTAAATACGCCCTGTATAACACTGACCCTGAAATGATGAGTTAAAGTGACACATTGTACGTCAAACTTAATATAATAGACAGGTTGTTCAACCGAAATTGATTTTAGAAAAATACAGTCTTCAATCAATGGCGGAGGCTTTAAATATTACATGCACTCGACCAAGTGGCCAACTATCACCCTATGAATGTATTTCAAGGAAACAATTTATTATGGTAAATTCTGTAACATTAATAGTCTATATGTAATTGAACAGTGATTATCGCATTTATTTAATTTTTGCCAAGTTCTAAAAACTACACGAAATTTGTAGGTACCACTTGAGGACCTTGAAAGGGCCTCAAAACTCATTATTCAGGCCCTGGAGATTAGGAAGAAGTACATGAAAATGTCATATCAAACCTTCTCCTCGTCGGCTGCCAGATTCTTAGATCCCAACAAGGAACAACAACATCACGATGAAAAACAGTCGATTGAAGGTAATGAGGATTTTACTTTTTGATTTCTCGTTTAATTTTGATATCAAAAAAGTCTCAGGTGGACTGGTTGCGTGAAAGGGTAACTAATACAGTACATTTATTTTCATTCCCTGTGCCCTTTCCTCTATTTATTTTGTAAATAATAAAATTTATTTTCGTATTTAAGGATATACAGAGTGTTGCAGAAAAGAATGCAATAATTTTAGATGGTGATAGAGTATAAGAAAATAATATCGATTTTTTCTATGATCTGCGGGGCTATCGACTTTTTCTTTTTTGAGACACATGTTAGCAATATATTTTCTCAAGAAATGTTTTGAGTTTTTGAGTGTTATTAACACGTCAGTATTATTAGTTTTTGACTATCTATTAAAGGGCGCTAACTATCTCTTTCAATGACATTTTATGACAACATTTTTGAGGTTATGTTTTTAAGAATTACAGTATAAAATATCATTTTGCACAAAATCGCTGAAAGCGCATCGTTCTTGAGAAAAATTATTGACTATCCCAAAGGCCTATATTTTGTTGTTAAGACAAGTTAATAATATATTTAATAACCTCAAGGCTTCGAAAATAAATAAAAAAAAACTAATTTGGATCAGTTTACTTTAGTGCAATTTATTCTTTCTTAAAATCTTACGAGTCTTCAAAAAAATGAAAAGAAAATCCCTTTTTGAAGACTTGTAAGCAAGATTGCACCAGAGTAACATGATCTAAATCGGTCAACTTTTATCCAAGATTACCTTTGATGTATCGCCCATTCGTTTTTGGATATCTTCTAATTTAAGGAATTCTCAAAAAACGGTGCGTTTTCGGTAATTTTTACAAAACTACAATTTTTATATAATTAAGTTTTACATTGTTATACAAAACTTACACTGGGACAGATAGTAGCTAGCAACATCTAGCAGATGGTCAAATACTAATATCTGCCACTGATGTATTTAGCACCTAAAAATCTTACTTACTTTCTGGCAAAGATACGACTAAAATATGATTCTAAATCATCTTTGAGCCCTATATTAAAAAACAAAAGACGATATGCCCATGGTTCATAGGAAAAATCGTATTATTTTTCGTATTTTATCACTATCCCAATTTTTTGCACTCATTTCCGAGACATCCTGTGTAATGTGTGTTTTTAAATTAATCTCCATGGTTTAAAGACATCAGTACTTCCTAAATAACTACCTGGTATAACAGCGACCCTACGACAAACCTTTAGGACTCTCTTTGATAAAATTCAGTTACTTCATAGTATCTACCTACATGTAATATTTGATCAAAAGTGGTGGCGAAGTTAGAAGGTAGCGACTTGAAAGAGAATCTTTATTTGTAATTTTGAATAGATCATTTCCAAATAAAACTTTTGAGTCTTTAAATTTTGTTTGTTTCGTAAAATTCACCGGTGAAATTGGAGCTAAAGGATTTACTCATATTTATGATCTATTGCTTAACATCTAAGCTGCTCATTCTGCTAAACCAGAAACCAGACTTTACTTTCCCGAAGGTTGTCCGTTCTCAGAGAATTGCACCATTGCATCATATTTTAGAGATATCCTAACCTAAAAGTGCGAAGAATGCGGTTTTTTGCTATATTTGAGTTTTTTTCCCCACAAAACTCGACAGGGCATCTAAAACTACTACTCTTCTACTTTAAAATCCAGTTTGGATCTTTCGATTATCTCTTCTCTCTCTTTTCGTCTCCAATAAATCCTTTTCTTCGGCATGAGGACTGAATGATAAATATTTTGAAAATTCCTTGATTTTTTTTCCCAAAAAAACCGTGAATTGAACATTTACATATATTTTTTTGTGTATCTAAATTTGAATTTTGTAATTCTGACTTAAGATTCGTAATCAGCGACCCCAAAAACCTGAAAAACCAATGGAAATTTAGGTGTCTATAATTTGATGCTTCTCTCTTTTTATCTTCGCCTCTGATACTAGTCAATTTTCGAAGATCGACAAGTACGCCAAACCAGTTGTTTTCAACATACAATTTATCGGAGAGGAAAGAACAATTTTAAATGGATTTTGAAGATGTGTGGCACATTTAGATGCCATATTGAGTTTTGTGTAGACAAATTACCTTGTGATATAACATAGCTTCAAAAAAACCTTGTTTTTCATTTGTTACATGTTAAATGTCATTGTAGTAGCAATGACCACAAAGCATAAACTATATATATTTTGTGGCGATGGCATATAAAAATATGTTCACCAAACCTCACACTGTGAGAAATGTGTTTACAAATTGATTTACGAGAATATTATTTTTCTTATTTGTTTTGAAGAGAGGAATCACTAGTTGAAAGTTTGTCGCCACCTTGCTGATATATCCTGCATAGTAAATATGATCCTGTAAATAAATAAAAAATATATAGATTTATTCTGAGTTAATTTAAAAGGTGTCTTAAATTGAAAATAGTCGAGTTTAACATGAACTCAACTTTTCAAGCCAGATTTTCCAATAGTAGTCAAAACATTTGAGAAGTATCAGAATAACCTTGATATGTTGTCATCAAAATCTTGAGACCATATTTGACAGTTCTGTTTGAAAATTTGCTACAATAATAATAAAAAATATATAAATGTAAGACGTTTCCAGTATGTTA
Source organism: Anoplophora glabripennis (assembly GCF_000390285.2). Taxonomy (NCBI): domain Eukaryota; kingdom Metazoa; phylum Arthropoda; class Insecta; order Coleoptera; family Cerambycidae; genus Anoplophora; species Anoplophora glabripennis. The sequence continues at coordinate 251,948 of NW_019416296.1, forward strand.
ATTTGGTTCAATAAAATCGATATTCAGCAGTAATCTTAAAAATTTAATACAAAAACTCAATTTTGCAAAAAATTGAGTAGTATGATTTAGAAATGCTGTGGTAGGAAGTAACAGTACTTTCAAGAAAGACCCATTTCTATTTGCATGTATTGATTAGATCGAGATTATGCCGAGTTGCTGTCAAGAACTGCAAGAACTTCGTTTGACGATATTATGTTGGGAACGCTGACCAAAGATAACATCGAGAAATTGTTAGATAACGGTTTCCAAGGTAAATAGTACGTTTTTGCACAGAAACGCAGATAGTTCCTTAAAAATAGTTAGTCACATCAACAGTTACATCACTACCTCACTAGACAGGTTGACGTATTTAACTTCTTTTGCAATTTGTGTGTAAACATCGCAATACTCGTATTACAAAGCAGGGCTGTGAAGAGCTACTCTTGTATTTCATAACCATTAATACAACTACATAGTAACTAGTCATCCTAGCTACAACTTCTATTCCATGACACCTACCAGACACAGACCTTAAGTTACTGTCCACATTTTCTGTTTAACACGCATATATACATTAATATAACTTTGAGATGAGGGATCCACAGTTGAACGCGGTTCATATTGATGCTAAGTAGCGCACTGTTAATGTTTTTAGATCACGGAATTCATCCACCAATCCATAAGGCTTGGGAAGTTCCTGATGTTCCGGACACTAACCACATCCTCAAAAACAACAACGGAGTTTGGAATGTGTACCTAAATGAAGAGGATGTGAAGAATGGGAAGCCTTGCGACTACGAATATCCCGATGTCGATAGGTTCACTACCGACTTTTATAAGATGTGCAACATGATTGCGGATGGACCACTGTGAGTATATATTTTACAACAAATGCGGGTACAATTCATGGTGTAAACGACTATGCCCCATTAATGAATCAATTTTTACATCAAGCCACATATACATTTTGAGAACTGCTGTCTACAAAGAAGATAATAATTTATACATACGTGCCAACGAATTGCGAGTTTACCATGTCATATGTCAAGAAAATTATTTAGAATGAGACCTTATTAGTCTTTTAGATTCATGCAGTAGGTTAAATATGACTTTATATGCACTGTTGTGGATCCTAATTAAAAAAAGGGGCAAATATTTACGTACGCTCATAATTTCGCTTGAAAGATAAACTATACCCATATATTCATAACAAGAGTAGAACTGATTAGGTACCTAAAATTGAACAAGAAATTTTTATGTTTATAACAAAAAAACGGGACAAAAAGGGTACGGTGCGCTATCTACGGCTACTACTAACTATTCAATTATTTTTGCATAAACTTGGAGGAGATATTTATAGAGCAAATAAATGGATTTATACAAAATATTTTTTTTAACTGACTTAGGTATATGATGGAAACCATTTTAGAACCACTGAGTCCACCGATAGTTCTGCTTCTTTTACAAGTAAATTCCAATAGATATGCAGTTATCTAGCGGTTTTCATCAGCATTCCCGTACGTTATTACCATGTCTATATAACTTATTAATACACATATCTACACGTACGCTGTCCTTCACTTAAAAGTTTGTTCTCTAATAATTTTCACAATAAAAGAGACATGTTTCCATAATGAATACTAAAGTGGAACTGATGATTACTTAAAACTGTTCAATTTTTCTGTTTACTACAAAAAAAAAGAGAAAAAAGCGATTTAATTTATGGCCACGGACTATTGACGTCTTTTTATGTAGTATGTAAGTCGGGGACGATTCCAGAAGTTGTTACGTTGCACTTTTATCTTACTCATTTTTTTTTCTTTCCTAATCGCATTTTAAAGTAAATATAAATAATTACAATTCTAGTTAATTAATTCAGTTCATTAGCTCAGAGCGTTTAATAAAAAGAAAATTTTATTAAAAATGTAACGTGAATGCTTCTGCTTCCGCATACGCTGTCTCCGCGTTAGTTATCTACATTTCTTTGGACACACAAAAAGGTTGCTGGTCGAGGTTCGAGGATTTTTCCTATCGAGTATTCAGGCAGTTGTTGTTAAGCGAATTTCGTTGTTCTGTGCCGATTTGTGCATTCCAATATAGTTGGGAGTTTTATCGAAATTCACTTTTGAATGTGATTTATGTATTGGTGTGACTATAATCACAGTTCACGACTTATGTCGGATTCTAAAGCAATTGATCTGTAAGTAATCTTTTCTGGCCCACGTGGTTCTTATTCTAACTATTATTTCCTTAATCTACAGGATGCTCATATTATAGCCAATAGGATAGTTCTAACGAACCACTGAAATATATATCTATGTACATTTAGATATTTATCCCAGATACCAGATTGGACTACAATTGAAGCCGCCCTATATCCTTGAGTAAGTTTTTTACCCTACTTTCAACAATTTAAACCTTTTGTGTGAGCCTTAGGTGTGGTAATCTCAAAAAAAAAGAAAAGACATTTATTATTCGTGCTATTTTAGGGCTTCGTGAATTTACCTATTCGTTCGTTCGAACCTATTCTTCCACCTTTATACTGGCTGTCTCGCATTTGGGGCTTGTTATTGAACGTCGGATTGTTATCCTCCGATTTGGTTGACGTCGCTTATATAGGACAAGTGGATCCAACTAGGAAAGAAGCATTCGCCTCTCCAGGAATATTGTAAGATCAGCAATTTGTCATTGCCATTGCAAAAGGTCAGATTTTTCCGTTATTATTATTCTTTTTTTTATTGTGACTTTGATTATCAAGTTTGCTACGGAAAGTCTATTGGAGCAAATTCAAAAATTTAATTGCTAAGTTTATTTTAACATCTATGCAACTGAGTACAACATATATTATAATAGTTTTTTTTTAATGTGTTTAAATATAAATTTCCTTATTTTTATGTCATAGTAATAAGATTGTTGGTCTGTATTTCAAATAAGTTTGGCGATATTTATGTGCATTTATATTTATTTTTTTTTTACGCCATTTCTTGAATTAAGTGATATGTATTTATGTGATTAAAATATTTGATTGTACGCCTTACGTGATCACGATTGGCACGCCCGAAATTCTAAAGATAGTACTTAAATTTAACTATCTTTAAAGTAGCCGTAAATATAACTATCTGTCCACATACATATTTATTTAAATTATCTATTTCTTTCTTCTAATAAAAATTCTTCTATATCGGAAGATTTTCATATGGTATTTAATTTTTTTTTGTTGTGTTTACCATCACTTTACTATAACATTTTAACTTTAATTGCAAAAAAAGAGTCGTAGTTTGGAAAACCGGTCAATCTGGGAACCTCCTAGCAGGGTTGCGTTTTATTGCTAGTGGCGCCCTAGATTTTTGATATCTGTAATTAAAATATTTTACTGAACCTACACCCTTCAGGCTGAGTGATTTGTCGGCACCTTTGTTACGCACTTACGCTTCCAAACTACCTCTACGTTTTTTTTTTAATTTATTTATTTTTCCCCTTTTCTCTTTTTTTCATATATGTGTATATATTTTGTACAAATAATTTTTTAAACAAAAAAAAAAGTATAACCAAGCGTAGCAAAAATTGGCGCCCAACGTGGGGCCCCCGAAGAAAAGAAAACTTAGCCAAATATTTAAATATTATTAAATATAAACGTAATTATTAATTTTTATATTACAGTATAAATCATTTTTGCTTCTTCCTTGTTGGATCGTACTATTTCGATCATTCTGTTGAAATTCGACGTACAGATAGGACAGTTAAGTATTATTAATTATTAGGGTCTTTTCTAACTTTTATTTATTCATTTTGTTTTCGTTTTTGTACTGCTCTAGTAATAAGGGATTAGGGTTGTTTACATTTAGTCATAATAATTTTATTGCATTTTATCTGGACATTCCATTTGGATTGTTGATTAGATTTTCTTAGGTATTTTTTTTTCTTCTTTTTTGTCTTATTTAATTTAACATGTCACCCCCACAATTCGAGGTTAATAGACTTAATTCTGAAGAACTTACTTATGAATTAGCGGTACGCGGCGTTACTGATGTATCGACGGTTGATTTAATGCGAAAGACTTTGCGGAATTTATTAAAGTTGGAACGTGAAGGTTGTTCTATTGATTATCCAACATATCCTTTCAGTTTTGCACAAGATAGTACTGCATTAGGGGAGAAGATATCTGAAATTCAAGATCTAATTCAAAACTTTGATGGTGCTAATGACGCGATTCATAAAAAAATATTTTCTAAATACGCTTTTGCATTGGGGCGAATAAATCGTAGCAAACCTGTTTCGGACGACGATCAGAAAATACGGTCTAAATTAATAGTTACAATTTTAGAATTGAAATCAACTCTTGAAAAGAAAGTTAAAACTTATGAGCGTAGTTTAGCTAATCAAACCTTGGGTATTCCTGATTTAGATTTAGTAGATGTTTCGGATAGCGATAGTGATTCTGATCCTGGTGTAATGCATTCAACCCCTGTAGCTACTCTTTCAACTCACGCGCCTAGGTTACATTATGAGCCAGTTTCGAAATGGAATATTAAATTTTCTGGTGAAAGTAAAATAGATAATTTTTCTTTAAGTGCTTTTCTCGAACGAGTTGAGGAAACACGTATAGCCCGTAATGTTACGGAGCAAGATCTATTCAATTCAGCGATAGATTTGTTTTCTGGCAAAGCACTTATTTGGTATCGTTCTATACGAAAAACTGTTCGCGATTGGCCATCGTTAGTAACTTTGCTTCGGGAAGAATTTCAACCACCGGATTATAATGATAAATTATTCGATGAAATTAAAAAGAGAACGCAAGGTCCCAATGAATCAATTGGACTGTATTTGGCTGTTATGAATGGTTTATTTGAAAGGCTCACTATCAAAATACCAGAAGCGACGCGACTTAAAATCTTGCGAAATAATATTGCTCCTTTTTATCAGACCCAACTAGCTCTTACTTTAGATGGAATCAGTACCACCGAGGAACTACTTAAATTAGGTAGGAAATTAGAAGCGCGGAAAACTGCGGTTGAAACTTTTAATCACCCACCGTCTAGAAAATCCAGTACTATGTTGGAACCAGATTTAGCTTACGTCGAAGCTGGATTTAATCAACCCTCCTCTTCTTTTAGTGTTGCCGCAAATGAAGTTTTATCTGAAAGGCCTATTATTTGTTACAATTGTCATAAGCCAGGTCATATATCTAGTAAATGTACAGATACACGTCGCCGATATTGCTATAGATGTAAAAAACCAAATTTTACGATAAGAACTTGTCCAAATTGTAATCATAATTCGGGAAACGTAACAAGGAGGCATTAAGTGGTCGGGTAGATGCCTCTACAGTAAATCCGACTTTACATTTTGAATCTTCTACAAAACCTATTATAGATTACATTCTTTCCCATGCCAAAAATGATGATAGACCATATTTGCGAGTTCACGTTTTCGGTCATCCTCTATTAGGTCTTCTGGATTCAGGTGCTACACGTACTATTGTAGGTCAACCCGGTTTTGATATTTTGAAAAATTTAGGTTTAAAATTAGATCGGAATTATTCTAGTAGTTGCGCAGTGGCCAACGGTCAAAGCTGTTCTGTTTTAGGCATTTTCCATACTCCTGTATCGTTAATGGAAAAAGTTCACGTTATAGATATTTTAGTAGTCCCTGAACTTAAACATACTCTAATTTTAGGCATTGATTTCTGGACTGTTATGGATATAGTTCCAGATCTTAAAAGAGATGTTTGGCATTTCGGTCCATTGTTGCCAACACCTCCTTTATGCAGTGTTCAAGCTAAAGATAATTTGACCCTTGTCCAGAGAAATATTTTAAATAATCTTCTTGAAGAAAAATTTAAATTAATGGGGAAAAGTTTAGGTTATACTACCCTTACGGAACACGAGATTATTACCGACGCTCGTCCCATTAAACAGAGATACTATCCCGTTTCGCCTTTTAAACAGAAAATAATCGATGAAGAACTTAAAAGCATGTTAGAACAAGATATAATTGAACCATCTAAAAGTTCATGGTCCTCTCCCATTTTATTAGTTCCGAAACGTGATGGCGGTTATAGATTTTGCGTTGATTATCGCGCATTAAATGCCGTAACTAAGAAGGATGCCTATCCGCTACCTTATATCTCCGCAATCCTAGATCGTTTACGTGATGCTAAATATTTAAGTTCTATGGATATTAAATCCGCTTATTGGCAGGTTCCTGTCAAAGAATCCTGTAGAGAATTAACTGCATTCACTGTCCCGGGAGGTCGGGGATTATATCATTTTAAAAGGATGCCTTTTGGTCTTTCTAATGCCCCTGCAACATGGCAACGACTTATTGATACTGTCCTTGGTCCAGAATTGGAACCATATGTGTTCGTATATCTGGATGATATCATTATTATTTCACCTGAATTCGACACTCATATGAAGATTTTGTCCCAAGTGTTTGATCGTTTATACGCAGCTGGACTAACGGTTAGTCAGGAAAAGTGTAAGTTTTGTCGTCCCTCTCTCAAATACCTAGGTTATATTGTGGATGCAAACGGTCTTCATGTAGATCCCGAAAAGGTTGAAGCCATTCTAAATGTCAAAATTCCTACAAATACAACTGAGGTTAGACGTTTTTTGGGTATGGCAAGTTGGTATCGGAGATTTGTGCCCGATTTCTCTTCTATTGTCGCTCCCCTGACACGATTAACTTGTAAAAATTCTCATTTTAAGTGGTCAGATGATTGTGATCGTGCTTTTAAAGCCATTCGAGATAGGCTTATTTCAGCTCCTATTTTAACGTGCCCAGATTTCTCCCGTCCTTTTGTGTTGCAAACTGATGCCTCGGGTTATGGCATCGGTGCTGTTTTAACTCAGCAGATTGATAATGAGGAAAAGGTTATATGTTTTCTATCCAGATCTCTTACGAAGCAAGAGAGAAATTTTTCCACTACAGAGCGAGAATGTCTTAGTGTAATTTGGGCAGTGGAAAAACTTAGACACTATCTGGAAGGTACTCATTTCACAGTGGTTACCGATCATGCATCCTTAATTTGGCTTAACAGACTCAAAGATCCAACCGGTCGTCTCGCTAGGTGGGCTGTTCGTTTGCAACCTTTTAATTATACTATCGTCCATCGTAAAGGAAAAGAACACATTGTACCAGACTATTTATCTAGATCCGTTCCTGTTATTTCCGATTCAATAAATGCTAATTCCAAAGATAATTTATCGATTAAAGATCCATGGTATATAAGGATGATCAACAAAGTAAATTCGCATCCAAGAAAATTTTCCCAATGGCGTGTTAATAATAATATTCTCTATAAGTATCTGGAATGTAAATATCCGGAATTATCCGATGTTGATATTGATTCTTGGAAAAGAGTTGTTCCTAGATCTGAAAGAAAACAACTAATCTCCATTGCTCATGATACTCCCTCTTCTGGTCATTTAGGTGTATATAAAACTTTTAATAAATTATCAAATCAATACTATTGGCCTAAAATGCGGGTTGATGTAGCAAATTATATTCGACGATGCAAGACGTGTTCTTGTAATAAACCTGAACAAAAAGCTCCACCAGGGTTTATGGTTGGAAGACCATATGTCAGTAGACCGTGGGAATTAATTTCTGCTGATCTCGTAGGTCCACTTCCGAAATCGACCCATGGTTATCTTTATATTCTAGTTGTTGTTGATTATTTTTCTAAGTTTCCAGTATTCTTTCCCTTAAGGTCTGCTACTGCATCTTCTGTAGTAAAAGCATTAGAAAACGATGTCTTTATGATGTTCGGTGTCCCAACGTCAATAATCGTAGACAACGGTGTCCAGTTTCGTAGTCGCGAATTTACAAAATTAATGAGAACATATTCTGTACAAATTCGTTACACAGCAAATTACCATCCGCAAGCAAACCCAACCGAACGCGTTAACCGTGTATTGAAAACTATGTTATCATCATTTATTGGAGAAAATCAGCGTAAATGGGATATATTATTACCTAAAGTTGCGTGTGCTATCCGGTCTGCTAAGCACGAAGTAACTAAAAATTCGCCATATTTTGTAAATTTCGGCAGGGAAATGGTATTACAGGGCGATCATAACCATTATAAGGATGATCCCAATATTGACCTTAACTTGAAACATGATCAAGAGGAAATAAATAACCGTAAACAAGGATTTCAAAACCTGTACAATGATATTCATAACCGATTGCTTAAAGCATCTCAAGTTAGTACATCAAGATATAATTTTAGACGGCGAAATGTTCAGTATATCCCTGGTCAACAAGTTTATAGGCGTAATTTTGTATTATCTGATGCTTCAAAATATTATACGGCTAAATTAGCACCTAAGTTCATTGGTCCTTTCGTTATTCATAAGCGTGTATCTCCATTTACCTACCAATTAAAAGATCTGGAAGGCAACTTGAAAGGAATTTGGAACGTTAAAGATCTTAAACATGCGCTTGACCAAGATGATCTAGAACAGTGAGAATTTCTAGGAAATTCTCTAGGAAGTAAGGGGGGGATTTGTTACGTTGCACTTTTATCTTACTCATTTTTTTTTCTTTCCTAATCGCATTTTAAAGTAAATATAAATAATTACAATTCTAGTTAATTAATTCAGTTCATTAGCTCAGAGCGTTTAATAAAAAGAAAATTTTATTAAAAATGTAACGTGAATGCTTCTGCTTCCGCATACGCTGTCCCCGCGTTAGTTATCTACATTTCTTTGGACACACAAAAAGGTTGCTGGTCGAGGTTCGAGGATTTTTCCTATCGAGTATTCAGGCAGTTGTTGTTAAGCGAATTTCGTTGTTCTGTGCCGATTTGTGCATTCCAATATAGTTGGGAGTTTTATCGAAATTCACTTTTGAATGTGATTTATGTATTGGTGTGACTATAATCACAGTTCACGACTTATGTCGGATTCTAAAGCAATTGATCTGTAAGTAATCTTTTCTGGCCCACGTGGTTCTTATTCTAACTATTATTTCCTTAATCTACAGGATGCTCATATTATAGCCAATAGGATAGTTCTAACGAACCACTGAAATATATATCTATGTACATTTAGATATTTATCCCAGATACCAGATTGGACTACAATTGAAGCCGCCCTATATCCTTGAGTAAGTTTTTTACCCTACTTTCAACAATTTAAACCTTTTGTGTGAGCCTTAGGTGTGGTAATCTCAAAAAAAAAGAAAAGACATTTATTATTCGTGCTATTTTAGGGCTTCGTGAATTTACCTATTCGTTCGTTCGAACCTATTCTTCCACCTTTATACTGGCTGTCTCGCATTTGGGGCTTGTTATTGAACGTCGGATTGTTATCCTCCGATTTGGTTGACGTCGCTTATATAGGACAAGTGGATCCAACTAGGAAAGAAGCATTCGCCTCTCCAGGAATATTGTAAGATCAGCAATTTGTCATTGCCATTGCAAAAGGTCAGATTTTTCCGTTATTATTATTCTTTTTTTTATTGTGACTTTGATTATCAAGTTTGCTACGGAAAGTCTATTGGAGCAAATTCAAAAATTTAATTGCTAAGTTTATTTTAACATCTATGCAACTGAGTACAACATATATTATAATAGTTTTTTTTTAATGTGTTTAAATATAAATTTCCTTATTTTTATGTCATAGTAATAAGATTGTTGGTCTGTATTTCAAATAAGTTTGGCGATATTTATGTGCATTTATATTTATTTTTTTTTTACGCCATTTCTTGAATTAAGTGATATGTATTTATGTGATTAAAATATTTGATTGTACGCCTTACGTGATCACGATTGGCACGCCCGAAATTCTAAAGATAGTACTTAAATTTAACTATCTTTAAAGTAGCCGTAAATATAACTATCTGTCCACATACATATTTATTTAAATTATCTATTTCTTTCTTCTAATAAAAATTCTTCTATATCGGAAGATTTTCATATGGTATTTAATTTTTTTTTGTTGTGTTTACCATCACTTTACTATAACATTTTAACTTTAATTGCAAAAAAAGAGTCGTAGTTTGGAAAACCGGTCAATCTGGGAACCTCCTAGCAGGGTTGCGTTTTATTGCTAGTGGCGCCCTAGATTTTTGATATCTGTAATTAAAATATTTTACTGAACCTACACCCTTCAGGCTGAGTGATTTGTCGGCACCTTTGTTACGCACTTACGCTTCCAAACTACCTCTACGTTTTTTTTTTTTAATTTATTTATTTTTCCTCTTTTCTCTTTTTTTTATATATGTGTATATATTTTGTACAAATAATTTTTTAAACAAAAAAAAAGTATAACCAAGCGTAGCAAAGTTCCCAATAAGTTTTAATAAATTTGATTATTTGAGTGTTATTTTGCAGTTTGTTTTGGGATTATGGGTAGAACTAAAACACTTTAGTAATTAAAAGATATTGTTTATTCACTTATTCAGATATCACATCTATTCTCTGTCAAATCAGATTGAAAACTGAACTATTCTCTTAAGCTTAGTGCTACAATATACCTCTGTATTATTGTTTATAAGCATTTTTAATTTATGGACAAGAGCTCTTGAACCTTTGACTGAGAAATATAAACACATTAAAAGTAGGCATTAGTATCTAAGGATGGAGATGTTTTTGTATACGTAACTTGAGTATCTTTCAACAGTTTGAATGACCCTGATTAATAATAATGCTTATTATTAACGTATTTTATCTGTTACTAAAAATTATCTCCAAGTTTGTAACCATCTTGTAAGGTGGGGGACAATTCCAGTGATTCTCAATTCTCGTATATTAAAACAATACTTGTTTATTATTAATTTTAGCCTTATTTTGCAGTTTGACAGACTTTGATTATTGAAAATATTTATTATTAATGTCATGTGATCATGTGTCATGTAATCATTCAAACATCTTGCCCCAATTAAACATGTTTAAAAATTCGTCAAAAAAGAAATGAATTAAACAAATAAACACTTAATTTAATTAACAATACCTTTTATTGGTTTGAAATGTAGTAACTAATAGGGTTTAATTGCTATTTCAAACTCTTTTTCCGTTGGTGAAAAAACAAGAATAAGTTAAGTTACATATTCTGTTTCGCACCACGTCAGGTCAGTTTTATTATGGGGATCTTCGTCAATAGCCCTACTATAACCGTAAATTAAAAAATTATATTATTAATAATAATATCAGAACTTTAAAAATTTACAATAAAATTAAGTAGCAGAAAGAAACGAAGTGATATATTTACCTGATAATTAACAAAATTGTTCCTACTTGGTCTATGAATATTAAAATATATAAAAACAAATTTTCATAAGGTAGCCAACTTGTCTGTTTACATATAAAACAACGCCGCCAGCTTTTCGTTTGCCTCCACTTTTATATGTTTTATATTTTAAAAACGTAATGAATTTTTTTATAAAACATTTTTTTTTATTTATTTGTTTTTGTAAGCGGTACTAAGTACCTATCTTATAATTTTTTATAAGTTTTGTCAATTATCCACTTCCTCCACCTGATGTAAATTTAAAAATATAAAGTAAATAACGCGAGCATATTCCGTTTTTGCACTATTAAAGAGGTAAATCGGGTTTACTCAAATGCACAAATGTACTTGAAATTTATATAGCGTATTACCCAGTGCTCCTTCTGTGCGTCATATTTTTTTGAAATTTTTTTTGAAGCTAGATTTTGAGATATTGTTGTTGAAAGTTGCTTATTTTAACATAGGTTTATGTGGCGAAGATGGACGGTGCGGCTCTTTTTTTGCCCATAACTGAGAAGAAAATGTAGAAATTATGAAACAAAACTTTTCCATATATAGTACACAGTATTATCTTAATTTTGATGTAAAACTAATGTAAGTTTTGAACATAGTATTAATTAGAAACAGAAACCAATAATTGCATTTCTGTCTGACTTGAGGATTAATGTGGCAACGTCGCAATCAGCTGACAGCAAGGAGGGAATATATTTGAAAGACTTGATAAAAACAAAATTGATTTCAAACATATACATTTTTCCTAAATCCCATGTACATTGTTATCAACAATAAATTATCCACAACAGAT
>NW_019416296.1:270217-274869 GCF_000390285.2 Anoplophora glabripennis
TCTGACTTCGTTGGCAGCGATTTGTATTCTTTGCCACAACTCTTCACACGAGCCAAACTATCAACTTTCGGATAAGGCATGTTTGCGCCAATGGTCACCATTTCACGTGTAGTATCTTCAGCTTTCGATTTTCCGATTGTTAATATATGATTAAATTTTCAAGTATCTAAGGGGCTTAGTTTTTGCTGTGCAAAATTTTGAAAATTTACAAATTTATTTTCAAAATCTGGATTGCAAAATTATTATGCAAAATCTATCGAACCGATTTTGATGAAATTTGGTGTGATAATTCTACATAACATGAAGTTATCTTGAGCCAAGTATGAAGGTCCTATACCCAATTTAAAGACACCAAAAAAATTCCCTAAAAAGTAATATTTTTAACCCCATATTTGTCGATTTTTTCGATTTTTACAATAATAATCATGATTCATTCGATTTGTAACTACTCATATTTTATAAAATTTAATTACAAAAATTTTTTCCTCTTCCAATTTCGCCTAAAATCAACTCTTGAAATGATACATAATTAAATAGGAAGAAAAATATGGCATTTTTCGATTTTTTTTAACATACTGCGCCACCAAAAGTTAAGCCCACGTTTTTTTTATGTGCATAGAAAAATTTTCGTTTCTAGTGACATCTGAAAGCCAAAAAGCCAAAAATCTCAGTGGATATACGATTCACCCAAACCAAAACAGATAACCGCCTAGTCTGTGATTATAGAAGAAATGTTTTATTTATTTTGTATAAACAAAAACAAAGTTTGTGCTGCTTTAAAAAACTTGGTTATTGCAATCAAATCTTACAGTCCTTACGCCACTCACGAAATATTGGGGTTGTTTGAGACGCATGCGCATCTACCTACGCGGTCTCGAGTTTATTCCCAGTGAAGTCATAATCTTTATATATAGCGGTGGTAGTGGGACAAGAATTTATGCCATTACGTTAAGGTCCCCACAGACTTCGTTCCATTCGCGTGAACAGGATCGTACTGACCAAATCGCGCGAATCAAGAAAGGCAACGTATCTAACCGAAACAGATTTTGCACGACGCCGACAACGACGGTGAAACCGTACCGCATATTTCTCCATACAATGCAGGCTTGAACGTTCGTGCGGCCCAAATCGCGGGAATTGAATGAAGTCTGTGGGGCTCTGTAAAGGCTCAGTATATTTTTTTTGCGTTTAATATAACGAGATAGAATTATCCCAAAAATGCAGGGTGAGTCACAAATGTTGACCAAAAATGAAACGTCGTATTCTTTGGTGAATTTTAAGGGGAGGCTTTCCTGTAAAGTTTTCATGTAGGACGCTTTGTTAAAAAGATACAGGGTGTTAAACTTAAAAAAATATTTTTAATTTGTTTAAATTATTTAAAAACTAGTAAGTGAAATAATTTGAAATTGGGCACATGTATGTATGTAAACATTGTCCAAAATCTGAGGATTTTTCCTAAAATTTACATGCTCCAGTGGCGGAGATGCAGGGTATCCACGGTATATTTTTCTAAATAAAATAGTACGCCACTGCTTTTCGGTAACAATCATAATATTTTCGGATTCGTCTTTCAATTTTCTACAAATTACTACCTACTATCTTATGTTTTTCGAAAAAAAGCCTGAGCTTTCATTTTTGGTCACCATTTGTGAATCGCCCTGTATAATGTCCTAGTGTGTAAACACTTGTAATTAATTTAATATTGGAGTGAATATTTGTTTTGTTATTCTGTTTTTTTGTGGATGTTTCACACAGAAATACAAGCGTGTTATTTTGTTCCCTGTTATAATCTTGTATGTCTAAACAGTAGGTTTATATCACGTCCTAACATAACAATTTTCTCCACAGTATTTAGAGTGCTCGTATTTTTTATATTAAATTACAAAGTGACCCTGAATACCGTAATAGTTTTATCTATTTATAATCGATTTTGACTGGATTTTTTTTAAACAACAGAACACCTAAAACTGCACTTTTGAACAAAATGTCATGTTTTTACTAATCGAGGCCTACTTCGACTTTTTTAAGACTAAAATTCAAGAAAACGTATTAGCGATTTTTTTTTTATATAAAATCTGAATACATCCGTCTTCAATGGGTATGTATCAAATTTCATGAAAAAGTACGAAATTTAAAAATTTTTGCGAATAAATTTAATAATGAAAATTTTATTATGCACTCATTATCATAGATAAAGTAAACTATGGAGTAAATATTAAACGAGTATCTATAGTAGGATCATANTCACATGATTTACGGATTTTAAATAAAGGATACAAATCTTCGCGAGGATAATACGATATATTTGCTATATATAATAATTATATGTATTGTACATAGTTTACACACAATACATTTTTGAACGCGTACGCATCTTTACCCGAATTGACGCGCAATATCTCCGATGTCCGAGGTCTGTAGGTTCGCAGTGTGTACAACTGCTAATCGATCATTAGCGCTGTTGCCACATGTACATGCGTTCATTATATATAATTTAAAACTACTTAAATATGATATTTTTATGTTGTTAATTAGTCAATATGTGTGCTATGTGCATATTAATAGATTTCTTTGCTATATAGACAATGTTTATCGCAAATAATTTTCAATAGAATTTAATTTTTTCAAATTGGCAGCGGGCTTTAGTCCCATATGAAAAGCATAGGATGCCCCCTGCGCTCCTCATTTCCCTCGGACCCCGATATACCTCCTTAAATTATTTATTTAAATTATTTTTTTTTTGGTATATTGTCTTTATTTATTTAGATATTTAATTTTAATCCAAATACAAATACTTGCTTTATACTTATTTAGCTAAACGATGTGACAACAAAAATACCAGTATAATTTTTTTTGTGCCTCTCGAAAAATTTACTTATTGGTCACATTGAGTGATACATCATTAATTTAAAACTGTTTTAGTGAAACTTTTACAGAGACGTATTACCAGATGATTAATTTTTATTAATTTTACTCAAAAAAACTGTGGCTTGATCTATTTTCTTGTAATAAATTGTACCTACATTCCCAAAACGAATTGAAAGTATTGAGACTTATCGAAAATATGTACTTTTCAGGAAGTCCTTCTGTTACCGTCGCCTCAGCTACCTTTCCTCCAAGTTCCAGCTCCACGTCCTCCTCAACGAACTCAGGGAGCTCGCTTCCCAGAAGGCGGTGCCCCACAGGGACTTCTACAACATCCGCAAGGTGGACACTCACATCCACGCTGCCTCCTGCATGAACCAGAAGCACCTGCTGCGGTTCATCAAGAAGACCCTCAAGAACAACGCGGACGAAGTCGTCTCGGTCACCAACGGAGTATCGATGACTTTAAGAGAAGTGTTCCAGGTAGAGGTAGTATGCCAATCTTACATTCGGTTCAAATAACCTAGTTGCTTTTTAGTCGATGAATCTGACAACGTACGATCTCACCGTGGACATGTTGGACGTGCACGCTGACAGGAACACCTTCCACAGATTCGATAAATTCAACGCGAAGTATAACCCTATAGGTGAGAGCAGGCTTAGGGAAGTCTTCCTTAAGACCGATAACTACTTGAATGGGAAGTATTTCGCTAATATAATAAAGGAGGTGGCCAGCGACTTGGAGGAGTCGAAGTATCAGAATGCTGAGCTGAGGTTGAGTATTTATGGCAAGAGCAGGGACGAGTGGGACAAGCTTGCCAAGTGGGCCCTCGATTCTAACGTGTATTCTGACAACGTGCGTTGGCTGGTTCAAATTCCTAGACTCTTGTAAGTAAAATAACATGTTTTTATTGCAAACATTGTGGGGGGCTTCGATAAGCGCAAACAATGGAGACTTTTTCTTTTAATAACGTTTTAATAGCGCTAATATAAACATTTTTATAGTTTTCATAGATAGTCCAGACGGTACCTGTTTCAAAAAGTCCATAGTTGGGTGAATCGTATATCCACGGAGATTTTTGGCTTTTTGGCTTTCAAATATCACTAGAAATTAAAATTATTCTATGTGCATAAAAAAACGGGGGCTTAACTTTTGACGACAATATGTTAAAAAAATTCGAAAAATGTCATATTTTTCTTCCTATTTATTTATGTATCTTTTCAAAAGTTGATTTTCGGCGAAAATGGGAAACTAATAAAATGTTTGTAATTACATTTTTTACAAAATATGACTAGTTATGTTATGTAGAACCATCACACCAAATTTCATCAAAATCGGATCGATAGATTTTGCATAATTTTGCAATCCAGATTTTGAAAAAAAATACAAATTTTCAAAATTTTGCACAGCCAAAACCAAGGCCCTTAGATACTTGAAAATTTAATCACATATAGAAGGGCTCTCAAGCTTTCAAACGCTTTTTGAAAAATTCGAATCTGTCAATTAGGACAGTTCTGACGCTTGTTTAAACATTGGTCGAATTTTTGTACTTAAAAACAATTAAACAATATTATATTGAAATGAAAGAAATATTGTTTTTTTAATATTAATTTTTTTTATAATTAAAATATTATTTATTGTTTAAAATATAAGCAAATGAGAAATTAACTCATTATATTACTAATTTTCAACATATTTTGAAAATAATTGTTGTTTAAACAATTTTAGAATATTTAAATAAATTTGTTTTTGATCTTTGATAAACAGTATATAAGTTTATGCACTT
>NW_019416296.1:279323-297828 GCF_000390285.2 Anoplophora glabripennis
ATATCCAGGGATATATGCGATGTTTTCTATAACCTCTGAGTTTTAAATTATAATAAAGTACCTATAGTAGGATCATATTCGATGCAAAGTAATAAATCATTGCCTGTCAAGGGAACCAATGAAGTACGCTTTTAAGGGTTTTACAAATTGAATAATTTCTTTATACATTATGAAGGGACGAGGAGATCAGTTCAGGTCTGGCACCTTTGTTCCTACAAAAATTCCTTTATTCTCATAAACTATTTATTTTAAATGTAATTTATTATAAATCCAATTTGTTTCCTAAATTCCACATATGTACTACATTTTACCTCTGTACGCGCCACTGTTGTTCGATCCCACCCTTTTTCATATCCAGATGCACCGTCTTTGTCTGTTCCCATCGTGCCATTAAGTTATCTCGTAACCGTGGCGTGGTGGATGGCAGTATGGCGTATGGTGTGCTTTGGAGTCGGACAAGTATCGGTTTATCTGGTTATTCTAGTGAAAATTATATTTAAAAGCAGTGATTTAATTACAATAATTAAAGACAATATTATTTAGTCTCGATTAATATTTGATTAAATAAACGGATAGTTAAACTGCTATCTATAATTACGTATTTATAACGTACAATATAGGTTATGGCAATTTATTTATCCGATCAGTGAATCAATCGAGACCTAAATTATTGTCTCTGTGTTGAAACCACCATGACTGTTTAGTAGTTTATGACAATATTTAAATTAAAATTTCAAGAAAATATAAAGTGGTGCAAAACTACTACAAACGTTATAATGGAAGCATTTATTAAGTAAATTGTACACATTAGTAGACCTAATTTTAAATAACATGGTTTTTACTCAAAAAATATACAAATTTAATAAATCACAAAAAAGTTATTACAAAATACCGATTTTTATCGCTTAACTTCAAGGGTTAATATGTACTATCAAAATGTAGATTTGACGCATTATTTTTACAATATCTCTCCTAATTTGAACGTTCATCATTTGCAGAACACACTGTATAACGTCTAATTAATTTCAACACTGTATATCCTAATTAGTCATTTATGAATGATTTATTCTTGCACTCAATATTTAGTTAATTAAAAATCAAGTCTGAGTAAAACTGACTCAATAATAGTTAAATTTAAATCATACTAGAGAAAAAGTCAAGTCTAAATTGGTTTATACACTCAGAGTCAAAAGTCACTCAATTGATAGTTAGCAGTTACTAGGATTTGAGTAAAACACTCGATTTTTGATGCAATAGTTTCACTCAGCTGTATTCATACTAATAGAGTGAAAATTTCACTCAATCAGGTGTGGACAAAAATTGATACATTACTGAGCAAAATTGAGTGAAATTTGAGTGAAATTTTTTTACAGTGTATGAAGTATTTTTGATTCCATTCCTTAAAATTAAGTTAAACATTTTATTAAACTAAATATGAAAAAATAAAATGTTGATAAAGCTCTGGATCAAGAGCGGAACTATAAAAAATGGTTACTTTATTTACAATGAACCAAGTTCCCAAAAACTCCAAAAATCACTGATACTAATTAGTAATATCACTAGAATTAATTTTGATATCTATTTTTATTATTTATTACATTTTTTAAAAACTTTCCTCCCTTATATATATTCAAATGTTTTAATGAAAATAACACTGCATTACTAGATATTGATTCATTTTCATGGAATCGTTCTTTGTTATATAATTTCATTTTCTGTTTCAGCGACATCTTCAAGTTAAACAAAGTTCTAAATAGGTACCAAGAGGTAATCGACAATATCTTCCTACCACTATTCGAGGTAACTGTCAAACCGACCTCCCACCCTGAGCTCCACAAGTTCCTTCAGTACGTCATCGGTTTCGACTCCGTGGACGACGAGAGCAAACCAGAGAAGAATCCTTTCTTCAACAAGGATACCCCCACTCCCGACGAGTGGACAGACGATGATAATCCCAACTACGCCTACTATCTCTACTACATGTACGCCAACCTGTGCGTCTTGAATCACTTTAGAAACGAGAAAGGTCTGCATCCCTTCGTTCTAAGGCCTCATTGTGGAGAAGCTGGACCTGTTCAGCATTTGGTCTGTGGGTACATGTTGTCTGAAAACATATCACATGGTTTGCTGCTGAGGAAAGTTCCAGTGTTGCAGTACCTTTACTACTTGGCCCAGATAGGCATAGCTATGAGTCCATTGTCTAACAACAGTCTCTTCTTGAACTACCATCGCAATCCTTTGCCGGAGTATTTGGCAAGAGGACTGGTCGTTTCTTTGTCTACTGATGACCCCTTGCAATTCCACTTCACCAAGGAGCCCCTGATGGAAGAGTACAGCATCGCCGCTCAAGTGTGGAAGCTTTCCAGTTGCGACATGTGTGAACTGGCTAGAAACAGCGTGCTCATGTCTGGCTTTCCTCATAAGAGCAAGCAGTATTGGCTGGGTCCTAACTATACGAAGGAAGGAGTAGCCGGTAACGATATCGCTAGAACCAATGTGCCAGACATTAGAGTCGCTTTTCGGTATGAAACTCTCATCGACGAATTGTCCAACATCTTCAGGAACCACGGGAAAATGGAAGGCAAAGAATAAATATTTATCTTCATCTTTAATGGCTGATTTTTTAGTTGTAAGAATAAATTAACAGATATAGATCAATTGTACTATATATTACTGTACATGTGTCAATATAGGAACGTAGTTTTTAAGGATTTTCTTTAGTTGAAGTTTTATTTCTCACATATGGTTCGTGAGAGACTATTAGGATTGTGATGTAATAAAGCCTTAATGTTTGTAAAATATATTTTTCATTTTAAATATTGATTTCCAAACAACTTTATATATTTTTTATAGTGTTTTTTATATATTTTTAGATTTTGTCGAACTGTGTGAAATCAGTTCGTATTATTGGTGATAATATGATGTTATCGATGAAATTCATACAATATGTAGTTGTCTACTAGGTTTATTTTGATGTAATGACCAAATGTACTTCTGATTATAATGTAGTTACTAAATAATAAATTATTGCAGCAAATCGACTTTTATTGAACATTTGAAAGCATGAACATCCTGCTGCTTTTTATTAAATGTGTAAAGCGATAGGTAAGGAAAATATTCCAGTTTCAGTTTAGACTCGTCTGGAACATATTTTTTTTTATTTAAAAAAACTGCTTCAAAGTATAGATTTTTACTAATGTTTCCTTTATTTACAAAAAAATAGATAAATACAAAAAATAAGTAAGAAATTACAAAAATTTCAATACTGAAAATACACATGGTTTTTATCTAGATGCATTATTTTGGCAAAGACGACAAAATTCAGAAAATAAGTCGGACACACATTTTCTTTAAAATACAGTTTGTATTTTAGTACAGTCGGTATTTGTTTCATATAGTAACACTAATTTTTGTTGGAAATAGTGCTGAATATTGTGTAGAATGATAATTGCGATATGCGCATGCTAAAAAAGTTGTGCATAATTGTTAGCGTAAGAAAATGTGAAAAAAGTAAAAAAGGCGCAATTTTCCTTTTTTCTTCATTTATAACTCTGAGAATATTTACATTAGAGAAAATAGTCAGAGGAAAAAACGTTTCGTTCTGAGATTCTCTTCAAAATAAAAGTGGTCCGGCATTTTTATTTGCATTATTGTTGCTGCAATACAGTATGAACCAAAAACGAATTCGTGAAAAAATATCGCTTTTTCATGAATTTATTTCGGATCTTGACTTTAGAGCAGCCATATAAAAAGTATGGTTCTGAGTACTTCATGATATGGTAGTATTGCAGACATTTTTTCATTGAAATCGGCTGGGTAAATTTCGCACAATTGAATTGTTAATTAAGAAAATACAGAATTATACTTATTTTTCAATTCTCTCTCACGGTAAATCCAATGAATATTTTGAGCTCCCAATTTTTATACATATCCTTTGTAGTCTCAACTATCAATCGTCATTTAAAAATTTTCGATTTTATCCATTTTTAGCAACAATTAGAATTTTTTCAAAATTTCTTCCAAAAAATATTTATAAACATTTAGAATTGGAGCTACCGTATTTGCATATTCTCAAATGTAATTGCAGGATAAAATAGAGGAAGAATTGACGAACAAAATCCACTTTGGATCTTGTGGATACGAAGAATCGTCATCGAGATATGGAAGCTCAAAGTTGAAATGAGTTTACGGCAAAACAACATACTGTACAATAACAATCAAAAGTGATTTTGATTGTTTGATGCAAAGATTTTATAACTATGAAAATTTGTTTAAATCGGAAATGTATTTTAACTGTTCTAATGCAAAAAATATTGATACATTTCACAGGAATCGAGCAGAGAGTCAAAGAATTAGGAATGGGGGGACTATGCGAGCGGAGCAGCATAATTCACTCGCGCAACTTCTTCAATCGACTTTCTCAGCTTCTACAACAGATAAATAGATGATTTTTTTAAATTTTCTCTAATATCAATATTCTCCTAGTTGTATATGAAAGAAGGTAGAAAAATGCGCAGTTTTATTTTTTTTTACATTTTCTGCGCTAACAATTATGCACAACTTTTTCAGCGTGCGCATATCGCAATTATTATTATACATAATATTTAGAACTACTCCCAACAGAAATTTGCGTTACTATATAAAACATCCATCCCAGAACAGATACCGACTGGACTATTTAGAAAATACCACATGTACTGTTGTTGTTTTTTTCATTTTGTTCTCTCATCCATTGTTACGTAATAAAATATACCTATATTACATCATATATGAAGATCAATTTAGGATATTTTTAGGAATAATTAACAATTGGCGATAACAGCAAAAGTCTATTTGGTATGTTCTCATCATTGTCACAAAATTTTAATCACCTAACCCTTATCGACTAAAATTACAAAACCAGTTTATAAAACATCATCTCCTTACTTCTATATCAACCACTTACTATATACACCACGAAATACTTTGTTGAAATACTCATTATTATTTTACAAACAAAATATATCCTATTCCGTATTTAACGACAATTACCAATTCCTTTCTCCCTACGTATACCATTAAAAATTGGCCCAATGGAATGCTTTCATCAAGAAGTGCAGAAATGATAAATAATCACTCCACCTAAATACATTACAATTACACATTTAGCGACTAGCACAAGTAGATCTACCAATTCCTAGAACATTTTTTGTGTTACAATTCTTGAGATCGGTAGCACTGCTCAATAAAAGAAATATAAATTCACAAATGGCTATCACAGGTAGAATCACTGACGCTTTCCTGATTGTCTGACGATTTCGGTTTGTGCGTCTCTTTGGGAGGGCCCAACAATAAGGCGAATACGTTCCTGAACGGCGCTTCAACGGCTAAGTATAACAGGAAAGCGGTTGCGAACGCGAGGCAGATGTCTGACAGAGAAAAACTTATCTGAAACAGATATTTTAGCATTAAAACGTGTTACTTAGTTTTCACGAAGGTTGTTCAGTGAAAGTTTTCATTTCAGACCGTATAATTTCGTTTGACATTTCATTTGACATTTCGTTAATTAGAATCAAAAGCTGTTGTCGGAAGCGGCAGCACCAGCAAGATCAATAACAGCAATAACAAGGACATCTAATCTAAGGCAACGACACTGATAACGCTCTTAAATCTTATTACTTGAACTGATTTCCTTAATCGACAGTATGCGTAAGGAGGATACGAAGCGTTCTGCCGAGTTGGGGAGAAATGCTTTGACTATAACAGTAAGGAATCTCTGATTACTTAGTAAGGAATACTCTGATCATAGATTAAAGTAGTCTGCTTTAGTTGTTACTGTTGCTGCTGCTGCTGATGTACATATGCTATTGCTGTCGTTGTTACTGCTGCTGCTGCTGGTGTTGTTGTTGTTGTTTTGGTTGTTATTGTTGCTGTTGTTGTCGTTTTTGTAGTTGTTGCTGTTGATGTTGCTATTGTAAATCAATAGCATCAATAACAACGACAACAACAGCAGGTAACTGCAACAACTACTACTGCTGCTGCTACCACTACTATTACGGCAACAACAACTACAACAACATCGACAACAGAAGCGGCAGCACCAGCAAGATCAATAACAGCAATAACAAGGACATCTATCTTTGGATAGAAGAAAATGTCCAAAGATTTTGGATACCTACTAGTATCAAACGAAACTAGACAACATCAACAACTGTTCTTTCAAATGTTTATGTTTTAACTTTTTAAGAGTAAGATTTAGACTACAACAGGTACGTATGCACAAAATTCCATCACTGGATGGCCAATTTTTAAGATTAAGTCAAGACAAAATTTTTACAAATGGTTTAAAAATATTGAGGTTGAGACTAACACTAAGAGTTAAGATTAAGGCAAAATCAGCTAATCTAAGGTTAAAAAGTATGAAATATAAATACACTCACCACATCAAAGTATGTTACGACATCAGCTCCACCCTTCCTAGCCACCGTCCTCAGCTGGAACTGCATGTGCACCAAATAGGCCCCATAGACGAGCTTGCTGAGGGGAATCCACGGTTTCCATGACAAGAAGTTGTAGACGAATTTTGCGTGCCCGTAGCTGGCCACGTATAAAATTCCTACGCTGCCCACTGACCAAAGGGCTCGATGCATAGCCGAGTACATCGCAGATTCAACGGCATTGTACTCGTAGTAAGGGTTGTAGAATATTACCCCAGTAAGGAGGGTTACAATCATGACAGTCAGGGATACTGTGAAAATTATGTGGGAGTATCTCTGAAAAAGAAAGTGTTCTTCATTTTTTTTATTAAAAAAAAATTGGTGGGTGATTCCAGAATGTAAAAACTGAAGCATTTTAAGAAGTTTCCTGTGGATAAAAACTCGACAACGCGTATGTAGTGCAAATAGGAAGACTGGTGATAAAAATGTATTGTCAAAAAAATCTGCAAGTTCCAAATGAAACTCGGCATAGATCTTTAGAAAATCAGTTATAATAATTTCGTGAGAAAATAGTATTACCATAAGTGAAGAAGACAACAGACAACAGAGAATGAATGAACAGCAATGCAAACATTGCTGTTCATTCATTCTTCACGAAACAGGCGTCTGAATTTTTTGGTTGCCAATCATATATAAAACCCATTAGAAAATGGATTTTAAATATCTCCAAAAAGTTTTAGGTCCATTTTTTATTATTTTAGTAGGTATAATGTACCTACCAATTACTAAATTTCTCTAAAACGGCATAGAGTATCAGAATCTAACAAGACATATTATTTCAGTTTTTTAAGATGGTTTTTCATAAACAAAAATGACACGTGTTCATTAAATAGTATTCACTGAAATTATTACAATCTTTGATCGAAAGACCTTCTAGATGTTTAAAAAATATATTTTGTCAATCTTTGTCTTTTTACTAATCCTTTAAAAATATTTGCAGGAAACTTTTTGCTGAAAACAACATTTTTCCATTTCAATTTGGCTACACATTTTAGCACAATCCTTTACCAGAATTAAAGACGTTTTTTTTCAATAATGTAAAAAATCAGTTCTATTACTTGTCTGAAACTAATAAGACAATCTCTTTTCGTTTGGTTCACACCTTGTATAAATTGTATGCCTATGATACTTCTCAGTTGTTTTTTATACTAATCTAGTTCATCTGACACTTCTATTGAAAAGAAATAAATAGCTCTTACGTTTATCAGACAGATAAAATTTTAGTAATTAATATATTTTAATGTAACACTTACATAATATTAAGCAACGCCCTGTACATAAATGTTAGTTAGTATTGGCCCAATAATACATCATTATGTCACCCAACAAAATCCGCATAAATTAAGACCCGTAAATATTGCGAACGTAAAAGAGAAAGTAATATTTGTTGGTAAATACCAGCTATCTGGAATTCCTTGTTTAATCACATCCAAAATTTCGTAATAATCGATTATTTTCACCTGCTTTCCTAATGAGTGCAGTAAGATATTAGCTGTATTGGCCTGAATGCGATAACAAAATTAAAAGAGAGTTTTAGTAGCACATTTCCTTAAAACAATAAAATGATTTAAGACTTTTTTATAATTTTTTATTATTATTAGTTCTTGTATCTTTACTTTAGTTTAAGTTAAACGTATAAGTGAAATTTGTAATAACACATGTAATTTCAATGCTAGAAATTTTAAACAACGCTGAAGTTATTATTTTGTCATACTTATTTAAAAGTATTTCTGTTTCACATTTCAGTCAATTAAAATCAGTTAAAATGACTAAGTCAGCTGTTTTTTTTTTATTACTTTTTGTTCGTTGTTCTCCCTTACTCTTGAAAATTCATTCAAACTTAAATAGTTCAGCTATTCAACTTGAAATTTTAATTGACATCATCTAGAAACTGGTTTCTACAGGATCAAAATGTTACGAAAATTTTTAAAATGAGTTTAACTCCACCAAATCTTTATGGATAATGAAATTTTTTTTCTTCATTTATTTTCATTTGCATTCATTTATTAATTGCAGTGTTTAAATTTCTTTCTACTTACTTCTTTCAAACACTTCTCAGACCCTTTCATCCTGTAGAATATATACCCGGCGATCATACCAACGAAATATGGCGACGCCCTTGTGTGCGACTTTGAGTAGCTAAGCAAAAAGTCAGGATGTAGCTTCGGAGCTCGGAGGAATTCTGGATAAAAGAACAACACAGCAGGCCGCATGTTGACTAGCCCAATAACAAAAGGAATCAGTACAGATAGAAAGGTTATAGCACCTAGCAGGATAACTCCCACCTTCTTGTGTTTTTGTATGGCCATGCACAAGAAGACGGCTATTATGAAGTAATGGAAGTCGCATGGGAGGTACCAGGAATGCACCATACACTGAAAATAAAGAAAAATGCATTAGTTTAGCTTATTAAAGTGAATTTGGAAAGAAGACCTGTTCAGGAAGAGAAATAAAGACAATGCCATGATAATAAATGTAATGTTTTCAATTAAACAAAATGTTTTTGCAAATGTATATTCTAAATATACAGGGTAGCCCATCGAAAACGTACTGCAAGGCATTACAAGGTAGTAAAGAACTTTTCGGCAAAATCCAAAAACAGGTCAAATTTGTTTCTGAGGGGGACAACTTTTGGCTCAAAAAGCATACCAAAATCTTCAACCCCCTAAGTGGGGGTGCTATCCCCTAAATTTTTTCAAATGGGAATGGGGGTCAAGTGGGGGGTCATTAGAAAGGGCTTTTAATTCTCTATACATCGATTCTTACTTTTTGAAAATCGATTCATTATTTTAGAAAATATGCAGCTTTGAAAATACGAACAATATTTTTGACGAGAAATGCGAAAATCGATTTAATTTTACTTCAAAACTTACGGTATTAGTCAAGTAAATGCTGAAAATGTTGTCCGCCAACTTGCATACAATGATACAGGTTGTCTTCAAACCGTTGTCGAACATTCTGGAGCACTTGCGGTGTTACTTCGCGACATACATTAATGATTCGTCCTCGCAGATCTTCCAAGGTATCAGGTGGAGTGCTGTAAACTTTGCTTTTAATGTGCCCCCAGAGAAAGAAATCTAAAGGATTTAAGTCGGGTGACCGAGGGGGCCACTCAATTGCACCTCTTCGTCCTATCCAGCGTCCTGGAAACGTCTCATTTAGGTAATTGCGCACATTGAGCGAGTAATGTGGAGGAGCTCCGTCTTGCTGGAAAATCAGTTCGTGTTCATTGTAAGCAGGGTCGTCCTCTATGATATTTGTTAGAGCTGGGTCGATGACATTTTGTAGTAAATCCAAGTACATATCGCCTGTCAAATTTCCAGGAAGGAAAAAAGGACCTACAATGGAATTTCCAAAAATACCTGCCCATACATTCAACTTCTGGGGGTGTTGGGAGTGTGTCTCATGGAAAATCCTTGGATTGGTATCAGCCCAGTAACGACAATTATGGCGATTCACTAAACCATTCAAGAAGAACGTACACTCGTCCGAAAAACACACATTAAAGAGGAAATTATCGTTTATCGCTCGTTCAGTCATTATTTCGCAAAATTGCAAACGACGATCAAAATCGTCTTCATTTAGCTCTTGCACTAGCCGAATCTTATAAGGATGGAATTTGTATTTTTTTAATATTCGTTGGACACTTGTACGACTCACTCCTGTCGCAGTAGCCAATTGCATTGTACTCAGCGTACTATCCATTGCCACTTGCCCCAATACCGCTATTTCCGTAGGTTCATTTAGTACCGGATTTTCAACCTGCCTCTTTTTGTTATGAACGGAGCCAGTTTCGCGAAATTTGGCCACCAATTCGCGAACAATTTTTCCAGACGCATGTTTCTCAGGATGCCGTTGGTTGAACAGTTCGGCGACCCGATTTCCGCATTCATTGTTTTTGAAAAAAAGCTCAATAATTTCTACTCTTTCTGGAATTGAGTACACCATAATTAATCAATTTAAAAGACTCGGCAGTATTGGTACTCTTCAACTACAAGTCACAAGACAGTTATCTAGCAACTTCTTGTGGCCTATCTAAATACGAAACAAAAAGCGGACAATTTTTTGCTCACCAAAATCAGGCTAAAGAATTCGCAAATCAAAAAAAAAAACAGCGAATTCTTTTGAAGGAATTTACCAAGCTAATACCGTAAGTTTTGAAGTAAAATTAAATCGATTTTCGCATTTCTCGTCAAAAATATTGTTCGTATTTTCAAAGCTGCATATTTTCTAAAATAATGGATCGATTTTCAAAAAGTAAGAATCGATGTATAGAGAATTAAAAGCCCTTTCTAATGACCCCCCACTTGACCCCCATTCCCATTTAAAAAAATTTGGGGGATGGCACCCCCACTTAGGGGGTTGAAGATTTTGCTATGCTTTTTGCGCCAAAAGTTGTCCCCCTCAGAAGCAAACTTTACCTGTTTCTGGATTTTGCCGAAAAGTTCATTACTACCCTGTAATGCCTTGCAGTACGTTTTCGATGGGCTACCCTGTAGATAGTATTTCTTCCAAATCTCTTAACACATTTGCAAACACTCTTGATAGTGCAGTCATTGAAGCTTTTCATCTCCGAATTCTTTGAAACTGAACCGATCGACTTGAAATTTGGCAGATAGTTAAAGAAAAGGTCAATGAACATTAATGACACCCTGTTGGGGGTTGACACCCCTTTTCGGGAGTTGAAATTTTTTTCAAAAATAACGCTGGAAATCGATAGATTCAAATTTTAAGCAAAAAATATTCGAAGAATTTTTTCGAAAAATCAATAGTTTTTTAGTTATTAACAATTGAAAACTTGTAATTTTGAGTGAAAATACCACTTTTTCAAAGTATTTTTTGCGAATAACTCAAAAACTACGCATTTTATTAAAAAAAGTGTAATGAACAAAAATGTAGCTTATAAATAAACAAAGAAAACGGTTTTTTTAAGTGTTCTACGTCCTACACAAAGCGAAATATGGTTAGTGGAAGGGGTCATGTTTTGGGGGGAATACTCGAATCGATTTATTCAACGTCAAATAACGGAAAAATGATTAATTTTACGTGTATAGCGCTCCGGGAGTTTTTTGTAGGACTCAAAAAGACCTTCAAAATGAGTACTTATAAAAGTTAATTAGATCAAAATTGAAGGAGTAATCGTCAAAAACAAATGGGTTGCTCATATTTTTTAAGGAAAAATGAGCAGTAAACGCTGTACCATTTCCATCAGAATTAAAATTAATCGTACTCTTTACAATTAGTTTTGTTTTAGTGTTTTTCATACGATTCTGAAGTTACACCGGTTTAGAATGCGTATTTTTTGAATACGGTAAAAGTTGAAAACGTATTTTTCATTATTCAAAAAAAATGATTTTTTTATATAATAACTCTGAAACTATGAAATATACATAAAAAATGAAAGACAACGAAAATGTAGCTTTTTTTTTCAACAAATATTTTGCTTTTTTTTATTCCTATGGCATAAAAAATAAAGGAGATATCGCCGCTTGAAGTATCCATTTTAGTGAAAAAAACGACCTGTCTCGAGCCTTTCGATCCTTTCCCTTTAAAAAACGGAAGACTTAAAAGGTTTTATATGCAAACGATCTTACAGCTCTTGAAATTATCTTTAAAATATTTTTTTATAGGATACTATAGCTTCAAAATTAACCGAGTTATGGTAAAAAACCAGACATTTTTTCGGAGCAAAATAGGCTTTCTCATTATTATATACGAGTATTATATTTATATTATATTATACAAATAAAATAAGTAAAAAAAATTGAGTGTGATTATATGCAGCGTAGCAATTTTTTTTATGATTGATTATATTTAGAAATCGATTAATAAAAAAATATTTTACATGAATATTGGTAAAAGGGTAGTTTATAAGAATTGAAAATGGCAAAAGTAAAATATTCTTTCATAAACAATATAAGGGAATTTTTATTTTAAATTATCGCACAATTATAGCATTCCAAGATTTAAAACGTAATTTTTTTATCATTTTTTTAGCACAGGGGTGATTTATAAGGGTTGAAAAGTGTTATGGGATACAAATTCTTTCATAAGCAATCAGGGAAATTTTATTTGAAATAATTGCACCGTTAAAGCATTCCAATCTTTTAGTAATTTTTTATCATTTTTGTAAATACAAGGGTGTTTTTAGGGGTTGAAAGGGAAAAATTCTTTTATTAGCTATAAGGTAACTTTTATTTTAAATAATTGGACGATTTAATCATTCCAAATCTTTAAAAAGTAATTTTTTATTATTATTTTTTGCATAGGGGTAGTTTTTAAGGGTTAAATAAAGGGTTGAAAAGATCAAATGTATCATAAAACATGTTCGAGAACATGGAACATTATTTAATCTTTGTGCTTGAATAAGATTTTTATCAATGAAATGCTTAAAACTTATTTTTTTAATTTTTTTCACTTAGATGTTGTTTTTACCCATAAAAAAAAAGCATCGGGCTTATGTCACTTTTGAACTTGAGCCTAAGATGAGCCTTATTCTAAATTGTCATGCAAATCCATGCAGTTCCAAAGAATTCGGAGGTTACAGCTGATTTTCAGCTTCAATGACTGTACTATGACTGACTTACGTCCTATTTAAATATATCACTTCTCTTAGAACTTATTGTGAAGTAAGTACCTAATATTAAGTGGTAAATTGTAATTAGGATAAAAATTGTTTGACAAATATCTTACCATGTGGTCTGTGTTGACGTAGTTGCTGATATAGAGCAAGTTTGTCCACCAGTTTGTTCTGCAATCGTTAACTTCTGATGATACTATTACCTTCCACATTGGTCCAAACCCAGTATGATTTAACAAAGTGGCATAGTAGAATATAACGAAGGCGTATATAGGTGTAAGTCTGAAATATCGTAGTTTAATATATTTAGCTGTTCAAAAAAGTTATGACAACTTTGGAATTTTATTCAAGTAATGAAATAAACAAAATAAAATTACCTGACGTATCTCATGAATACTATTAGAAACGGGTTAGCAGCTTTTTTATTGAAATGAACTAGTAGGCAGTACGTCACTAGAAGACCACTTAGGACGAAGAAGGAATCTACGAACAGGTCACCATGGAAGAATAAGGTTCCCATTGTGGATCGGTATTGCTGAAAATAGATATCTAACTTGAAATTGATACAAGGATTCCTTTTGCAGTCAATTAGTTTTTTTATTTTATTAAAGCCAATTGATAGAACCCACAATGTTAGATCCCGTAAGGATATTCGCTGACGCCAAACTGACATAAGAGTCATGTACAGTCGGTTCAAAAATATATCAGTAACAGGGTCTGATCAAAGGAACACACCACTTTCCTTGTTTTGGTGCTTGTGTAATAATTATTTAAACTTACTTCTTCGACTATATCAAAATTCAACACGCCGGACGACAGATGAGTGCCGAATCTGTGGTCCATAATTATCATCAGAATACAGAACACTCGCATGCCATATAAAGTTTGGAGAGCGGGATTTGATTCGTCAGCCTTTGAGAGTAGCTTGTAGTTGTTTTTTATGGAAAATGCTGATGCCAGGACGGTGAGCGGTGTTCCTAAAACGGAAATTGTTTTCAAAAAGGTAAAGGGACTTAAAAGTTCGCTACTCACTGTCTTTTAATTTGTCTTGTGCGACGTTCCTTAATACATCATACGCTGTTGAGGATATAACGAGGATAACAATTATCCCAGCGACCAAACTGAAAATATTCATAAACATTAGTTTTAGCGACGAATTTAAGCAGTCTAACAAAAGAAGGTTGATGCATTATGAAGAAGATTCCTAACTGATGATGTTATGGAAAACAATTACTCAATGGGCTATGTGCCCCATCTGCATTGAATTACACTATCAATATCTAGTAAATAGCTAAATAACCATCCAGAATAAAAACTAAAAATGATGTTTAAATATATTTCAGACAAAAACAAATGACTAATATATTGAATTTGTTAAACAATGTAATAATTCAAAAAAATGTCTTATATTTTTGGTGTTCTAACATCATCCTTGACAAAGACCAACATTTGGGAATCTTGTCTGTTAGTTTGGATATTTTTACATTTCTGGTATCAAAGAATAAAGTTTGGATTCATTTGACAAGATTTTTTAGAAAAAAATGAATTTGTTTGAATTACTTGCATATCTTTACACTAGACTAAATATAGAATATTTGTTTTATAAAAATACTCAATTAAGTACTTAGATTTATGAGTACTTGGGTATTTTTAAAAAACATAAATTATTTAATTAGAATTCATAAATACTAGAGAATTATGTGTGTGTAGGGACCTATATTTGTAGAAGAATAAGTTAAAATCAATACTGCAGATGTCAGAGATAATATAAAGGATCTCTTTCCAGTAAATATGATATTTTTCTGCATATTATAATATTAATATTAGAATAATAAAAACTTAAATCTTTATCATGTATCATGTTCATTGTTCAGTATTAAAGTAGGTACAGCACAGAGGAAATATCGTAGGGATCAATTCCATAGGGCAATAAATACGCAGTGGTTTAGGTAGGACCATCTTCCATTTTCCCACCTGCGTCTATTTTTAAATCGTACCCATTCCCATTCATATAATATTCTCTGTACTGTATGCATTAGCACCATAAGAGTCATCCCTGAGCAACAGTAAATTATTTATTAAAAAAAAATGTATTACAGTTTTCAGATAAAATATGTATAAATAGTATGTATAGGATGATTCACTATATTTTGACCCATCATTTTCGAAAACTTCATAAAAAATCGTGCAACTTTTGTATTTCACATTTTTTTATAACTCTAAAAACAAAAAAGGTATTAGGGGTCAAAATATAGTGAATCACCCTGTACCATATGCGATTTTTTTACGATATTTAATGTTTCAAAAAGTTAACAGAAAAATTTGTTTAAAGCGCCTTTTTTAGGAAGTTCACAAGTTTTCAATTCAATCAAACATCATCATATATCAATCACAGAAAGAGTAAAAAAAAATTCTCAAGTGAGTATTATATTTATCACAGCTTTTGCATCACGATAGGATTTAAAAACATGTCAAATTTTAAATTTATGCCATCACCTTCTGCAGATGTATGTCAGAAAACGAAAACTGTGCTCCAATTCTATTTCAGAAAACTTAATTTGAATTTTAGATTGATAATATATATTTTAGAAAGCATCAATCGAATTTCAAAATAGGCAGTTTTAATTCAGGACATGTAAATTGTACTTCAGATTAGTCAATTATATTTCAGAATGTGCCATTTGTATTTAGTCCTGTAGCCAGGGGGTCCCAATTGCCTCCTTCAGTTAGATGGAGTTACCCAAGTGTTTTTTGTGTATTTTGAGCTGCAGAACACGAATTTTTTGGGTACAAGTTTGCCCGGATGTCGATAAGTTTTTTATTAACAACTGAGAACTTAGTTTTTGGCAAAATAAATATTGCAATTTTCATTAAAGTGTTTCGTTCAGTTTTTATGGTTTCTTTGGTCTAGAAATGAAGAGTACACGTCAAGATCGTGTAATTATGTTTTCTTAAATACAATTTGCAATTTCCGAAATATATCTGGAAAAGTTACCTAGTCCTATATTATTACTTTTAAACATCTTTAACATTTAACACAGTCAATAATCAACATTGTATTTAATGTGAATATTTGAATACAAGTATTCTGGATTTGAGTACCGCTAAATACTTTTTTCCGAACAGAATATTCAGTATTTATGAATTAAATACTTTTCCTGCATTCATACTTTGCTTTGATTGTTTTAAGTGGACAATTTTGCTATCTTTTTCAATAACTAACCAGTAAAATATAACCAAATTTGATCTGAATTTAACAAGAAATTATTGAGAAAAAAATTATTATTTCTAACCAAAAAAGATTTCCTATCTACCAGAGATGAAGTTACAACTTATTTTACAAATTCAAGCAGCACTTACCAAAATGATATATCCACGTGATCATAATTACTCTTCTCTTCTTCCCTCTGACAAAAGTTTTCATCAAGGTAAGAAGAATACGTCACGTTTTCCTTTTTCAGCGGAAAATCAACTTTATCCAGGTAATTGTTGAGATAGTTCTGAAGATCAGATGGAGTGCAGGACGCAGGTACACACCAGCCTAACAGGACAACGTTTTCTGACTGCTGTGAAGGGTCTTTTTTATCCTATGAACAAGCAATTATCTTTAGAAAAATTTTAACAAGGAAAATCGCATCATTTTTACCCTGTCGCTAGTTTTAGCAAATGTGTATTTGATAAAAAATAACTGTATGATAGGGTTATGTTTATGTATAAAAATTCTAAACATTTATATTATGTCTAACAGAATATCTTCTAAATAATTTAAATAATAATGTTAATTAAACAATAAATATATTTTATTTCTCACATGTATACTACTAATTAGTAAATACATATTGTTAATTAGTAAATAACCATTTGAAATTTTCGCTTTGGAAAATATTTATGTAAATGTAGGCAATTTTTATTTGTTTACTATCCATTTATTTAATAATAATCAAACTAGGTTAAGAGTATTCTGAATTTTAAACTATGAAGTTGAATATACTTTAAATGTTTGCTTCTCTTTAAAACAGGTTTCATCCGAAGAATAGCAAAAAGATGAACGAACTTCCTGGAGCGTCATTGTTTCTAGTAGATGAAAAATTAACTGTAAATTATGCATGCGTATCTACAAATTTGTAAAGCATAATATACAGGGTGTTAGTAAATAAGTGCGACAAATTTCATGGGGTGATTCTACATGAGAAAATAATGGCAGTTTGCTTATAAACGTATGTCCGCAAATGATTCGTTTTCCGAGATACGGGGTGTCAAAGTTTTTCTTAAAAACTGACGATTTAATTTATTGCTCTGAAACCGGTCGAGATGTGCAAATGAAATTTGGTGGGTTTTAAGAGGTAGTTATTGCGCATTTTTTGACACGCAATTAAGAATTTTATGTTCATCATTGG
Organism: Anoplophora glabripennis; assembly: GCF_000390285.2. NCBI lineage: Eukaryota > Metazoa > Arthropoda > Insecta > Coleoptera > Cerambycidae > Anoplophora > Anoplophora glabripennis. The sequence goes on from NW_019416296.1 coordinate 296,777, forward strand.
CGCGCGTACGGGTAATAATCTCAATTTTTTTAAAGAAAAAAATGGTACGCCACTGAGATATTACAAATTAAAAATCATTTTTGAATTCCTCGTTCAATTTGTGACAAAAAATCTCTCTTGCCTTTTCTTCGTATGGGGCGCCGTTTTGATGCAAAAAAATAAAACATCTTAACGCGTATTTTTTATTTCTTTAATACATTACCTAGTAGGCTACTGTCAACATTTGTCTGTTAAATACGAATATTTTTAAGAAATGTCAAATTAGCGTTTCGTCATTATTAATTTATTAAGCTTTTAGTTTGCTATAACATTAGTGTTAATAAGTAATTAATTTTTCTTTTATCGAAAAGAATGGAAAATTTTACAAATGCGGAATTGTCAGACATGCATTTTGTCTATGGTCGAAGTAATGGAAATGGTCGGCAAGCTCGACGATTGTATGCTGAGTTGTATCCAGGACGTAGGGTACCTCATCACACAATATTTGCTCGTCTTCATCAACGTTTGCGCGAAAATGGTTCATTTAAGAAACAAATGGTTGACTGTGGGCGCCCTCGAGAAGTAAGAACTGTGCAACTAGAAGAAGCAGTTCTCGAGTTAATTGCGGAGTCACCTGAAACAAGTATACTCGAAAAATTACCAACATATTGAATGTAAGCAACTTCACTATATTTAAAATTCTTAAAGAACAACAATTATATCCGTTTCATATTGAACGTATGCAAGCTCTACTACCTAGAGACATTTTTCCGCACCTATTTTTTTGCCAATGGATTAATCATCAAATCGCTCAAATTCCTAATTTTTTAAATGCCGTTTTGTTTACTGACGAGGCTACTTTTGGACGACAGTTATATATACGAAATTTCCATAACAATCACTTATGGGCTGAGGAAAACCCCCATGGAATCTTTGAAGCTCATTTTCAGCATCAGTTTTCCGTAAATGTATGGCTTGGGGTAATTGATGATCATTTAATCGGTCCATATTTCCTCCCACAACGACTAACAGGCGAATCTTATCTTAATTTCCTACAGGAAGAGTTACCTGTT
>NW_019416296.1:297835-321119 GCF_000390285.2 Anoplophora glabripennis
CTAACTCTAGAACATACTTCCTCCTGACATGTCGATCTTGATGTTGTTCATTAAATAGCTGAGCTGTTCTATTCGCACATTTATTGTTCATAAAGTAAAGCGAAATGATATCTACCCTTTCCGCAATGGAATAAACCATAGTGTTTAATTTCCAAAAACAATTAAATAAACTACCAACCAACGCTTCCAAATAATACTAGAAAATAATTTGGATTCCACTAATTTTACGTTCATTCTGTGTGTATTCATTCTCTGTTCATTTCTGTTTTGTACAATTGTGTTCTTTTTACGGAAGTGATAACAAATTGCCAAAAATCAATGTAACGCAAGAAATACTAAATTGGCGTACTTAACTCGAATGACTGACATTTTTACCGTTACTAATTGTTTGTACTTAAGTTTCAACTTTAAAATCAAAATTCTTAATAAGTATTGAGCGGAATTATAAAATTTAAAGTCTGTTGAAAAGAGAATTGTAAGAGCTTTCAAAAGAACTATACTCAACCCCCAATGTCATTTAAATATTTTGGGGTGATGCTTACCCTTGCTTGGGGGTGAAAGTGGCGAAGTCAAAAATACCAGCAAAGAATGTCCCCCTTTAATCTAAAATCGACGGGTCTCAGCGTTTTTCTACAATCTTGACGCAGTTCCTGAAAATGGCTGTTTCGTTTTCATTTGGGCACCCTGTATGTATCTCTAAATATGTTTCCTTTTTTGAAGATGTTATAAAAATAATAATGACCATAATAATTTTTAATAGTATAGAACAGCCACTCAAATTCATTTCTCGCTAAATAAATGTATTTCTTAAAAATCTCGTAGAGAAATATTTATTACATGTGGTGAAACGATTGTTGTATAAAAGGCAACTTTGTAAGCATTGAGAAAGAGTCAAGTTTAACTTTAAGAGAAACCGCAAATATTACTTGTATGCATAAGGAGCAGCTAATGTGCTTAAGAAATTCATTTTTGTATTTACATCACAGTTAGCAGCTTTGTAGCAATGTAGGTACTGAATGAATTAGTGACGAAAATACCAAGGGTATTAAAAATTCATTAATTCAATAATAGTAATACTATTCTTGGTTACAATTTTTGAATACATAAAAATTGAAGTAACCAGAAAGTAAGTGAATCTCGATTGCGAATTATGTACCGGATGATTCAAATTGGTCGGTTTCCAAGGGTTACTGCAAATGTATCTTGATGGCACAAAACAAGTAAATGTAATATTTTTAGTTTTGACCACAACTTGGAACTGTATTTTATTTCAAAAACGGAAAGAGGGCCAAAAATGTATTCCAAAACGATATACTTTTCTTATTAATTTTTATATAGATTTACGGAAAATATAAAATTTTCAAAATACCAACGATCGGTTTTGAAAACATAGTTTAACATTATTAGAAGTGTTTATAAAAATTAAAAATGGTTCTTTACTCAAATGAAGACAAATACAATTTAATAAAATGTTTTAATCTAAGAAAGGAAAATGCAGACTTAGCAAGGGATCTCTGTTTTCTATTGTAGGTAATGAAATACGTTTGATATGCATTAAATTTTAAGGTATCCATATTTAAGAATTTTCGCAAAACTAAAATTTGACTTGAATGCTTACGGATCTTACACTATCAAGGAACAAAATTTACAACAGAGCTAACCGAGAAGAGCACGACGAAACCCTCATACCTCATAAAGATAAATAGAAGTAGATAGTGGTGTTAAACGGAATACAACCTTCAGAATACTCAAAAAATTATTATTTTTTCAAAAACTTTAGTACCATATTTTGAATAACACCACTAACAATAAGTCTTCTATTCTAGTTGTCTAGTTGATATAATTAGGATTTTGTCTTACGTGTAAAGAGCATCATTTTCTTACTCTTTGCGATTAGTCTTGCTGTAAATTTTGTTTAGTGTAAGATACATGAGTGTTCAAGTTATTTCAAATTTTTGGTAAATTCTTTAACTTGATCGTGATTTCTGTGGATTTAAATTGTATTTGTCTTCAATTGAGTAAAGATTCATTTTTGATTTGTGTCAATACGTTTCCAATAATGTTGAACGTTAAACTTAATTGTTTTCAAAGCCTTCTCAGTCATAAATCTTAAATCTCGTTTGCATTTTGAAAATTTTATATTTTCCGCAAATCTTCACAAAAAATAGTAGGTAAGTAAAGTATATATTTTTGGAATGCATTTTTAGCACTCTTTCCGTTTTTGAAATAAAATACAGGGTGTTCCATATAAAAAACACAAGTTGTGGTCATGTCACAAAAACTAATAATATTATCACATTTATTTTTATCCCATCGAATGAATCGAAAAAGTGCCTGTAAAATGTTCAAACAGTTTTAAGATGTCTTGAAAGGGAAACGAGAAAACGGCAGAAGTCGGTTTAGACAAAAATCGAGAAACGCCCTGTAGCTTGAAAATGGTAACAGATAGAGAGATGCGGTTTGCGCCATTGTTATTTTCTCAAGAAAAATGTTCTGGACTTGTCTATCAGATTTGCTCTATCTATGACTTAAATTTACTCTATTAGGGTGTTAAGCTAACTCAAACAATTTTTTTCCTAAAAACATCGTATCAAATGAGGTCAACCGATGTTCTTTGATACAAAAAATTTGGTATATAAAACTGATGATATTGTGGGAAACAACTACTACTTGCCCCAAGCATTGAACTATACCAACAATAGCTAGTAATTAAAAATTATCCAAAAATAAAAATAAAAAGTAATATGTCTAATTATTAGAAGTATCTTGTATTTTTGTTGTTCTAACATCACCTTTGACAAAGGCTAATTCTTATAACCATAGAAAGATCTTACTATTTCCACGTTTTATTTGGATCGTTTCTGCTGGTGATCTTAAGAAAACACAAAATCTAATCGTTTTTTTAGTTGCTTCCAGATTGGAACAAACGCATTTTTTTTCTAAACAGGTAGGTTTTCGAAACGTTAATAATTTTTTGAAGTCAGCGATGTGTAGTGAGGTGTGTTTTGTATTTTGAATTTGTTTTGCTTTTTTCAGTGTGTGATTTTTGGTTAGGCCAAATTATTATCGTAAAAATAATCCTTGATTAATTTGGGTTAGTTTAATTAATTTTTTAATTTTTTCTGGGAAACAATAAGAAAATTATGATTTTAAAACAGATGCACCGTTTTTAATTTTATTATTAATCCGTTCTACTTGCTATTAAGAAATGCTTTCTACAGTGAACGCCAGTGAAATGACATTCAATAGAGAGTATTTCAGTTTCAATTTAGTAAAAATTGGTTGAGATATACAAATTTAAAAATTAAATGTAATTTCTGAATTCTACTGATCCTGATACTTTTTTTAAATACACTCGTAGGTACGTCAGTTCAAAGAAAGTGAAATACTCTTCTTTTTTCCTATAAGCAATTATTTCTCGGAAACAATTTTGCCAGATCCAAATTGTTTATGTTGAAATGTAACACGAAATTTGTAATTCTTAATGCCATCATATAACAGTCTGGTCCGATCCCATTAGGGCCAGTTGTACAATCTCCTTCTGTCGTGATGAAACTGTATGGTGTAAAAGTCACGACTGCAGTCAGTTTGTAAGATTTATCCATACGTTAGCTCCTGATGTAATAGTAATAACTAACTTGACCTCGATTTTAAGAAAAAAATAAACTGATATAGAAAAACTCGTTCTATAAATAATAATTTGTAGTTTACTAGTTGTTGATAGTTTGTTGAACTTTCGATTTGAAGGCGACTGTATTATAAAGACAGTTTTATTTATTTTGTAGCAAGTTTGTTTATAATTTAAATGGGTTAATTGGGACATTTTCTAATATACTAGTAAATAAAAACAAAACTCAGTTAAAATTATACTAACCTTCGCTGTTTTCTGTGTTTGTACACTATTTACTAAAATATTTTTAACTCAAAAGTACTTTTAGATAAATACGTTAGGTAATATTCCTTTTTGTTTGTTCATAAAGACCGTTTTTTCAATTTATGCATTGCATCAATAATACCGTGTTGTAAATATACAACAATATCTTTATGTTGAAAATTCGTTTCACCATTTAGAAAGCAAACATTTAATAAGGTTTTTTGTATTCAATATATTCAATAGAATTAATATGTACCTACCATCAGTTGTAGTTTTATAGATCAAATCAATAATGCCTATTTAATATGCATACAACAGAATGAAGCAAATATAGGGAGTGCACATACTTTAAGGCAACACTGATTGAGTAAAAATAAGCAAAAATGTGCGAAAAAAATGTTTTTGAAAGTGGTGGATATACAGGGCGTGTATAATCTATAAAAATTAAACTACAGCTTACTGATGATATTTGTAACAGAAAAGTCGTATATGAAAAAGTTTTATCTTCGTGTTTTTTTTTTGTAAATTAAAGTTCATTTATTCAACGAAAATGAAGGCCGACCCTGTGTTATTTATTAAAAACTTTGGAAATGTTTTTTTTATGCGACCCGAGATGCAACCTTATAATTTAAGTAGTTAGGTTAGGTAGGAAGGTTAGGTTACATTGTCAAAAAATTTGTGCAATCGACTGATTTTGCATTTGTATTATTGAATTCATTATTCACTTAATTATTAAATATTAAGCATCGTCCATTGACCCATCAGTGTTAAAAAGTGAAAGATTCCAGACAGAACTTTTTATTTTGTAATTCCACGATAGTGACAGTGTAACTTTTATAAAGAAGTAAAAAATAAGAATAGCGTACATTAAAAACAAGATTCTTATTTCTTTTACAATGAACCGAGGAATCAATGCATTTACTATTTCCGAACTTGTCGATATGATGTTAGTGTATGGTGCAGCCGGAGAAGATGCGCTTGCAGCGACTAGGTTGTACCGGAAACGATGGCCACAACGTCACCTCCCCGTGTGCAAATACAGTTCTACAGCGCGTTCAGCGACTGCGAGATACAGGGAGTGTTATTCCTCGAGGAGAAGGACGTGATCAGCAAGTGAACCTTAATGTTGAAGATGCAGTGTTGGAAAGACCCCACAATTAGTACTCGACGACTCGCACAACAAGTAGGAACCTCACCTCGTACCGTACATCGCATCTTAAGTGAATTTCCATAATATGCACATATGAAAATTTTCAGGCGATTAATAGGCAATGTACTTATTGTAGGTCCCTATTTTTTTGAAGGACGACTAAATGGACCAACAAATGCTGACTTTTTGGAGAACCTGTTGCCTGAATTATTGGACGATGTGGCATTGCAAGTTTGGGCACCCATGTTTTATCTTCAAGATGGGGCTCTACCATACAGTACTCGAGAAGTAACGACACTGTTGAATTAAATGTTTCCTCAGCGATGGATTGGACGCTTTGGTCCTGTGCCGTGGCCACCTCGGTCACCCGATCTAACTCCAATGGACTTTTAACTTTGGAATCACTTGAAGTTATTGGTTTACAATACTCCAATTGCGAAACCGTATACTTGAAGCTGCTGATACAATTAGGGGAATACCTGGAATTAGGGAAAATATTCTCCAAAATTGGGTGCGTCGGTGCCATGCCTGCATTCGCGTTAATGGGGATCAATTTCAACATTTTCTCTAGAAATGGTAGGTTTTATTTAATTTTATTCCATATTTTAAAGGAGTTTCCTTAGTGCACGCAGTTGGCAACTACAGATGCTTGCGGATGTGATTTTCTTTGCGAACTCTTGCAGTAACAACAATGCATTTAAGATAGTTTTTTTTTAAATATCTATTTTTGTTAGTTTGTACTTTTGCATTCAAAGATTCCCAAAAAATTGAGAAGTATCTTTCTATCTTTCAACGACGATTTGTTTACGCGACTGGCCTACAACACGTAGCTCATCGTACAGCGCACAGACAGGACCGTTCCAGAGAAAATAATTTGATCCATAATTGAACTTTAATTTACGAAAAAATAAACGCAAAAATAGAACATTTTCGTATAAGACTTTTCTATTAAAAATATCGTTAGGAAGCTGTGTTAATTTTTATAGATTATACACGCCACACCCCGTATGTACAGCCATATGTAAACCAGAATTTCTCGAAAATAATTCGTACTATCGAAATTAAATAAGAGTATCATCCTTTTCTCTTCAACGTCTGTCTTAGGATCAACTATTTCTAAAAAATTTGAAAGTTTCAAGAGAACAAAAGGTTGGTTATGAAATATTGAGTTTACAGCTAAAACTACCCCTCACGAAAAGCGAAGATTGAAATAATACTATGCAAATTAGTCCAGAAACTCGAAGTTTAAGTGCAAAATGTAAAAATGTAAAGAAGCTATCTGAAAGGACGTTTAAGATATTGTTAAAAATGTGATATCACTGTACTTTACTCTGACGTGAAGTTTGAGCGCGATCTGTCAAGTAGTTTGTTTACAGCTGTTAATTTTGTTGAACAAAGAGTTTGCCTAAAATTTTGTGCTACCAACGGAATTTCTTTTGCTGAATCGTTGAAAATGTTGGGAAAAACGTACCTACGGTAATTCAATTTTATCGAAAACTCAAGCATACGAATGGTACAAAGCATTCAAACATCGTCGAGAAGTGGTTGATGATTTGCCCGTTTCTGGTCTTGCTTTAATGTCTTCAACGGAGGAAAACATCGATAATGTGAAGGAAATGATGCTTGCAAACCGTCAATGTATGTAGTTTGAGAGACCTAGCATATGAACTAAGCATATCTCACGAGTTAGTTAGCAACTGGTTTCAAAAGAGCTGAATTTTTTTCGGAAAGAACATGTTGCTGAAGACATGTTTGAACGAGCTAATTCGGAATCTATATTCATGCAACGCATCATAATATGTGACGAGCATGGGTTTGATTTAACATTCAAACGAACCCACCAGCTTCGGAATGGCGTTTTCCTAATGAGTCGAAACCAAAAAAAAAACACGTCAAAGTCGATCAAGAATTAAAGTCATGTTGACTGTTTTCTATGACTCACGGTCAGAATTCTTTCCGGACGGAGAAACAGTCAACAAAGGATATTATTATCTGGACGTTATCAGGCGTTTGAGGGAAAGTATCTGCCACAAAAGACCAGATTTATGGAAGAACAGGTCTTGAATTTTGCACCAGGATAATGCACCATAACATAAAGCGGTAATTGTGAATGAATTTTTCAATAAAAACTCAACGAATGTCATCGAGCAGCTACCGTATTCGCCAGATATGACCCCTGCTGACTTATTCTTCTTTCCTAAACTCAAATTATCACTTCGTGGAACACATTTCGAGTCGATAGAAGCCATAAAACAAAAATCGCTGAAGGAGTTGAAGTTCATATCGGAATATGCGTTTAAAAAATGCTTTGACGACTGGATTGTTCGTTGAAGAAAGTATATTGCCTCAAATGGAGCCTATTTTGAAGTAGACAAAATACATTTTAATGATTAGGTAGTTGAATATATTGTGTTTTATTAACAAACTCCGCAACCTTTTTTGTCAGAAAGTATATCTATTTTATTTCCTCTTAAAAATTTAACTTAGTTTGCAGTTAAGTACAAGCTAATCTATGCCCTGATAATAAAATATAACACATGTAATCAATATTATTCCAAGTACCTGCTATTTATTAATTTACAAACATTTATTCATTAATTGTCCTATTTAAATAATAGCAGATGCCATAATATAATGTTCAAGGAGATTTACTTATTATAAAGTTATACTAACTAACTTCTTTCTATTGCTAATAACATTTTTTGGAATAAATATCAACTTTTTAACATGATAATGTTATTATATTTTCCCTATTATTAAATATTGTGAGACATATAATCGCAGTAACTACCTGTAAAAGGTTAATGATAAATACTCTATAATTTTATGTAAACACTAATAGTTGACGTTTTTTTCACATATTTGTTGACTAGGTCAAGTTAAAAATATTTAAAATTGTTACTAAACGTATAAAATTGTAAGGCGTATCAAACAATTTGAAGTTTAATTGAGAATGAAATCAAATATATTGCTCAATAACAGGAAAAACTAATAATTTAAGTATTTTTAGTACATTTTAACTCTTATCTATACAATGTGGAACAGCCAAATGGAATAAATTCAGTGTCTGTTATTGTGCATATTTATAAAAAATCCCGACACGTCGATTTTGGATTCTGAAATGACATCAACGTAAAAATTGTATCTTTACTTCAACCCCTTTCGAGTGGCAATTAAATAGGAAGTAGGGGCTAGTGATATCTCAATCTCAATAATAGTTGTCAGTGTTAGGTCTATTCTTTGAGTTTTGCTAACTGGAATTCCTAACAATTATTCACATGGTTGGTTACGGAGATAGAGAAGTTGCTCGCCTATTACAAGAAACATTTCCTGGTTATATCCCATGGTGCAATTAGCAAAAATGAACAGCAGTTTCGCGAGAATGGACATGTATGTCAGATAAAAAAGAAGCTTCCAATGCAATGAGTAATGGTACTGAATTAGATGTACTGCTTGAGTTTGAAGAAAACTCACATAGTCGACAAGCAGCTTCCTCATCGAATGTTTCCCATTCCTCGATTATTCGCGTATTAGAAAAAAGCAAAGTGCATCTCTATAAACTGATTCCACCTCAAGAGCTTAATGAGGACGATTTTGGCAGAAGAACGTATTTTTGTGCAAAGGTTATATAACAATGTTATCCAGCTAGTTAATGTTTTACTCTTCACAGCCATATTAATCTTCAAAACTCTCGCTACTGGGCCAATGAAAATCCTCATTGGAATTACATACCTGTACATACGCAAAATCCTGAAAAGGTTAATGTTTAGGCGAGGCTAGCTGGAGACAATGTCATTGGTCCCTTTTTGATTCATGGCAATTTGGATGGAGATAATTATTTAATTCTGCTCCAAAATAGTGCCAACTTTGGCAAACTTATCAATATAATGCTCAAGCAAATCTACAATACTTCGACTACCTACATTTTCAAACCGTTGGGAGGATCGCTAGAATGGTCAGCACATTCTTCTGATCTTACACCCTTAGATTTCTTTTTATGGAGATATCTGAAAAATATGGTATACAAAACTGTCACGCGACATAGCTGACTTGAGAAGAAAAATAACGGTTGAGGTTAGGTCGGCCACTCCTCGGATGTTGGAAAACGTTAGAAGATATTTTATTTACGATTAGAATGCTACCAAGGTTCTATTTCAATCACTTTGAACATCTCCTATGTTGAAATAAAGTTTTTTTTTAGTTTGCTGTCGGAAATTTCGTCAAGCAGATGAATTGATTATTTTTTACAATTAAATTTTACAGTAAATATGAAAACTATCGCATTTTATAGTAGAGAATGAATTTATTGATTAATTTTTTTCTTTGCAGGATGTTATTCCGTTTGGATGTTCCATACTGTTGATAGGATATACTATATCCAGATCCAATAATATTTCCATAGGTAGGTATATATTATTTATGAGTTAATAAAAGATAAACGTATTGAATTGATGCAACAGAGTTTGTTTACTACTAATTAAAAAATGAAGGTTATCATGTAAAATATGCGAGAATTATGGAAGAAGATATTATTTTCTTAGGGATTTTGAAATTAAAATCGCCGCTAAGTATACTTAACGGCCATTTTAATTTCAAAATTGCTATTATAATAGACGCACATATTAAATAACAATTAGTGTATGTAAATATATCTTCATTTAGGTTTTTAGTACATAACTATAATATTATTTCCATTACTTATATTTGATTAGTTTGTAGGTAGTAAAAAAACTATTTTCTACCTTTATACAAGTAATTAACACTGACTTAATACCTCTTAAGAAATGTAAAAAGTTATAGTTTAACTATCGTTGTTGTCACTGCAATATTGTATTACCATTCTGAAGATATTTTTTGTATAATTATATACAACTGTATCTATCGATTAAAATAAAGATTGTTATATTAAACCGTAATATTTTTCCGGGTACTGGTTACTTTCTTACATAATTCCACTTATTCACAAACCGTAGTGTAATACCCTTGATGTAGGTCAAGTTTACATCTCACTGCTGACTTCGTTTCAAGTAAAACTTTTAATTTCATAGGACTAATTACATTCAGTATGCTAATTTTCATTTAAGAATTACTAAATCTAAAGCGCTCGAAGCCTCAACGTGGGTAATTTATTTAGGATAATAATAATTAATTTACTCTGCCTCTGTTCGAAAGGTGGGTAAAGTCCATAAATTAAAGATGTAAGTGAATGGTAGATAGTCTTAGACTCGGGGTATGGGTATTTGACTTTTCTATACAAAATTTGTCGTATAACTACACACAACAAAAATTGAGTGTTAAACTTTACATTGAAAAAACAAAAGTGGTTGTGGTTCCTATTTATTCTACTCTCACCAGAGTAATAAGTAACAGTTTCTTGTTAGTTCAGTTCAGTAATTCACCATCGTTACATCATTATTACATGACAAATTATTCTGGGTAAAAAATGACACTCATCAAATCATATGAGATACAATTTTGCACTCAGATATTCAAATATAAGACAGTATTTTCGAATTACTTGATGAGATCGACTTTATCGTAAATAAATTTTGTTTCTACAGTAATTTCGTCACCTAAAATGTTCAAAAAACTTTGTCAAAAATTATGAAATATCTTTAGGTTTTTGGTTACTTTACGTCCATCTATTTCAGTCTGATACAAAAAATTGCTTGCTTTTTCCTCTTTCATGCGATGTACTACATGTCGCCTTTATCTTTTATACTTATTACATTTTTTCTAATTTTGGTATCAAAAATGTAGATTAATGTAGAAATTGTTTTAAACATGTCAACTATAAAAAACCTAATGAATTTAATGAATGTACCTCTGTTAAGCAAAGAATCTGCAATATTTGGCACCCATAATAGATTTTAGATTTTGGCCATCCATTGTTATAAAAACTAGATACATCTTCTCTCTTTCTTTCTTGTCACCACCTACAGAACCCTAATTTCCTTTATCTTCTTCACTTTGTCACAAACATTTTTCACCTTATAACACTTGAAATCATTTGTTTGCAACTATCCTTTTTTACAGTGTAGTTTACTTCAATCTCTCACTGTTTTGCTAATTGTTCCTATTTATATAATTTAAATTTCTGTTAACATTTCCTATTTTATTAACAATAAACGATTTGTTAAATGATGACAATACTGTGATAACATATTTGTTTTCATAGTGTGCTACATTTAGCTTAAGTTGCTTTGTCTGTGCAAGAACAATGTTGAAGGTTCAGTTTTCTCTAAAGTAAAAAACCAATATTATAATAATGTGCAAAGAAATTCTGTATTTTTCTTAAAAGAAGTACATTATATTTATTATATTTTTTGTGTTGACGTGTCTATAACAATTTCTATGTTAACACAAACATGTCTACATTTTTTATACCAAAATTATAAAAAATTACATATGATGCTTTAAAAATCTGTTTACGCTATGTGAAAAATATCAAATTTGCTATGAAATTTTATTAAAATAAGTTTTCTCTCTTTCTTAAAATAAAAAAGTCAGACGACCCTAAACTTTCGGTACTTTATGATTACTCACGAAGTTGGCCGTGGATCTCAAATTTGTTTTTTCGAGCATAAATTCATAAAAAAATGCAACAAAAACATATGAAGATTTTTGATGTACGTAGCATATTAATAGTCCAATTAACTAAGCCTTTAAATCGAAATTTTGCCAACTTGGCTGAATTTTTGATATGAGTTAGTTTAAGGTATATTATAATAATAAGTGAGAGTAATTTTTTGTTCAACCCCCGGCCAAGGGTGGAAAAAGATAAAACAAAGGGCTTTTTCAAGATAACTCAAAAAGGGTAAGAGCTAGAAAAAAAAGTTTTTCATGAAAGTTGTAAAGCAGACAATTCTACATAAAAATGGCCTCTTAACTTTTTCTTGTACTATTACAATTAACAGAGTTAGGGAGGCTAGAAGTTAAGGGAAGATTTCAGAAATTTAAAAAAAATCATAACAAACAGAAAAATGATTGAATTTTGTAATTTTTTTTTTCAATCTGCTCTAAAATATGTAACTTTTCTTTTCAGAGAAATAGATATATTTTTTAATTTTTAATAAGAAAGTTATAACAAAAAATCAAATTTTTAATCGTTAATTTTAATGATTTAACAAAATTAAATTTCTGAAATCTTCCCTTAACTTCTAGCCTCCCTAACTCTGTTAATTTTAATAGTACAAGAAAAAGCTAAGAGACCATTTTTATGTAGAATTGTCTGCTTTACAACTTTCATGAAAAACTTTTTTTTCTAGCTCTTACCCTTTTTGAGTTATCTTGAAAAAGCCCTTTGTTTTATCTTTTTCCACCCTTGGCCGGGGGTTGAACAAAAAATTACTCTCACTTATTGTTATAATATACCTTAAACTAACTCATATCAAAAATTCAGCCAAGTTGACAAAATTTCGATTTAAAGGCTTAGTTAATTGGACTATAAGCGAAAAGCATAGGAGTAACCCTCTTATAGTAGGCAGCCTGTATTGTATAAAGAAATTTCCTAGGAATTCCGTTTGCATTTCTCAGTTAAACAATTCCATTTTATGGTGTTGGTTTTGTAAATTGATGTCGTTACAGAGCATTTACAAAATTTTTCTTGAAAGAAAATAACCATTCGGAACGCAGAGAGAGAGAAATTTTTAGTGTTCCAGTTTTGTTGCTGCGCTATTGCTCGGTAGATATCAGTTCTTGCCTCAATTCAGTCGATCAATTTTCCACGGGCGTACAAGTGATTTTTGAAAAACTGGTAATAGTAACATGTTTTTTTTTTTTTCGTGGACATATCACAGTTGTTTAGATCAATTGTAAGCCCACCTAATTGTAGTAAAACTAAAATAACAATGTATAAATATGACTTGGGTAAATTGCATTAATTTTAAGGAAGTGTGTCCAATAGTTCTTCTTGTGTAAAGTTTTAATTCTTGCGTTATTTAATAGTCACCGAATAGAAATGACATTTTTATTAAAACATTGTTGTTTATATACAACGACACCTACATTATTGTTAATAATTAAGTTACGAAACATAATAAAATACCAGCAATATTTCTTATTAAGATTTGTTGCCCAAATTTTAGGAATAAATTTGTACTTATTTATATTATTATTATAACATCTTGTGAAAGACGTAAAACTTGTAGAATTTCCTAAAACATTCTGTCACATTAAAAAGAGAACGCACTGTTAGTGGTCAAATTTAAACAATTTCTCTTGAGCTGCGTCTAACTATACGTTCTACGTAATAAAAGTAGGTAAGTATTAATCAATTATGGTTAAACTTACGTAAATCTTTCGAAGAATCAACTCATTTCCGTTATAGGATAGGGATTTCGGATCTCGTGGTGGGTCTGACGTCGGCACATTTGCTGTTACGGTAGTCAGACAATACTGAGTGGGAAATGGTGATTTGGACGTTAAGCATTCTTCAAACTGTCCGAACTGGAATATGCTGCCTCTTAGTATTCCGGTTACCGATTTGGCAGTAGCATCGTACACTGAAAGAAAAAAAAATGTTTATAAATACACTGTCATTGGATATACAAGACTATAAAACAGTTAAGGTCTAGAGGCTTAAAAAATTGTTCAGCGGCAAAAAACGATGTTTAACAGAACAAAATTAGCAACAGAGGCTCAACTTTTCTCTTGGATTTGCCTATAGGGATATTTTGTTGAAAGGGCACTAAATGAAAATGGTCGAAAGATGTTGGACTTCTACCAAACAAATAACTTGTTCATAGGTAAACTTTTTCAAGCCAACCATTTCAAGTTAAATATACTTGTGGCAGAATAACGAAAAGCGAAAAATCTCATCGACAAGAAATAAACAACATACAAACAATGGCATAAGCCGAATTTGGAACCCAACAAAGATTAGTGATAGCAGCGTTGAACCAAAAAGATGAAGATGGAATAGGAAATAAGAATTACAGCAGAATAAATATAAATGATGCATCATATTAGAAGGGCTTATCAACAGGGAACAAATAAGACGGTACAGAATCTAAAAAGAAAAATAGAGAGTTAAATTGAGGAAATAGCTTGGAAGCATGTCAAACAAACAAAAATAGATGGAGGTAAAGAAGAATACGTAAAAACGAGAAGAAGAGTCACGATAGAATTATAAAACTCGAATTCGAATACATGGAGGAAATTTGGAAAGGAAATTAGTAAAACATATGATATACATAAATGGAGAAAAATTTGAAACGAAGGAAAGGAAATAGAAGTGTGGGCAACTATTACGAGGTAAATTTAGATAACAGGTACTAGGAAGAGATACAGGAGATGAGGTATAGAGGTAAGAATTACGCTGTGAATAAATAATAATGAGGGACCTAGAAGAAAATTTACGAAAGACGAAAATAGGGCAAGCGTACGGATGGGATGATATAGACCCAGAAATGATAATATTCCTAAGGCACAAAGGCAAGCAGTGGCTTCTAGACATACCTAATGAATCATGGTCTAGAGAAAAAATACCAAAGCAATGGGAAGAAAATTCCAAAGCACCAATCTATGAAAAGGGAGAACAGAATAATTGTAACTATATAACAATATGTCTATCCTCCAGCCGCTTAAGACAAAGGATATACCTATAATAGCTGCAACAAACCTAACAAGCAAACAAACTAAAAGTGATTAGAAGGGGAATAACTTTATCTAACTTTCGACTCAATCAATAGGCAATTAATATTGAAAGCCCTAGAAAAATTAAAAGTAGGAGGAAGACTTACAAAAATCAGCAAGAGCATTTACAAAAAGCAAGACGAACGGTACAAACAGAAAGAGAGATATTTATTTCATTTAATATAGATACAGAAGGGAAGTAGGGAGATAGCCTGAGTCTTTTACTATTTATAATAACCATGGATACAGTTTTAAAAAGCGCAAGCGAAAGTACGAAATGACTTCAAACAACTATAGGTTATAGAAAACTCTTATCGATATAAATCGATAGCCTAATTAATGAACGCAGATGATATACTTTTAATGGTGACTCAACATGAAAGTTTAACATTTGGAAGGAAAAGAAAATTTAGAGGTGGTGATGAACACGAAGAAAAGTAAAATTATGGTGGTGAATAATAGAAAGTAGAATTAAGACAACATAAAGATAGAAAAGACAGATAGAGTCAGAGCAATATGGTCAATAGAAGCGAGGAGAACAGCGAGAAGACGAAGAGGTAGACCAAGGAAAATCTGAGAGAAATGAATAGAGGAAATAGGTGCGAAGAAAGTGAAAATATTATAGGAAATGAGGAAGCTCACAAAGACCCAGAAGTAAGGGATTAGATGAAATAGACATCCAACACCCTGATAAGGATATTAAGGACCTGAAAAAAAAAAAAATAAGAAGAATTTTGGAAGTGAGAAT
Source organism: Anoplophora glabripennis (assembly GCF_000390285.2). Taxonomy (NCBI): domain Eukaryota; kingdom Metazoa; phylum Arthropoda; class Insecta; order Coleoptera; family Cerambycidae; genus Anoplophora; species Anoplophora glabripennis. The sequence continues at coordinate 313,244 of NW_019416296.1, forward strand.
TGGTTGTTTGTGGATAAATATGGATTTATTTACTCTTAAAACATTTTTCCAAGTTTATAAACATCCTATAATATGATAATTTTTTCAACTTTTTTTTAAGACATAGTGTAGTTAATTTATTTGTGTTGGTTATTCATTTTTGGTACAAACTGAACTGATGAAAACACTATTTTGGTCTCTCATTCTTGCGAATCCTGAATCAAACACACATGTATTTATTTGACATTTGGTATAAACGGTACGAACAATTTCATATCCATCGCCACTTTATACACTCGCATGTATAATGAAATACTCTTAGTTTATGCAATTCTAAATCAATCTCACTGGCACTAATGGCTAAATCGATTTCAAACAAAACAATGCAGGTGACAGTGGTGTCGAATTGAGAATAAACGGTACACAACTTTACGGTAAGGATGTCGTAAATATCTTGCATTGCATGACTGTGTATTTCAAATATGTGACTCGGTGTATTACCATACACCTACGTACTAATTTCGAAGACGACCTGAACGTCGACTATACAACAGCAAAGAATTCTTCGTTTTATTACATAAGTTTGTCGTTTGTCCCGGAATTTTCTTAGACGCTGGCACTTAAAAGCATCTTAATTGCCTAACTTAGAACATTGATTAACGCAACATCGTAGTATTTCATAGTTTTAAAACTAAATAATTAATTATAGTAGGAATTTAATTTTGTTGTGGAAAACATATTTAAATTTATTCATTTCTCTTTTAGTGAAATATTTAAATATAGTATTTAATTTTTGTAGTAAATAGATTTTAGCTTTATATTAAAGGCTTTTGGTCAGGTTAATAGTGGACAATAAAGCTAATGTGTTTGGTTAACACAATACTTTTTATAAATTTACAAAAATACTAACGAACAAATTCCATAAGTGGTACATGTAAATAGTGTCATTATTTATTATATTTATTACTACTATTAGTATTAATACAGTGATTAAAGAAATATTGAGCTCAAACATTTTTTTTGAGTGGCTCAAAGTCGCTTATGTGTTGCAAAGCTTTTCTGCATGGTCGTGTATATCAATTGTTATAGATGTATGCACAAAGGATTAGTTGCAGTTACCCACAATTCAAATAGTAGCCGGAAGCACGGCACATGTTTTCACAACTTAGAAATGTCAATCCAAGTTAATACATGTAAAAATTGACAGAAATTAATATTATATTTAAAATACTTCCGTAAGAAAAAAGAATACTTTATACAGTAATTAAGTACGAATTTCTGTAAACGCGAAAAAGTGTGACCGCAGAAAAAGTATAGTGTGCAACTTTTGCAGAAATGTTAATTTCTTATTCATTTGGATTAAGTACAGCATTTTGCTATGGTGCGTGACACAACTTTTTCAAATTAATCAAAAATTAATACTTTTTGCACTAGGTATACTATTTTACTATGTAGACCCTAAGAATGCGCATATGTAGTATTTATTTGGAAATATAACTTGAAATTGCTAATCTTAATTCTGCTGCAATTTTGATTATTTGCCATTTTCTTAAAAATTGTATTGGAATTCTTCTTATCTTTCACTTCCTGGCATACTGCGAGTCTTTTAGTTGTCTTTTTGTCATTCAGAAAAACTAATAGAATAAAAAATAAAATTATATAAGAAATTGAAAATATACTAGGTACTATAGTTACTGTTAAATTTTGGAATTTATATACGGGGTATATTTAATAACTTCACGATGTGTATTGGATCATTTTAGGCCAAAAAGACTGAAATAAATGAAAGGTCAAAAGTCACTGCTTTCTGAGATGCAACTAAAAGCAACAACTAGCTCAGTTAATATACAGGGCGTTTTCAAAATTAGACAGGATTTTAAATGGTAAGTAGAACGCATTAATGATAAGCATTTTTAATAACTAAAACCGCTGAAACTGCAAAACGGTGCTTAAAATTACTAATAATTAAAACTTTTGTTACTTTTTGAGAACCTATGGAATCTTCCTCTACATAAAAGGATGAGAATCAGCGTTTCTAAAAATATGTCTTCGTGTTATTGTGGTAAATTAGTACATATTATTATATAACATATATTCTTTTTGCAAAAATATGTCTCTCAATTGACTTTTTGCACTTCGATGTAATTACTTTTCTATTATTTTCTCTAAGCTTGTAAATATATCAACCAGTGACGGATATACCAGAAGGTGCTGTCAATGGAAATCTTAAAATTTCAGACCACTGATAGTTTTGGAAATTCAATTTTTAATTATGATCAAAAGAATAAAAATGTATTACATTTTATTGGAAAAAACGAGTCATTTCCGTGTTCTCAGTTTTTAAAATTTAAAATTAGCATATCACACAATTGATTCAAATTAAAACACCTCTAAAATTAATCGATTAACAAATTATATGTATTTTTTGTTCAAAATTTTATATTCGATAGTGTATAACTATCAAAAGTTCAAATAAAGGATTGCTTTAAATATTTAAATTTTTTTAAAATTGTACCCCACGCTGGTAGAATTATCTACATATGATATAAAATCATATATGGAACAAAACATTTCTCTAAATATGTTCGTAAAACAAGTTATTTTCGATTTGCACAACCAAGTAGTAAAACAATAATTACTTCTTAAATAAAACAGTAAACTCGATTAGGAATAAAATGATCTTATCGAATTTCTAGAAAATTCAGAGGCATAGAAGTTCTGGACTTTTCAATGTCCTAAATTTTAACCTTTATTAACTAAGTAACGAGCGTTCAAATAAAAACGTGGTCGAAGTTGGCTCTGACACATTGGACGTAGGGAGTAGCTTATAGCGACCAACTTAACCTCATTTCTCAACCAGCTGTCAGTTTCAATAACGTTAATGACTATATAACTTTATTTTAAAGAATAATCGTGATAACAATAACAAACAATTAAAGGAGCTGCGGAAAGTGTCCCCATCCTTGTTATAACAATAAATTAAAGCAGCTGCTGAAAGTGTCCCCCTCCTTGTTCCAAGCACTTTTCACACCTGTTCCTCAAAGAATTAAAGACATTTTCTAAGATGCTCGGGGTATTGTTAATTTCACGAATCTTGTCTATAAGTCGAGCCTGCAGATGGTTTAAATCAGGAATATGCAGTTCAAAAATAGTGTTTTTAAGGTAAGGCCACAAAAAGAAATCACACGGCGTAATATCACATGACCTCGGTGGAAATTCATGTCCAGCATTGAGACTTTTTAGTCGATTTTAGAAAACTTCCCTCAACATATTCATCGTCTCGCCTGCCGTATGTGCCCTTGCGCCATCTTGTTGAAAGTAAAAGTTTGTAATTTCGTTTTCTTCCAGCTGGTTAACAAAAGGAGCGATAATTTCTTCTCTATACCTTTGCGCAGTAAGAGTACCATTAAAAAAAATAGGTCCATAAATCCTCCTTCGATTGAGAGCACACCAAACTCCAATTTTTTGAGCGTGTAGAGGGCCCTCGACAAAAAAGTTATCTGGTTTTTCAGAAGACCATATTCTCATATTCTGTGAGTTTACGTAACCACTTAAATGAAACCAGGCTTCATCAGAAAAAAAGGTGATATTATGAAGTTCACCGTAGTTGTTTAAAAACCATTCACAAAATACAGCCCGTCGCGGAAAATCAACTTCATGAAGTTCTTGCTGACAAGTTAAACGATAGGAGAACAAACGCAAATCTTTTTTTAACACTGTGTGGCAGGTACCGACTGATACTCCCACCATTTGTGATAAAAAACGTACAGAAGTTCTTGGCGCATTTTCCATTATTTGTTGGACATTTTCTTTTAATTCTTCAGTCCGCTTTTTAGATCGGCCGCTTCCTTCTTTTCTTATTACACTGCCCGTTTCACGAAAAACATTAACACAACGCTGAACTGCACTTTGAAAAATTTTGTACTCAACAACGCCGGGAAATTGATTTTGAAATTCTATGAAACATTCCTCAATAGAATACTTCCATATTCCATCAATCTTGCGTCCATTTCTAAAGTAGGACTCTATGATAAACACTTTTTGTTCTTGAGACACTATTTTAAACGCTTTTTAAAACGAAAATATTCAAATTGATAGCGGCGATATAGCGCTTTGACAGATGACGTTTAAGTTCATTTGCTATACGCTACACCCTACGTCCAAATTTTCAGAACCAACTTGACCACGTTTTTATTTGAACGCTCGTTATATTATGTAAACCAATAACCCACGATTCATTATTCTGTATAAAACATATTCAAATATATTTGAAACAATGTCCCTTCCTTATTTTTTAGATGATTTCTATGATTCTATGCTCACACAGACTATGTCCATGGTGAAAAAATTTCGAACGAATTTTGCAAATTGAAAAAATAAAATAAAGCTTGCTGACCTTGAGATCTCGAAAAGGCTTGTAACTACATGTTCGTGAAAACATCTTTTTCCATAATTAACTGTAGACACAAATATGCATTTTTCTCATATTTGATAAAATTAAATTGTCTTTGTAGTTATATGTACACAAAGTTGCGTCGCTACAATATTTGAACATCGATAAATTGACGTCCGGTATTTTATTGCTGAAATGTGAAGGGAAAGGCAGTAGAAAAGGTCTCTCATCTGGTGAGTCAATTTTTTTTATTAGCAACAATATATTGGAAAAATTGTTAATTTTAGAGAAATTTGTTCAATAGACGAAATATGCGTAATAAAAAGACCTACGAAATGCCACCTGATAGATTAAAATCGGATAAATTGTTTAAAAGTTACTGCAAAAAAACAAAAAAATGTGGAAAAACAGCATTTTTTAATATCCATAACTTGGTTGTTATTTGTTGGAATTTTATAAATATGCCTAAAAGTTGTGAGTATTGTTCTTCAAAACTATACGAAAGATGGGCGCTGTGAGCCTAATTGGCTAAACAATCACACTTTTTATAATTAAATATTGTGAATGGTTTTGAAAATAATCTAAATGTTTATAAAAAAAAAGTAAAAAATATGTTTTAATGTAAAAATTGAAAGGGACCCTGGCAATAAATCAAATTTCCATTTAAATACAAAGCTAAGTTTGGTTTTCAGCTTTAAAAATATACTTTCTAAACCTTTGGGAGAGACAAAAAGGTTAAAGTTACGCATTTTCGCCCTTGACGGGATAGAAATAGAATTTTGCAAATACTATTGTGCCCACAGCGCCCATTTTTGGGACAGTTCTGAAGAACAATAAAACACAACTTTTAGGCATATTTATAAAATTGTAACAAATCAATGCCATGGATAATTATTAAAAAATGCTGTTTATGTCACGTTTTTTTAAGTTTTTTGCAATAACTTTTAAACAATTTATCCGATTTTAATCTATCAGACGACATTTTGTAGGTCCTTTTATTGCGCATATTTCGCCTGGTCAACACTTTTCTCTCAAATCAATAATTTTTCCAATATATTGGAAAAACTGATTTTCGGCCAAATTGTTAAAAAAAACAATATAGTTAAAGAAAAAATCTCACTCACCAGATGAGACACTTTTTCTACTGCCTTTCCCTGCACATTTCAACAATAAAATAGCGGACGTCAATTAATCTATTTTTTTTTTCGTCCATTTACTGCTATAGCGACGCCTCTAATACTTTGGTGTACTTTTAAGATGAAAAATTTGAAAAAACTGTAAAATTGTTGTTTGTATAATAAAAAAATATTGTGCTACCCGTAAGTTCATTTTTTATTTTACAACATTCTCCCGAAATGTTTTCTCATAAAAGTTATGAGGGCCTTGAAATCATCCCCTAAAAAAGGCTTGTTATCAAAATACGACCAATTTAATTTTCACAAGTTATCACTAGGATATATTTATTAAAACATATTTTTCCAACATTCATTTTTATTTTCTGTTAATGGCTTGTACATAGACATTATTTAGGTATAAGTTTCTTAACTGACGAAATAAAAACGTAAGATAAGGTAAGATAAAATCAGTTAAAAATTTGATTCCTTCACATCTTATACACACAATGAAATGGGTATATAGTTTTTAAATAATATGTCATATTAAAAATACATGTATGGCACCTTATAGAAATGATTAAAATGATTTTCCATGCTCCTATCTTTATTATCAAAACGTTTGTGATATTTTCTCTATGAAACTTAAGCTAAAACCGAATATTCAGTATTAATTTGTTACAATGAAATTAAAAACAAATATATTTAGTTCGACTTTCATGGAAAAAATAATGTTTCATTAATTTGTACCCAATTTGCGACGCCTTCCGTAGATTATTTCCTCAAAAATTTAGAAAGTTTCCAATCAGCATCGTTCCGAAATAATACCTCTCCCGCAAAAAACGCCTTGTAATATATTTCCAACAAAATCATTACTTAAACCTGTTTATAATTCAGAGAGAATTTTTATTTCAGCCGTTCACTGTACATGTTTCAGTTATATAACTCGACATTTAAATGTAACCTACATAGTCCCGAACGCGTTGCACCAATTACTTAAAAGTTTACAAAAAAAATTTCACAAAAACGTAAAAATCTCAGTAGAGCAGGAAAAAACCTAGTGTGCCGTTCGAGAAACAATTGATAGACACTTACTCTCATAGGCCCAGAGACTCTGATTCTTCAGGTGTTCCAGGTACAGCCTACTGTGTTCCCTGCAAACGAAGTTGTTGGTATCGACGATTCCCACTGGAAGTTCGGGGAACAAATCGAAGTTGTTCTTGGGATATCCATCTTCTTCGGCGGACACCAAGAGCGCACAGCACGCCGCGAAGAGAACTGTCGTTAACATTTCTTGGCCGACTCCAGGGAGCGCAAGAGAAATGACTATCACCGTGGGTTACTGAAAGAGTTTATACGACGTTGTTCAGTGATTTTTAGCATGAGGCTGCCGTGGCGTAATTTCGTCCTTCGGAGGAGCCGCCTTGTAGGAAAACCTCGACGAGGGTTCGGGATGCCACTACCGAGGATGTGCTCTAGTACGCGTGTGTGTGTGAAAAATGTAGAAAGTTGATGAATGGTGGAATCTAGTTCCTGGTGGTATGTTACCTAATGCAGATCTCATTAAAAAACGTAAGGATTCAGGCAAGGATGATAGTTCAAATTTTTAATATATGTGTATACCTAAATACAGGGTGTCCGGAAAGGTCATGTCAAAAATGACGGGGTGTATAGACGAGGTCAAAATAGATGCAGTGCCTCATATAAAATTTTTTCCTATAGGGCTTCGTTGTGGAATTATTCGCCTTCAAAGAAAGAAGTTTGAAAAACAAATTCCAATTATAACTTCTAAGCCGTTACTATGACAACAATGAAATTTGGGCAATTAAAGTAACTCATGGTAATGTTCATTTCCAAGTATAAACTGATATTCAATATGCCTGGATTATACAGGGTGTTTCTAAAATAAGGTTCCAAACTTCTGCTGAGTTCATAACTCATTAAAATAAGCCAAAAAGTTCCTATTAACATGTGCCCTAAAACGCACACTTAGGAAGTTATATGCCCTTAAAATGTTTCAAACAAAACTGTTTTTTTTTCTGTTATTGACAAAACGGTCGAAAATAAAAAAAATGTATGGGTCTTACATAACTTTTTACGTTAAATAACATGGGCTACTCCGTTTTTCGACATGCCAATCATATGCGTCCGATTTAGGTTGCTGAAGGGGGTTTTCGGCCCGTAATTTTTTTTATTTAAATTTTTTTACAATTTCCTCTACAGATTTATAAAATCTTAACAATTTTACGTAAAAAATATTATCTTTGTCCAAATCGACATTTCCAATGGTTTTCGAGTAAATTGAGTTTGAAAATTACTCTGCTCTTTAAGTTATTAGGCCAAAAATTACAAAAATCTGTTTACCATGGCAAATAAAAGACTGACGTTGCCA
>NW_019416296.1:321954-400944 GCF_000390285.2 Anoplophora glabripennis
GCAACCTTAAAAATGATGCAACATCTTTTGGCACTTTTGAAATTTTATGTATGCCCATTACAACACGATGACAATGGCCATTTTGATATTTAATAAAAAATCTATCAAAAGTTATGTCTTTTGGCCGAAGAGTAGCATATTTTCTGTATAAATTTAAATAAAACTCTCCAATTATGGTAAATGAACGATGTTTTTTAGTTTTTGTATTGGGAATATTTACTAATATTATATTTCCCAAATCTTTTACATCATTAACTTTTACTTGAATGAGTTCATCGCATCTACAAGCTCCTGTGACTCCAAATATTAGTGCAACCTAAAAAATATAGAATTATTAATTTTGTAACAATAAAAAAAGTTGGAAAATGCAAGGAAATTCTAAAACATGACGTAATTTTAAGACATCTATATTTATGAGTTTTTACAACATTCTTCCAATGAGCTATCTTTATTTCCGAAAATTGTTTATTATTCTCGTAATGGATACTATAAAATAACTTGAAGTTTACAAATTATAACAAAATTTTGTATTACAAATATAAAAAGGTTAAATATATATCCACCTATAATTTAAAAAGTACATACCTTGGTTGCTAAATATTTTTCATCGGGTGCTTTATTCAGGAATTCGTCAAATTCTTTTTTAGACAAAACTTTCGACTTTTTTGGTTTATAATTTTCACCTTGTCCATTCAAAAATGTAATTAATTTTGAATATTTCTCAATATTTACATTGTGTTCTATGTTTAATTTAGATTTTACCATTGAACGAATATTGCGCCCATAAAGTTGAACTTTTCAGTGTTCTGGACAATCTTGTAAAATATGCTATCATCACATTTTCTGAATAAATATGTGCATTATTTTTTTTGCCCAATTTATGAATTTATCATAAGCATTTTCATAAATTTTTCTCGACTTTGTTGGTATAAGTGTTGCCACTGATGTATTTCAATTTCCAGTAATTCTGGNGTAAAAAGTTATGTAAGACCCATAAATTTTTTTCTATTTATTTGCGACCGTTTTGTCAATAACAGAAAAAAACAGTTTTGTTTGAGCCCTTTTAAGGGCATATAACTTCCTAAGGGTGCGTTTTAGGGCACATGTTAATAGGAACTTTTTGGCTTATTTTAATGAGCTATAAACGCAGCAGAAGTTTGGAACCCTATTTTAGAAACACCCTGTACAGGAGCAGACGAAATTATCCATTTAAAATTATATATCTTTTACAGTGTTGCCAAATTTGACTTTTTCATAGTTCGAATCCTCTCTCACTTTGTTAAAAAAAAGCTGTACCATGTATCAGTCGATATCTTGTACCGTTTTTGAGAAAATCGATCTTTAACAACATACATTTATTGTATCAAAAATGTGATACTAACATTTTTGCAAAAATCTTGGTTTTCATAGAATTAAAAGAAAAAAGAACTGTTAAGTAAGGTGTTCAATATGTGCACATGGAACTTCAATGCATTTTCTGAAATTCCTCAAACACCTCTACTGTACCCCAATAACATGTGGTGATCATTTCTAATGGTGTCAGCGTATGTAATGATGCGATTTAATAATTCTTCCCTACTGTTGCGCCATATTGACTTTTTGCCTCATTAGAAGAAACTGGAAATTCTGCTTATAATGATATGTAATTTATGGAGTTTTTATAAATAAATAACCAAGAGATTGATTATAATTATTACAATTTTAATTAACAAAATGGTAGCCATGTGAAACATTTAAATTTTTCTATAAATTAATTTAATATTTTTTATTTGTAATACTTTTCTCTAATACGTTAACAGCAAAAATCGATTCCTCGCATCATGCTACATCAGACTATGCATTTTTGCCCTAAAATTTTGAAAAACAAGTGAATTATGATTAAAAATTGAAATAGCATAAAATCGGTTTCCCTCAAATATCTTCAAAACTATTCAGAATTTTCTAAATTTAAAAGCAATTCCGCGATCGGCATAAAATTCTGCACACTTTCGCTCATTTAACTATTTCTGTATCTCTTAAAATAAGAAAGATGCCTGTATCGGACAATTAAAAAGTTGTAACCCTTGTAACCTATTAGCTGTATTACTTTGTATTTTATGAAATACTAGTTTTTTAAATAAATAAATTTTTAAATATTAAACTCTTGTCAAAATATTTTTCCTAATTTCGTATTTTTAAAAGAAAAAGTATTGGGGTTTAATAAATTTAAAAAGAAATAAAAATTATACTTACGACTTTATATTAGATAAAACCACGTGACATTTTAGCAGAGATGTAACTTCAGTAGACTCGTTTGTCAATTTAATAATGGCGTAATTGGTAGAAAAATTAATAAACCATTGATTATAACGCAAAGAGAGAAATTGTCAATTATGTCCACAATTTGGAAGGCTTGAACGATATGATTTTGTTTGTTTTTTAATTGCATTTTAATATGTTTTACACAAAAAGTAGACAAGACGATACGTATACGTGGTATTTGAACTAGATTATTTGAAAATTATCAAATGATGTCATATGTGATACAAGTATTCTGCAAAAAATGTTTTTTTTTTAGTAATTCAATAATTTCTTGATACATGCATGTGTTCTATTTGACATATTGACGAAACAATATAAAGCCCAGTAAATATTATCATAAAACCATTGAATTGAAAATAATTTTTAATTTTCAACCCTACAAAGAAAATGTTGGTAAATGTCATAGGTACGTCATCAAAATCGTACAGCATTTGATAGAAAATTTTTCGCAGAATTTAAAAATCAAAAAACATATACCTAGAGTGTTAAGATTAAAGAAAATTGGATTGTAAGTGTAAAACCTATATCTAGGTCTCCTTTACACAAATCAAATTAAGAAGTTAAGAATATCCTAAAAATGCCCTAGGTTTTAATTACAAACTGATATAAACGAAAATATTTACAATCGCTGTTCAACTTTTATAATTCTGATATCAGTATATTTGTAAATAAAGGAAAAAGCATGCTAGGACAATTTCCGTCACGTCTTCGGTTTAGATTTTTAGACGTTTCGAGAAACTCTGAAACCAACACAGAAACTGTTCAACTACTGACAACTATCACGGAAAGCCGCCAAACGAGCAAATCAGCAACTCTTTTATTTTATTGATGATATAGTAAAACAAACCTACTAATATTTTGTACATGTATATTGTATGCATATTTAACTGTAATAAATTGTCATACATTTTAAATAATATGGAATTACTTGTTTTTATTATTGTTATCTTCAATGCGAATAGATTTGTTAACTTAAAGGATATTGCAAGAATAGAAGTGACAACTTGTATATTACTTCTTGCGTAAGAAAATTATAAACATTGAGAAAGGTTAGCAGTTTTGAAGAAAAATTATTGTCATGAACTGATTTTTATTTCAAATAAAATTACTATCACGGAGTAATATATTATTAACTTCTTACCCATAACCTCATAAAATTATTATTTAATGACACTTCATTGTTACTAAACTTCCATGAAATTATTACTGGTAATTTATTTATAATAATATGTATATTCTTCGTTGTATTCATACAATTAATTCAGAAGTCAATAACTTATACTAAGGTGGGGTGGTATATTATTATTTTACAGACTGCCTCAGCGATAAAAAACTAGTCGTAATGGGCTAATCAATAATATGGTGTTACAATAATACCTAATAATATTTAGAATAATCCGATTTGTGAAATATTTTAATTTATTTTCACTTGAAGTTTGAGTAGAAAATTGTAATATATCTACTTTAACAAGTTTATTATTTACTTAGGAGATATAGCTTGTTTACTAGAAAACGGAATAGGAAACCGATGTCATATCACTCTAGAGCGAAATAAGCGGACCTAAATATTATCGCCCACATTTTGACCCTATTTTATACCGGTCGACTCTAGCGTGACCACAAAACATCAAAGGAGCCGCCGTTTTTGTCACTTCTCGTTGATATAGTGTTCTCTGCTGATATGTACAAGAATCAAGTGGGTACTCTTTTGCTTGAAATCAAACTTTGTGATATTTCACACAAATAAATTTACAATTAATTTGACATTTCGCACAAAGATATTTGCAATTAATTGCAGCTATAAATCATGCAAAGTGAAAGTGTAAGTGAAATGGGCTGCACACCTCCTGAGGGAGGAAAATGGCAGAGAATGTTGATAACCAACTCCTGCCAGAAAAGTCCAAACATCTTTACGTAAAAGCATACACAGTTTTTAAAGATTGGTATCTTACAAAAAACGTCGTCAATATCTCAGAAAATGTCCTACTAGCAAACTTTAAAGAGCACGAGAGTAATAAAAAGGCATCCAGTCTATGGTATACTTTTTCAATGTTAAAGGCAACCCTAAAATTAAAAGAAAATATTGACGTTGGAAAATACTATGTGTCAAGTGTCAAAATTATTAAATGTCATTTTCATTATTTACCTTGGTTAATAAATCAATAAATCAAGGTCATCGTTATTCTCAAATAGTATATTATGTTACTAGGAGTAGAAGGCGATCATTATATTGTGTTGAGCCCAAAAGTTTGCTCGCTGAGGCGTCAGCCGAGGCTGAGCAAATTGGGCAAAACACATAATGAGCCTTCTACTCCGTGTGACATATACTATTTTTTCTTCAAGCGTGTTCAATCTCAGCACAAAATAAAATCAGTAGGTAGGTAATACTATTTATTTTATACATTTTATACATTTTATTGATTAATTAAACATGACAGTTTTAACCACTTTATTCATGAATAAAAAAACTAATGTAATAATTATTTTTCTTTAATTTGAATTAAACGAATAAACATCTAAATTACCTACATGTCTATCATCAAACTTTATTTATTAACATGAATATTAAATGTGCAATTTTGTATGGTACAGTTGTTGATATTTAAAGCGCTGCTGGCTGTCTTTTTTTCAAAGTTTACAGTTCTGTCGTTGAATACGTTACTTGTAATAAGGTTCTCAGTTTCAGTGTTAACAATTGTACCATTATTAACAGAAAAGTCTTCGATTAAATTATTTTCAGGATCAATATTTACAGTTTCGCTTGATGTACTTGGTTCATTATACTCTAATGGGTTTAATATTTTCATCGCTATCTGTTTCTTATTGTTTACAGAATCTTCAATGTATCCTTCAGCGACGCTGGTAGATTTCCATCCACCATGTCGCTTTAGGGTTGTAATGTCTCCACCATTATCAACTAAGATAGTTGCCGAGGTTCTTCTAAGGCAATGCCCCGTATATTCATGTGGATTTGGCAACCTTAAAAATGATGCAACATCTTTTGGCACTTTTGAAATTTTATGTATGCCCATTACAACACGATGACAATGGCCATTTTGATATTTAATAAAAAATCTATCAAAAGTTATGTCTTTTGGCCGAAGAGTAGCATATTTTCTGTATAAATTTAAATAAAACTCTCCAATTATGGTAAATGAACGATGTTTTTTAGTTTTTGTATTGGGAATATTTACTAATATTATATTTCCCAAATCTTTTACATCATTAACTTTTACTTGAATGAGTTCATCGCATCTACAAGCTCCTGTGACTCCAAATATTAGTGCAACCTAAAAAATATAGAATTATTAATTTTGTAACAATAAAAAAAGTTGGAAAATGCAAGGAAATTCTAAAACATGACGTAATTTTAAGACATCTATATTTATGAGTTTTTACAACATTCTTCCAATGAGCTATCTTTATTTCCGAAAATTGTTTATTATTCTCGTAATGGATACTATAAAATAACTTGAAGTTTACAAATTATAACAAAATTTTGTATTACAAATATAAAAAGGTTAAATATATATCTACCTATAATTTAAAAAGTACATACCTTGGTTGCTAAATATTTATCATCAGGTGCTTTATTCAGGAATTCGTCAAATTCTTTTTTAGACAAAACTTTCGACTTTTTTGGTTTATAATTTTCACCTTGTCGTTTCAAAAATGTAATTAATTTTGAATATTTCTCAATATTTACATTGTGTTCTATGTTTAATTTAGATTTTACCATTGAATATTGCGCCCATAAAGTTGAACTTTTCAGTGTTCTGGATAATCTTGTAAAATATGCTATCATCACATTTTCTGAATAAATATGTGCATTATTTTCTTTTGCCCAATTTATGAATTTATCATAAGCATTTTCATAAATTTTTCTCGACTTTGTTGGTATAAGTGTTGCCACTGATGTATTTGCAATTTCCAGTAATTCTGGTGGTGTGCACTGCATTTCTTCAGACATTTTAAAAACGACCCGACGCGACATCAAATTTCAACTGACACTTAATGAAACGTCAAAGCTTCTTGAATCTTTAATTCGTTGCTAGGATACTTACCTACACATTGTTACATTTTTTTACTAGTTAAAAAATGAAAAATATTTGTACTAGTTAAACAATAGGCTGCTTCTAAAGGAGGTGTTGCACTATATAATATAAGTATTATTATACGCTTGAAGAAAAAAGATAATATAAGTTTACGCGTCAAAGATAGGTCGATAATGGTGGACTAGTAGTGGAAAAACACCTATTAAGCACCTGCAATAATATAGCCAATTATTTCCAATACTACCTCTTCCAAAAGATATGTGTGACTTGATGCTTCTCTAATAAATTTCAAAATATCCTCTCTTGTCAATATCTTATATTTTTTTAAATATATCCATTCGATATTTGCTTCAAATAAGTCTTTAATCAGTCATGATATTGTCTTATTTCTCTTATTCTCTATATTTACTTTTATGCGCACTATTAATGTGGTCTTCAACATTGAATACTTTGTCCACAATGTTTTAAGGATGAATGATTCTGACTAAAAGATATGTAAAAATATAAATTATCAAAAATTATAAATATTTCTTTAAAGTGATAAAAGTTAATACACTAACAGCTGTCACTGAATTTCTGCATGTCCAAGTCTCAAAATGTTTGTATTCTTTATCATAAAGTAATTTAGATTTCTTCGTAGTAATTCTTCATTGGCTTTATTGGCTCTAGCAGCAACTATTGCTGGAATATTATCCATTTTGCCTTTTCAATATGTCTCTTCAGAATTAAACATCAACAAATTTGCGGATATCATAGATACATTCTGGATACATGGTTTATATATTGAAAAACTGTTTTTATTTTCATTTACATTTAATTATTAAATTTAAAATAAATATAAACTCAAATGTTTAAGTAAAAAATAAAACGTTGTATGGCATAATCATCCCTGTATCTCCATTGCTACATAAATAACAATTTTTGACTTTCTACGTTACTGGATATCCACTTTTAAGTTTAATAAAAATGCACTATCAGAATTTCTTAGTTAATTTAGAAGTTGTGTAAAGTGTAGTTAAAAAATAAAAGGCGTGGTTCTTCTCTCACTAATTTATGTACAATATACCATACAGAATATAAAGGCCGAATTCTTTAAGTGGGTACAAATAATGCGAAATTTTCTTTGGAATTTTAGTATTCTGAGTTTGCGAGTCCGTTATCGTTCAGTAGATGGTGTAGATATACAAAAAATAATTTATTCTTCTTAAATAATTCAAAAACCATAACCAAAATAAGGTTTAGTGAAAAATTATAGATCATCCAGATAGCCACGAATTTTGAAAGGTCATTCCATACTCGATTGTTACAGCATGTACAGAGTGTCGCGAAATACACAATGTTTATACAAGATTTATGTCTAATTAGGTATCAAATATTTGCATCGCTAGTCACACTGTATTAAAAATAACAGTTGAGTAAGATTTTTTGCAAGGTCTAAAGCACGTTCTAAATAGAAAGCGAAAAGATCATCTGACATGTAAGTACTAGATGGATCTTGTACCAAAAATCTTGTTTCTTAATAACATTCAATAACGTGATCATTTTTAAAGTGTCCCAAAAAAGTGATGGTTTTTCTAGAAAAAATAATGGAAGTAGTTCATATTGTTTTGAGGTATAAACCGTACATTTTGTATAATTCGAGAATTTTATTTTTAGAAAAACCTAGTTAAGCAGTGTCAAAACATTAAAGTCGGTTTAAAAACAAAATTCATTTCAATTAGTTGCAACTAGAAGATGCGTCAAACAAATTACACAAGCCACGTATCTGATAAATAATCAAGACCGTTACATCATTCTTGACATTGACCAACATTGACCTAAAGAGAAATAAAATAATCAGCGCCGTACTTTCATTTCGTTCAGGCGTAAGGAAACCAAGCCACACTTTCGCTTATTGCACTCACAGTACGAACACTTAATTACATAAGATTAATTAGTGATTGAGCCACTGTGGCCCAGTTAAGTGATAGAGACTCGGTGTTGAAAATATTAGTTACTCCGACTATTTTGAATAGAAGAAATCGACCACTCGTGCAACCATCGCTAAGATGTCAGGGTATGGCTGAAATTAATCACAAACATGTTCATAATTACCATTTTTTTAGTCGAAGTTACTGTTGGATGAGAGATTTGAGTATTTCCTTAATGTTTAGTTATTTTATTGCCATAACAGATGTCTGCAGAGATTCACGTAATATTTTAAACAATATTTTGACTGTAATAGAAAGGGACGATATTAGATCACAAAATAAATAGAGGAGCGAAAATTCGATTTGCAGAATATTTTTTAGTAACTTACCACAGTGATACGATGAAAACTTTTTAGAACCACTGACTCCAGAAATAGTTTATGTTTCCATGTGTTGGTGTATTGCTATCTGGAAATTGCTAAGTATGTGCAACAGATGTGCAAATAACTTACAATTTTCATCAGCGTCTCTATCGTCATTACTATTCCCATTAATTCATTGTAGACGGGCGATTTTAACACGTTTATTCTCACTTTTAATACGTATATCACAAGTGCACTGTTTCCACAAAAAGTAAATAACAAAACATTGGACGATGCGCATTTTACAGCTACAACTATTCACCTCTTTTTATGTAGTATGTAAGTCGGGGACCATTCCAGAAGTTCTCAATAAGTTTTAACAATTCTGATTATTATTAGTTTCAAGCGACGTTTTGTAGTTTGATCAATTCTGATTACTGAAATAGCCATATCTTGCAAAGATCAGAAAATAGTAACTACAAAAAAACATAACTAGGATTAGTTATTGTCATATTACTATAACTGTGCGGTTATTGCTACTATTCATTACAATTTTCTAACTAGGTACTACTAATAATAATCTAAATAACAAGCGAATATTGTTTAAGAGGAAAAATCTATATTTGACTGAAAACAATAAAAGAACAATTTATTTCCTAATTATATTTATTAAAATGTATAAACAAATATAATAGACATCATGTTGTGAATAAGCACCTTAGTAGATGTATGACACCAATATAACTTATTTAGTGCAATTAAAAAATCTTGAATTAGACAAAGAATTTCAAATATTTATTCTTTTTGTTTCATCTGATTATATAGGGTGTTGCAATATTCCACCGATGATATTGTACAGGTTATTTTTTGGTCAAAAATGGGAAAAAAGTTCATATGAAAGTAGATATGCAAACGCTTCGTTTTTAATGTGACAGTTCTATAACTTTTTATTTAGTTTCATTATTTTCACGTTTACAGGTGGTTGAATATATTGTTACAAATTTGCTTAAAACTTACCAATAAGCCACATACAAAATGTCAAATTTGCTTGAGTCAATTTTAACAAATATCTTTGAAATAATTAAATATACAGCAAACATTCATAAAATCAAAAAGTACAAGAATTAAACAGAATTGCTGTCTTTTTCCAGGAGAACAATCAGTGTTGATTTGACTAAAAACGTAAGACAACTCAGAGGATTTTGGTAATGTAAAAATTGTATATAATTTGTATATTACCTCGATCTTCAAAAACTATTGTGCATATTGAATTTGATCCAATTATCTTTAAAAAGAAAACAATGTAAATTAAAAGAGGATAATTAAAAAAATATGTACCTACTAAATCTGTATCACCCTTCATTTAAAAAATGATGCTTTTGCAAACTTTTGTCCATATGTTTTACTTTTGGACAAAGAATTAACTGTACAATTTTATCTACGGAATACTACAACACCTTGTATATTATTTATGTATAGCAAATACTAATAAAATTTAGCATTTGTCAATTTTAATACTTAAAAAGTATTTTTAAGAGATAAATTTATACAGGTTGATTAAGAAAACCATGGACATACTTCTAGAGTGGAAAGTACATGGGAAAGGGAGACAAAAAATCTTAATAAACTAGCGTCTCGACGCCTTTTTAGCGAGATAAAGAGCGTTATAGTTTTCAAGGAAAATGTAATTCTAAATAGCTTAAGCACAAGTGAAGATATTGAAACTAAAATTGAATTGCAACGTGAAAACATTAAGACATGTTCATTTTTATTTAGTTTTCTGAAAAATTATGCCAAGCTACTGGAACGTCTTTTTGGACACATTTAAATAAAATTATTTAGGTGAATAAATTCTACATTTATTTGAATGTACCGTCTAACTTGTAAAATGGTAAAAGTTATGCAAGAAAAACGAGGTCATTTTCTTAAAAAAAGATCCAAATGGCTTACAAAAATATTTGAAGAAAACTTAAACTTGCCAAGGAGGTTTTAAATACTCCATGTCTATTACCACTTTGTGTCTAATGTATTTTCCACCGTAAAAGTTTGTCAACAGTTTTTTAAATCATTCTACATAAATGTACAGCTGTGATCAATTAAAAGTCTCCAACATAAATTTCAAAGATTCCTGGAAAAGAAAATTTAAACATCTTTAAACGTTTTAGGCCGGAACCTTTTTTTTGTCCACAGCTGTACAAAACTAGACTTATTTTGTACAAACATGTTCTCATATGCATTGTTTATTGAACACTATTATCTAGTTACAAGCTAAAGTCTACTGTCTTGGCAATTGTTATTGTTGTTGTTGTTGTTATTATTTATCATGTTTTCCTCCATTGTGGGGTGCTCGGCCACAACTTTAGGTGTACTGTCTTTGGACGGGAACATGAGTTCTCTGAATATTTTTCTGAAAGGCGCTTCGATCATAAGGTAGAGAACCAAGGCAGCAACGAAGGCTAGAACAGCGTCAGCCACTGCTAGAGCAAACTAGAAGAAAAACATAATTTTCAAAATCGATTATAGGCTTTCCTCTGTTTTTTTAAATCAATTTTTTGCTGATTAGTCAAGAACAATTTCACAGGCATAAAAAATAAAAAAAGGTCTGTTCTCTTTTACATAATCTGTTAAGTTTTCGGACTCGCTGAATATGAATCTGAAGTTAATTTGGCACCAGTCCGCATAATTTCAGAAGCGCTGAACATGAATTTGAAGTCAGTTTGGCGTAAGCATCGACTACTTTTGAAAAAATGTCAATCCACTTAGTTCATGCATATAATAGGGTGTGTCACAAATATACTAGGGATGTATGCGATTTAGGCACTTGTAGTCTAAATCTATAGTTTTTTTTAACCAACGCTTGTAGGAAACCTTATTGTCTTCTTTTTACCTATAACCTTAAATTCTCTTTTCAAAATCCAACAGTACTCCTCCATTATACCACATCACATTTCTGGAAATGTATTTTCCAAGCATTCATCTTCTTTGTCCAAAGCTCCCAAATTGTTCATTGATCCAAGTTTTATGTCTAGTGGAGGAAGCAGAACCTTGGATTGGTCTTGCAAAAACCTTTGAGTAACGTGTAAAGATCCTGGATTCAGATCTCCTTGGTTAGGACAAGTTTTTTGCTCATCTTCCTATCTCTATCGTCCAATAAACACAGAAAACCGGAATATCTAGTAAATAGTGATTGCTGTTCTAAGATAATAGTAACTATTTTGAAATATTCATAAATTTACCATTTGTGCTCTGAATGTCTTCTTTCTTCAAACATACTTCTTCAATTTAGTTGAGTATGCTATTGGAACTGAAGCAAACCTATATGCATTACGTAGAAGAACTACCTTCAGGCTTCCTTTTGAGGAGTCAATGAATAACCTCCACTCGTAGTCTTTATAATCGTTGTGTTTTAACTCTTTTAAGCCTCTAAAATCGGAACAATACAACAACGTATCCTCTTCATCTGAAGAAAAGTCCGAGAACTTGTTTCACATGATCGATACAACGATGATTTGGTTCCTTCAGACAGAATTTTTTTCTTTTTCAATTCTCTAACTCGTTCTGATTAACCGTTTCTTTTCATCCCATGGTATTCGTATTTACTGTCCATTTAACTGTCATCGTATACCTCTTCTTATTCCTTCCTGTTTCCAGAATCATGTTCAGCTGGTTCGAAAATATAGGGATTTCCACAACATTACAATCCTTAAGAACATTCACATTTTCGGATGATTTTAGGAAGCGTTTGTTAAAAAATAGTGGGTGCTGGCGCAAAATTGACTTGAGATTCGTGTCCGGCGGATCTAAAAATATAACCAAAATAGGGTCTGACCAAAAGAATAGGCCACATTTCTTGTTTTAGTGTCTGTGAAAGTATTTTGAAGAAATGTTATGGTTATGAGTTATGTGGACTTGTCTAAATTCATTATTCGAAATTTGCACATAAGTGTTATATAAAAATGTGAAAACCATTGCAAAATATGCTTAAATGATTTCAGTCTAATTGAGTAATACTGCGAATAATTATAATGTATGAGTGTTTTAATATTTTAATGGTTATGTTTTATTAATGTAACTTATAACATGTTTCTCTTTAAGTAATACATAATTAAAATAAAAAATTGCTCCTAATAATGAAAGAGCTAAATACTCTATTGTTACAATTAATTTTAGAAAATCATTTGCCTCATAATATTTTTTTATAATTTCGTAAGTTTTTGTAATTAATATTTCTTTCAAACTTTGAGCGTCTAGAGTTAAATCACGCAAAAATTGTGGAAAGATATGAATCCGGTTAAATCAGTAGTTCAAGATTGCATTGGTAACAAAGCATTCAATTATTACTCCAATCAAGTTCAATTAAATATTTGTTGACAATATCAAAGTTCAAACAATCAAAAGTGTAATTTTCACATGAAATAAAGCCAGATTTTTCAAATTATCAATTCAATTTTTTCATGGAAAACAGCGATTTTAGTTATGTAAACTTTGACATTGCCAATGAAAATTTAACTCAACTGTCAAAATTTCATTTTGAGTAGTAGCTGGATGTTTTGTTAATGTATGATGTCATATTATGTCATCTTGTAATCAGAAGAATGAGTTGATTTAAAAAATGTAAAAATTCAATAAAAAAACAAAACCTGTATGACATTTACGTAATATTCTCTCTATCTTATTTCTAAATATTATATATTTAATTACTTTGTAGTACAAGTTATTCTAAATCATTGTTCTTAATAGTGAGCAATTACATTCACTATACAGGGTAGCCCATCGAAAGTGTACCGCGAGGCATTACAGGGTAGTAATGAACTTTTCGGCAAAATCCAAAAACAGGTGAAGTTTGCTTCTGAGGGGGACAACTTTCGGCGTAAAAAGCATAGCAAAATCTTCAACCCCCTAAGTGGGGGTGCCATCCCCCACATTTTTTTAAATGGGAATGGGGGTCAAGTGGGGGGTCATTAGAAAGGGCTTTTAATTCTCTATACATCGATTCTTACTTTTTGAAAATCGATCCATTATTTTAGAAAATATGCAGCTTTGAAAATACGAACAATATTTTTGACGAGAAATGCGAAAATCGATTTAATTTTACTTCAAAACTTACGGTATTAGCTTGGTAAATTCCTTCAAAAGAATTCGCTGTTTTTTTTTTGATTTGCGAATTCTTTAGCCTGATTTTGGTGAGCAAAAAATTGTCCGCTTTTTGTTTCGTATTTAGATAGGCCACAAGAAGTTGCTAGATAACTGTCTTGTGACTTGTAGTTGAAGAGTACCAATACTGCCGAGTCTTTTAAATTGATTAATTATGGTGTACTCAATTCCAGAAAGAGTAGAAATTATTGAGCTTTTTTTCAAAAACAATGAATGCGGAAATCGGGTCGCCGAACTGTTCAACCAACGGCATCCTGAGAAACATGCGTCTGGAAAAATTGTTCGCGAATTGGTGGCCAAATTTCGCGAAACTGGCTCCGTTCATAACAAAAAGAGGCAGGTTGAAAATCCGGTACTAAATGAACCTACGGAAATAGCGGTATTGGGGCAAGTGGCAATGGATAGTACGCTGAGTACAATGCAATTGGCTACTGCGACAGGAGTGAGTCGTACAAGTGTCCAACGAATATTAAAAAAATACAAATTCCATCCTTATAAGATTCGGCTAGTGCAAGAGCTAAATGAAGACGATTTTGATCGTCGTTTGCAATTTTGCGAAATAATGACTGAACGAGCGATAAACGATAATTTCCTCTTTAATGTGTGTTTTTCGGACGAGTGTACGTTCTTCTTGAATGGTTTAGTGAATCGCCATAATTGTCGTTACTGGGCTGATACCAATCCAAGGATTTTCCATGAGACACACTCCCAACACCCCCAGAAGTTGAATGTATGGGCAGGTATTTTTGGAAATTCCATTGTAGGTCCTTTTTTCCTTCCTGGAAATTTGACAGGCGATATGTACTTGGATTTACTACAAAATGTCATCGACCCAGCTCTAACAAATATCATAGAGGACGACCCTGCTTACAATGAACACGAACTGATTTTCCAGCAAGACGGAGCTCCTCCACATTACTCGCTCAATGTGCGCAATTACCTAAATGAGACGTTTCCAGGACGCTGGATAGGACGAAGAGGTGCAATTGAGTGGCCCCCTCGGTCACCCGACTTAAATCCTTTAGATTTCTTTCTCTGGGGGCACATTAAAAGCAAAGTTTACAGCACTCCACCTGATACCTTGGAAGATCTGCGAGGACGAATCATTAATGTATGTCGCGAAGTAACACCGCAAGTGCTCCAGAATGTTCGACAACGGTTTGAAGACAACCTGTATCATTGTATGCAAGTTGGCGGACAACATTTTCAGCATTTACTTGACTAATACCGTAAGTTTTGAAGTAAAATTAAATCGATTTTCGCATTTCTCGTCAAAAATATTGTTCGTATTTTCAAAGCTGCATATTTTCTAAAATAATGAATCGATTTTCAAAAAGTAAGAATCGATGTATAGAGAATTAAAAGCCCTTTCTAATGACCCCCCACTTGACCCCCATTTCCATTTGAAAAAATATAGGGGATAGCACCCCCACTTAGGGGATTGAAGATTTTGGTATGCTCTTTAAGCCAAAAGTTGACCCCCTCAGAAACAAATTTCACCTGTTTTTGGATTTTGCCGAAAAGTTCTTTACTACCCTGTAATGCCTTGCGGTACGTTTTCGATGGGCTACCCTGTACATGTATTTGCACTGAAAATAAAAAATAAAATTTTTTGAACATTTAAAATAATCGTCTCTAAAGAAAAATTTCATTCGGTCATTGGTAACAAAGGTTTTTTCAATAAGCTTTCGATTTGAAACCATTCCAAGCGATAATTCCTTACATTCACGAGACAACATTAATGAGTTTTCAGAATTCTCTTCCATTATTTGGTGACCATCCTTTTAATGGTACTAATTTGACCAAGTTGTTGTCCACTATATACCTCCTTCTTGACACTTTTGTCATTATGTAAAAACTTATTGATATGTTACATTTTTTTGGTTCGTATACAACAATTCAAACATCTGATGTTTAGGGCTAAGATTAAGCATGGAATATTTGGCCTCAAATCTGTTAAATTTGATGAAACCTCTGGCGCTCTTCAAGGTTCCGCCTTGGGACTCTTGTTCTTTAGTTTATTAATTAATGATATTGCTGCCAACATGTAATGTAAACTCTTTGCTCTATGTCTACGACTTGAAATTGTTCTGTGTTGTTGATGATTATTATCAATGTGTAGCGTCAGCGATCTGAATAAATTGCCTTTGAATGTCACTAAATTCTATTCTATTTCAGAAAAAATAGTACTTCACTTGGGCCTGCCAAAGCTATTGTATAAAAGAGTTATGGTATGCTCTTTTGGAAAATTCCTTACAATTTCCAACAAATTCAAAATTGTTGTTAACAGAAGAAGTAATTCTTTCTAGAAACTCAGTTTGGTGTCAAAAAATAAAGACCAAGATCACCTTGATTTTTCGATCTATTCAAAACATTTCCTTCAATATGGTAATTGGCTGAGATTTCTTTGTGTAGATCAAAACGCTTCATTTATCAGGGTTAGGGCTCAATTATTATCTAGGCTGTTATTCCCATTTGAACAGTGGCAGAAACTCACAATGTCATTAGTAAATATCGTGAAAATAAGTGACCCTAATTTGGAATCTAGCGGCACATCTGTGGTTGTCGAAGGTCATTCGACTAAATGTCATGATATTGCAGCACGTGCTGAAACCTTGATCACAAGTGAGATTCACCATTCAAGTAACAAAATATCATGATCTAGTTTGCTAATCGCTTTCGAAAGTCTACCGGACTTCGTGAATACTAAATAAAAAATAACGGTAATAGCAAACCAAAAATTTTTATCTTACTACGTACCACATCAAAGTAGGCGATCTGCTTCGGGTTCTTGAAGACAGCTGCGGATCGCAACTGGAACTGAAAGTGAGTCAAGTAGGCGCCGTAAACCAGTTTGCTGAGGGGAATCCACGGCGACCAAGACAAGACCTTCTTCAGGAAACTGCCGTGACCAAAACTAGCCACGTATATCAGTCCCACGCTGCCTAAGGCCCAAGCCGGTCTGTGAAGGGCCGCGTAAGCTGCTGATTCCACTGAATTGTAGGAGTGGTAGGGGTCGTAGAACACCATTCCGCTGAACAAAGATACGAGCATGAGGAATAGGGATCCCATTACGATGGCAAACGACTGGGTCTGTAAAAAATACATTGAGGTGATTTTTATCAAAGTGGGATTCTTTTACTCTGTTTAATAATTTAATAAACATGACGATTACTTTATAGGCGTTATAATGATCAAACTAACTAACATAAATATACCAAACTATAATTTTTAGTACGTACTTCTAAATCCGATAAGAAAATTGTGTGTATTCTCTGCATAGAAATTATAATGTGTCTTTCAATTTGCATAGTGTTCCAATAATATGTTAAGCCTGCGCCAGTGCATTTGAAACGTTCTTTTGTTGCTTAGTATACAGGGTGTTTCATAATTGGAAGTCAATATTGAAGGGTGTTAATCTGTGTGTGATTTTAAGACAAAAAGTTCATATAAACATAGGTCCGTTTTCGCTTTATTTTTGATATACAGGGTGATGAATATCTGTTTGTAAAATTGTTTTTTTTTAATAACTCCGAAACTAAATTAGATAGTTTTATAAAACTTAGTATGTGTAAACTAGGTGCAGAGACACGTCTTTTGCATAATAAACGAATTTTCATTTTTAACCAGTGGCGTCCCAATTAACTTCAACCTCATTATTTTGAATGAAAAAAATGATACGCCACTGCATTTTTGAAAAACAAAAATTATTGTATAAATGGTGCTTTATTTTGTAATAAAAAAGATCTCTTGAGTTTTTTTCTTATCTTGCACTGTTTTTTAGTAAAAAAATAAAGAACAACATACTAACCCACATTGAGCCAAACAGAAAGCATGATATAAAGATTACCTAGTAGGCTGTGGTTGTTGATTACTGTTGTGATTTATTAATTTTGACAGTTCAGTTCATTCAACTCAATTTTGATACTTAAAATACCTGTACAGTGTTATTTGATAATGGTTGAGTTTACTAATCAAGAGTTGGCAGACATTCATTACATGTATGGCTTGGCTGATGGCAGAGCGCCAGAGGCTAAACGATTATATCAAGAGCGTTTCCCGAATAGAGTCACACCAGATAGACGAACATTCTCAAACATACATAGAACGTTGGCTGAAACAGGTACTTTTAAGCCAAATAATCAATTAAAAGGTGCCCATCGGACTACTAGAACTCCAGAAGTTGAAGAAGCAGTTTTAAATTCAATTGATGAAAATCCTAATATTAGCACTAGACAAATTGGAAATAACTTGAATATCTCGCACATTCTAGTTTGGAGAATTCTTCACGATTTTCTGTTATACCCGTATCATATTCAACGGGTCCAAGCCTTACTTCCTCGAGATTTTCCTTTGCGAATCAACTTTTGTCAATGGTTTTTGGAGAAAATTGCGCAAAATCCCTTGTTTGACTGTGAAATAATGTTTACAGACGAAGCTAACTTCTCTAGAAACGCTATAAGAAATTTCCATAACAATCATGTTTGGGCCGAAGAAAACCCGCATGCAATTGTGAACTTTAACAATCAAGAACAATTTTCCGTGAATGTTTGGGTTGGAATTGTTGAAAATCACTTAATTGGACCTTTTTTTCTGCCACAAAGGCTAGACGGCCGTACATATCGTCGGTTTCTAGAGGAGGATTTGCCCGTATTACTTGAAGAAGTGCCACTTTTAACTAGAAATAGAATGTGGTTCATGCATGATGGTGCACCAGCTCATTTCCATCGAGAAGCAAGAGAATATTTAAATCGCACATTTCATGACCGATGGGTAGGCCGTGGTGGACCCCAACAATGGCCCCCCAGGTCCCCAGATTTGAATAGTGCGGACTTCTTCTTATGGGGGCATCTGAAAACTCTGGTTTACAACACTCCGGTTAACACTGTAGAAGACCTGAGGAATCGCATAAGAGCTTCCTGTGATGTAATAAGGAACACTGACAACATTTTTCAAAGAGTCCGCACTAATATGAGAAGAAGAGCTGAAGCATGTATCCTTGCAGGTGGAGGGCATTTTCAACAACTGATGTAATTGTTTGTTTTTTTCGTTTCACAAAATTGTTATTTGTTGATCGTCAATCGTAATTATTAATAATATTATACAATAATGTGTATAAGTTATCTAGTAAAAGAATTATTTCCATAAAATGTGTAAAAAGTACTTCATTCCACGTACAGATAATTATTGTTGTTCTTTATTTTTTTACTAAAAAACAGTGCAAGATAAGAAAAAAACTCAAGAGATCTTTTTTATTACAAAATAAAGCACCATTTATACAATAATTTTTGTTTTTCAAAAATGCAGTGGCGTATCATTTTTTTCATTCAAAATAATGAGGTTGAAGTTAATTGGGACGCCACTGGTTAAAAATGAAAATTCGTTTATTATGCAAAAGACGTGTCTCTGCACCTAGTTTACACATACTAAGTTTTATAAAACTATCTAATTTAGTTTCGGAGTTATTAAAAAAAAACAATTTTACAAACAGATATTCATCACCCTGTATATCGAAAATAAAGCGAAAACGGACCTATGTTTATATGAACTTTTTGTCTTAAAATCACGCACTGATTAACACCCTTCAATATTGACATCCAATTATGAAACACCCTGTATACTCAAACGGATACAACTAAGGCTCCACCATAGTGAAGTGTCAGAGCGCTTAATAAGCATATAAATTGGAAGGATTCCAATAAGTGTTGTTGAAAATGGAATCGTGTGTGGGTGTTAGGTCACTAACAAATAATGATTTTTTAATAGTACAAAAGAAACTTAATGTATAAGGAATTTACTATTCTTATCACAATTGCATTGTTATATTTTTAAACAAATACGTACTAACATATCTGTACATGTAAACAATGTCGTCTTTTTCAGATAATGATTGCAATTGAACTACACATTTTTCATAAACAAATATTGCCCATAACACCATTAGTTAAAAAAACAAAAATATGTTTACAATTTTTTTAAATTGGAAAATCTGTGTTATATAATCATCACATAACCCATGTGAATTTAGCAATACCTAAATACGTTGTTATTATTTATAGAATCTTCATCGCATTCTTTGCTGCAATTTGACCACGCATCAGTAAATTGTTAATAATAATGAAAGAGTTTTCACTTTTGTTATGTCATTGGTAAGCTAAGATCATCATTATTTGAAATACTTGAAGGGATTTAATTTATTACTGATATAAACAAAATTTGTCATATCGCTTTTACGATTGGATATAGATCAATCAACTCTAATATTGTCGTAATTCCAGAAAATATTATATTTGAATAAGTAGAATAAGTAACATAAGATTTAGATTGAGAAAAAAGTCTAAGTAAAACTATTTTTAATAACTCAGACATTTACATGCAGAAGAATTACGTCGTTTAAGGCCGGTAAATCTGCAGTGAATGTCAGCAAAACGCTGTAGAGGCATCGCATAGTGATATAGTGATAAGATACAAGAATATGTAATGGTTCCATACCGAGAAAATCTCCCATATTGTGGGGAAAATTAGAATAAATCAAATAAATGAGAAAAAGGAAAAAAACATTTGGAGGAAAAAATGGAAGAGATTAAATAAATATTTTCAATTAATCCAAAATCTAAACACAAATTTTGAAGTACTACTTTATTACTGAACATATAAAAAATGTTGAAACGAGGACAACATGTTATAGTTTTGAAAATTAATTGACCCCATTTATCTTGAAATTTCCGAATATTGATAAATACGGAAGACTAATCAATTTTAAGAAATGATTTCTCAGAGAGGAAAAGAGTTATTCGATCAATTCAGAATGGATTTTGAAGAAGAGTAATACTTTTAGATCCCATAATGAGTTTTGTGAAGAAAAATTACCTCTTGATGTAATATAACCTCATATATACCGAAGCAATCCCGTGTTTTTTCTTACTAGGTTAGGATATTTCTAAAATTTTACGTGATGGAGCAATTCTGAGCGCGGATTTGGATTCAGCGTTTTCAAAACTTTAGGAAAGAGCCCCGGTTTAAATCAGATTTTTCGGACAAAATTCTACGAAAATGATATATGTATTTAGATAAAATTTAGGACAAAATCAGTTTTGACCCAGATTTGGGTCAGTTTTCACCTAAATAGTGGATTTTCTGGGAAATATCGAGGTCATCGGTAAATTTTACCAATGGCATCGTGTTCAGCGCCTCAAATTACTACGAA
This sequence comes from Anoplophora glabripennis, assembly GCF_000390285.2. NCBI lineage: Eukaryota > Metazoa > Arthropoda > Insecta > Coleoptera > Cerambycidae > Anoplophora > Anoplophora glabripennis. The sequence continues at coordinate 342,944 of NW_019416296.1, forward strand.
GATTATATATTTGGATAAAATTTAGGAAAAAATCAGTTTTGACACATATTTGGGCGTTTTCACCCAAAAATTTACGTTTTCTCCGAAATTCATCAGCAAGTCATGAACTTTACAAGATTGTGTTCAGCTCATCCAATTCCTTCGGAAATTATATGTGGGTCTCTTGGGTTTGTACTTTTTGTATTTTTTTAATGTAAGAATAGATTATTTAGAATTTTCTTCTCTTACTACTATATATATATTACTTTTTAAATGGATTATTTTAAATGAAGTAAGTGTACTTTCTTCAATTTTTTGATATCCATAATATCTTTGGGAATAAAATTAAAATATTGTCTTTTATTTTAATAATATTTCATTCCCAGAAATATATGATTTATTATGTATAAAAATCATTGTTTCAATCCTTTAAATATTAACAGCTCAGTATTTTAATAAAAAATAATACATGGACGGTAAAACTGTGAATTTTTGTTATTCCTTGAGGGGAAAAGAAAAATATGAAAAGACGATACGGGGAATTTCATCAAAAACTGTTGGCATAACTGAGAACATTATAGAAATCATACATGACAAAGTATACTATTTGGTATGTTGCAGGCAGAAGAATAAATTTTTGAACCTATATAGGACAAGTGTCAAGCAAATTGCTAATTACATGTGACAATGTTTCTTCTCAAAATATAGAAAATATTACGCGAACGCCAGTTTTATGTTTCATATACAGAGTTACCGAACTTTACAATCCCAAGGTCATTCTTGAAGAGTTCGATTTTGTCACTGATTATTGCAACAGATCAACGAGGACAATTTTACAAAACGTGTCTTAAAACGTGGCTAAACAGGAATCTAAATACTTACTCTGCAAACATGTTTGTTAGACCCTTTCAATTTATAGTAGATGTAACCCGTAAACATCCCGATGCAATACGGGGTACCCCTGGTATGTGTCTTTGTATAAGTCAGTTGAAAATCTGGGTGTATTTTCGGTCCCGTGAGAAACTCTGGGTAAAAGTGCAGCAATGCCGGCCTTTCGTACACGATGGTGATGACAAATGGAACAACTACAGAGGCTATAGTTATGGCGGCCATCGAACCCAGTCCCAATTTTTTGTCCTTCTTCACCAACAGGCAGACGAAAGTCGCTATTATGAAGTAGTGGAAGTCGCAAGGGAGGTACCAGGAATGGGCCATGCACTGAAAAAAGTGTAAAAGCTCTATTAAAACACCTAAATATAAATAACATTATCTGAAAATAATTGGTGAGATGAATTAGTTCATTCTTACTTTTCTATTTTGGTAGCATACTTAATTATTTCTTTTACCATCAGTTTAAAAACTATTCTCTATCTCAGATGGCTATTTTATATTTCTAATGCTGTTATGTCTAACGTCGAATAAATTTCAAAAAATGCACAATTCGCAGATGATATTCATGCATAAAAATGATAAAAACCATTGAAACGAAACAAATTACAGAATACGGAATTAGTTTTCACATATCATCTTGTAATCCTAAACATATCAACAAAAAGGGTCAAATATAATTAGCATCCCATCATCTTATACACAGCTATAATTTTAATAAACATCTTATGTAATGAATTTAATTATCAAAAAAAAATGGTTAGTGAGATGGTATGTATAAAACTACATAACAATTTCATAAAATCAGATACAGATAATTTAAGTACATCTACAATTGCATTATTAATAACTGTATCAAGTGGTAATGAAATAATAACACCCAGCATATTATCCTTTTCTTGTTGTCAACGTTTTTTAGTTTACTTTCTCGCTTCCTACAAACTGGTAGCTCCAAACTTAGGTACATACAGGGTGTTAAAAAAAGAGTGTAAAATATTTAAGGAGGTAATATGAACCAAAATAAGCATAAAAGCCTCAATAAACATGGGTCCGCAAAGTAACGATTGCGGAGATACGGAATGTTTTATGTTTTTTAGCCCCTTTTTTTATTTTGCAAAAACGTTGTGTATTTTCTTATAATAGTTGGTTGATGTTTAGTGAAATAAACAGTACGTATTTGACAGTTGTTCTCAGTGCACAAGTTTTCTTTCGCTATGGCTGGTTACTCTAACGCAGAATTAACAGACATGCATTTCATGTATGGTCGTGCTAATGGGAACGCCACCGAAGCGCGACGTCTTTATGTTGACGCTTATCCAAATCGCCAGATTCCTTCACAACGCATGTTTGGAAGAATTCACCAAAGATTGCGTGATACCGGTTCCTTGAGCAAACAGTGCCATTTATCCGGAAGACCAAGGTCGGTATCCACTCCTAGAGCAGAAGAAGAAATTCTAGCACTGGTAGAGCAGAATCCAGGTACGAGTGTGCGGAGAATATCAGCCGAGGTAGGAATTAGTGGTCCTCTTGTTTGGAGAATCCTTCACGAGCAACTGCTTTATCCATACCATGTGCAACGAGTACAGGCCTTAAATCCAATAAATGATCATCAAGCACGTTTGGTTTTTTGCCGCTGGTTTCTACGTCATGATGCTGAAGACCCTCGTTTTCTTGCAAACATTCTTTTTACTGATGAGGCCGGGTTCACAAGAAATGGAGTGTTTAATTTTCACAATACGCATATTTGGGCCGACGAAAATCCTCATGCTCTAATAGAATCTGGACATCAGGCACGTTTTTCATTAAACATTTGGATGGGTATTGTAGGTGACAGGTTTCTAGGTCCTGTTGTTTTACCAAACCGATTAACAGGCGCTGCTTACCTCAACTTTCTGCAGAACACACTGTATGAGTTTTTGGAAGACATTCCTTTGAATCAGAGGCAACAAATGTGGTTCCAGCATGATGGTGCTCCAGCTCATTTTTCCATGGCCGTTAGAGAGCATTTACACCAAACTTTTCCACATAGATGGGTAGGAAGGGCCGGACCTGTTTTATGGCCTCCAAGATCGCCTGATCTGAACCCTCTAGATTTCTTTGTTTGGGGATATTTGAAGACATTAGTGTATGGTACTCCTGTAAATAGCCTGGAAGAGCTGCAGCTACGGATTAATCAAAAGTGTCAAGAAATCCAAACCAAGGAGGGTGTTTTCGAAAGAGTTCGAATATCGTTGAGACGAAGATGTCGTGCCTGCTTGGAAATGGACGGAGGGCACTTTGAACATCTTCTGTAACTTTGTTTTTTGTTTGTTAAAAGCTTCCTTTGTCGGTTTATTCCTAATAAAATAAAATGTTTGAAAACGAATATTGGTCCATATCTCCGCAACCGTTACTTTGCGGACCCATGTTTATTAAAACTTTTCTGCTTATACTATTACCTCCTGAAATATTTTACACTCTTTTTTTAACACCCTGTATTTTAATATTTACTTTGCAGACGGCCAAACATATTAAACTTTTCTCATAGAAACATTTTATAAAATCAAAAGTAATCTAATAATTCTTTAAAATTTGACTCAATTAATTGCTTGCATTATTTTAATATTTTGTCTATGTGTGACACTAGGTACGGTTAGGTAAGGATTTTTCCCCGTTTCTCAATATATTTTTGATACCTGTTTTTTATTATATAGGCTTGATCAACAATTTAGTTAATAATTTTAATATATATGTTTGTTTTTTAAACAATACAATATGTTTTAAATATCATTTTAATTGTGTTCTATGTGTTCTACATATATATTCTTATCTTTTTGTTATTATGTGTAGCCCTGAAGGTGATTTTAAATAAAATCGAAACGTTGGCATAGTCAGAAAGTCAAGACCCTTTTTTCCTTAATTGGAAAAATACAAATTTTATTCGAACTAAACTATTTATTATAAATATTAAGTTTATTATCTTTAAATGAAAATAAATTAAATAAAATTATTCAATATTATCCCATTTTAAATTTTTAAATTTAAATTTTGAAAAATTAAAATAACATATTACCTACAAGTTGTATTTGTGTTATTTGCTACTATTTACAAAAGTTGAAAATGCTAGTAGATTTTGAATTCTTACGCGCTGGAATATATCTTCTCACATTTTCAATAGGTATTTTTTTTCTGAATGTATCAATAATGTGACTTATCTTACAAATCAGTTTTGAAATTCTGCCTTGATATTTTAAAATGATATACCTAGATATAGGAGGTCGTCTAGAAACATAACGTTTTGTTAATGCTGTTGCATTATAAGAGAAATACCTATAATATGATTAATTAAAAAATTGTTTATTTGTAACTAAAATTTAGTCTGTCAGTATTTGGAAGACCATGGATTGTCAAGGTAGCCGCTGCCTTAATTGAAATATTTCATCATATGTGGGGAAAATACCCAGAAGGGAAATTAATTGATAAGTGGATGATCACATCAATACCTTTTACCCTGTCGATTGTCACGTATTTGAGTTTCTTTTGTTGTTCGAATCCAGGTAAATACAAGTAATTTTAATATTTATGATAATATTTTGGATTCGCAATAACCGCTAATTAAAAAACAATAACAAGAACTGCTCATTTAAAATACATAGGTCATATTTGTTAAAAAAAAGCTATTGAAATAAATAACTTGAACGTAATCTTTAAGACAAGTCACAAATTAAAAGTTGCAGTTATTAATAAAAAGATATTTATACTAAATTTAAATAAATCACTTAATAACAACCAATTCCTTAGCAACCAATCTGCGTTTAGTTAAATCGTAATCCATTTCACAATTAGGTTGCAAATGCGTAGAATAGATGAAAGATATACAATGATCAGAGATTATCTAAAGTTATTTCTGGAAAAGCGGGAGATGAAGATCGAAACGTCAACGAGATGACAGCCTACATTGTCATATTTTTATCCACGTTATAGATATTGGTGAATTTTGAATTAATATAGGTATTCATGGCAAAGTACTCCATCTACGAATAGTCACTGTTACTCAACGTTCAGGCATTTAATATGGCCTCACTGGCAGAGAGCGACCTGCAGTTCCGTAGGTACTATGAGAACACGGCTTATCGTTATCGCTAGGCGAACCGATTTTTAACTGATGATATTGCAGGAAACAACTACTCGGCGGGCTACATACTCCAAACATCATTGAATTATATCAACAGTCTATCTATTATACTATTTGAATCTTGTCTATTTTATGGCATAGTGGCATACTGACGAGGACTAATATGTACGAAACTGGTATATGTTTGGTAGGTTCAGATGTTGAATGACCTTATTTGTTTACTTGCTGGTCGAGACATGTAGTCCGCAGAGTATTTGTTTCAAGTTCATCAATTAGATATGAAGTTGTTTGGAGTATAGTAGATAAAATTTCTAAATAGGGGCTACGAAAACTTGTTTTAAAAATGATCGTTATTGAGAGAAGTTAAAAAAATAAATAAAAGCAAAAATTAAGAACTGTACAAAACAAACTTAAATTGAAATATATAAAAAAATAAATATAATTTATTTTTTTTTAACATTTTTCCAATTGAAGTTTGTTGTATTAACCTTTTAATTTTTGTTTGTAAAACCCGAGATTCATATTTTGCTAAAATTTGCAATAATTTCTTCAGCCAGTTTTATCATTGCAAAATAGGAAACTTTGCACATTTTTAAGTTTTTTATAGACCTCACTCATATATCTAATGCTTGCCATTTCAAATTCTTCAAAAACTCTTTCACTATTTGTAACACAATCTGTATCATCAACTAATTCACTGATTCTTCAACGCCAAAACTGGGACTTTCGATCAAACCATCGCAATGAAAAAGCTGAGCCAGCAGAATTTAGTTTTTCCTCATCGAAATCCTCTTATGCTGGACATTTTTCAAGAATTCTGTTTTTGTCTTAAAATTTGTGTTGTCTTTGTCATTTTTGTATCCATGCATTTGAGACAAAAATTCGTAATTTTTTTTATTTTCCGCTGTTTTCAAAGCTTTTCTTTTCATTAAAGAGGTTTTTATTTCTGGTTTAACAGAACTGCTACTAAATTACTTGGCCAACCGCAAATCTTTGAATTTGGAGAAATTTTACCTTTTATTTTGGAATGGGTACTTCGTTAAAGAGCTTTGTTTTTTGTAATTTCGTCAACTTCTGTCATTCCAATATCAATCTTTCCATTCACAGAGTAGTACTTTTCACTTTCCACAATAATATCAATTCTGTCTTTAAGAGACAAACGTTTTATTGTTAGCGACACTTACTCAAAATTTATATAGCCTCTTTACCGTTTACCGTTTATAAACTAGTGACTTTTTTACTCTAAATATCTTCAATAATTGTCGCCTTTATAAAATTCTATTTACGAAGGTTTAGTATTTACCAAAAAGGTATATGAACGAGAGATAAAACTATAAGCACTTATTTCAAGAAATTTTTTATATCCGTTTTATGGGAATGCTAATAGTAGAAGGGTCAATAATACTGATATTTCCATATAATTGGTTTTGGAAATTTGAGAACTTGTTAGTTTAGAAGTAGCCGCTTTTAAAAAATGTCCGGAAATAGGTGCTTATGATTGTGCTGTGAGTGTGAATAGTTTGTATCTTATAAGTTCACACAAACATAGCGTTTTAATAATATAAATGCAGTGTGAATTTCAATAGATTTTGTTCTTGAACTTGTTCGTGGACAAGGACATATTATAATGACCAGCGAAATTTCACTGAATAACCCGGTAGTTAATATAATTAACGTGCAATTAACCTTTTTTGTCGTTAAATCGTTGTATCCTATTATCTGAAAATAAGTTTCTTATGAATTGCATGATCTGTCAGATTTAGGAAACGTACAATTACTTTTCCTAATTTTAAACACTTCAAGTGTTGGCAGACGGAGAATATTCTTTTTTAAATTTTAATTGCCAGTAAGTGATACTGTTTCCAGCAAGTGGATTAGTTTTATCGATTCAGCAAAATTGAACAGAAATAAAATCAACTTCGATCCTTACTTGATGACACATTTTTACTGTATTGTAAAATTATACAAGCATGAGCTATATACCTCAACTACTTTTAGTTTATTTTTCAGTGACATGATATTTAAGGTGGAGTATCCCTTTAATGTTAATCTAATAGTAAATTTTATTCACATAAGCGTAAATCAAAATCGTTTGTAACACATTTTGTCTTACAAAAATGCTAAAAAAATTTAAAATACGCCTGCAACCTTGTATTTAAACGAAGACACAATGGCAACATGTTTAATATTTTTAATTTCGCGTTACTATATACCGAATCAATATTAAAACTTATTGTGCTACATTCACTTACTCACTGGGCTATTAACCTAGTCAGATACGTGAGACAAATTCCCAATAATCTTATGTAACGACTTATTTGAACAAGAACTATTGTTTGGTGAATAGAAAGTATATATATTTCTTTGCAGCTATAGCGGATTGTGTTTCGACTAGACGTAGTAGGTGCTATTTCATAATATATAGTATAATGTTATCATCATAATAATAAAATGGTTGTAAAACTGTCCAGGTGGTGATTCTTCCGGAGTATTCTTTACAGAGATCGTAATTAATTTCAACAATTTGTGACACAAATTTAGAGAAATTACAAAAATTCCATGAAATTGCGTAAAAACGAGACTAAATTTTAAGAAAAACAAAGTATTTAGGAGATAATTCTTCTTGCTTATCTATAAAGGGTATTCTACTCTTTTCTTTAAACCCTATATTATTGTTTGCCTCAGGTAATCCTTTGATAAGTCGAATCCAATGTTTGCAAATATGTCGTCTTCACTAAAGGCATTTTAACTTTCACTGACGACCCTGCCAAAAAACTCCTAAGCCTGCGCAATATAATGGTACGAGTTCCACTTGCGTTGCCGATAGTGCCGCTGCGCACATTTTTAATCATGTGGAGTGGGGTAGAGAGCTAGGCCTCTGGTACGTCTCTGGCACTACTGCGCGTGCATCTACGCTTACGCAGCAGTGGGAGTTGGGCGATTGTATCGCCTGCGCGTGTTTCTAGATCTGTGGAGTGGGGCACAGAACGTGGCCTCAGGTACGTTCCCGACACGACTGCGCGCGGCCTCATGTCTGCGCGGTTAGGAGAGCGGGTGTGGTTTCACGTTCATCTGCGGTATCGTCAATGCCATTGCTTTGCTTTTAGATTGCGCGGTGATGTTTCACACAATCTTCTTTCACGTCGTTGCTTGTTAGGAGAGATAACAGGTTCTACCCATACGAAAGTCTTCTTCATGGCTTTTATTTTTTGAATTTTGTTCATTTATATCACTACAATAAATGTTTTATTTGTAATTTGATATTTCAATTAGAACTTTTAAGACTTCATTTACAATAGTTCATTTACACTATCGTTTCTATACTACCTATGATTGTCTAAAATTTTTAATTAAATTAAATAAAATTAGTTCAATTATGACACTAAATAATATTAACCATTAAAGTGACATTTACAAATCCATATTGAGAATTTGACTAGATAAAAGATAAAACATTTATAAGACATTCGTGTAAAAATCCTATTTATTGCACTCACATAGCTTTTGGAATCAAATCGTTCGTGTAATAAAGAATGATTTTACCACCATATTGTAAGTAACTATTATTTTAATAATTTTTAGGCAAAATTACACTCACTCTCACTAGTATGGATAAATACGTAATTGTGTTTTTCAGTATAAAATGTATTATTCAATTCTTTACTGTATAAATTTTCATATTTATTGTGTTTGAATAAAAACAAATATAAATGCATTCATTTTAGGTGTTGCAGAATGAAGTACAGGTTATCACACCCAAACGTATTACTCTAACAAATATTTTAATCCACTTTCGCTTCTTTTCCAAACTCTGCCACTCCTGTCCTTATTCGAGCGTTAGACCTTGACACAAATAGGAAGTAATTTAATAATTACATAAAGATATTAAACATTTAAAATACATATGGCTGTATCCACTTACATGGCTTCAGATTATAAGAAAATATATAAATTTCCATGGCAACTACACTTCCAGTGGCTCAGAATATGAGATGAAATATAGTTTCTTAAAATATAAGGAAACCAATCCATTGAAAAATACTTATAATATTTTACAAAACGTATTGGTGTGTATGTGTTCCACTTTGAGCACTTTAGATATTTATCAATATCAAATTTCATTTTGATAGATCTCTTATAAATATTTCATCACATTAAGCTGTTTTAAAATAGAGTTTTCTAACAACCGATGGCCTTTACACATATTAAAAAATTTGATCTATTAATATTGTTTAGATGTAATACAAAAAGATCCTAAATGACAAACCTGTCTTAATATTGATTATGTTATAATGATATACTTCTTTAAAAATAAAGAAACTAATCAATTTATTATTTTCCAGAAGGGTATTAAATAAAATACTTAATATTTTTAATGGACTATTCAAGTGATTTACAGTATTCAAACGATATGATGCAAATGTACGGAATAAATTCATTATTTCAAAAATAACTTATCAAAAAAATCTTAAAACACCTCAATTTAAATTCAATACCGTTGGATAGACGATTAGGAGACCTTTCAAATGGGGTGTCTCCCCTGTTTGTATTTAAGAAAATCTTCAATTACGTCATTACGTCAACACTGGTAATGTAATGGCTCTTAAATGTATTTTACAAGATGGCCTATTAAAATTTGAAATAGGATTTTTTTTTAAGTCATCCGATTTTGAAACAATGAATTTATTGCATACCTACATTTGCATCATATTGTATATTATGTTAAAAGCGTACTTTTTGTATAATGAAAATGGACAACCGGTAAAAATTTTACACACGTATTGGTACGAAGATAAAAAAAATTCTAAATGAAGTTTATAAATACTTATGATAAACACCAAGGGGTGATCATCTAGCATATGTGGTTAAAATGTGTTAGAAATATAGCTAAATGTAGCTAATTGACCATTTAAGCCTAAGAAATTTTAAGGAAATTTAGCAACAAATCTGGTTTTGGTATACACATTTTGTAAGGTCCTTAATCGATATTTATGTATACCTACGTTTATGTTTATGTTTCATATCAACCGAAACACCGTTCTCTCCAAAGGTAAAAGCAAGGAAAAACACGTTTAAGATCTCAAAATGTTTGTATACTCAAGAGATTTCGAATAAACGATTGCCACTTGAAAATTTCGAAATTCAAAATGGCGGCCACAAAATGACTATAATTAGAAATAAAAAAACAAAATTGTTCAGTACCAAGCTTAAAATCAACTATTCATGGAAAATACTCCAGTCTAAGCTTTATGATTTTGGACATCCTGAATCCGAATTTCATATTTTTAAAGTCCAAAAGTGGTACATACATTTTTGATAATTTTTTTGTTTTTTTAGATCATATCTCCCTGGAAAAAAGATTTTTTTGTACAAAAGTAGCTTCTTTTAAGTTTTTGACGTACCTACTGACTGAGTTATTGGATTATAAAGTCTAAAAAAATTAGGGCAATTAAAATGGGCCATTTTTTAATCATTTTTTGACATTTTTGACCATATTTCTCCGGAAAAAAGGATATATAAGAATCTATTTTTATGTTTGTTGACATACTGACTTAGATTTTTGTTGTCCTGAAGACTAGTAAAACTTGGGTGATGAGATCTGATTTTATTTTACCATTTTTTAGCATTCTTTGACCGCATCTCTGATAAAAATGACATTTGTTTAGAAAAAGCTGTTTTTTATGTTTTTGAAATCATAATTTCGATTATTGGGATCTTAAAGTACAAACAAATTTGGATTGTAAGAACAGACCATTTTTTGACAATTTTTTGGCATTTTTATACCGTTTTTTCAATCTCACGGCTTTTATATTGCAAATTTCGTAATCGGACCACCGCCATTTTGTAACTATTTTTATTACGAATAAATCATGTCTTAAGCATTTTTTCGTACAACTCATCCCCCTGAGTTACTTAAAGAAAACTACTAAAAAAAGCGAATTTTCGCAATTCAATTGTTAATAACTTTAGTTCCTTATAACTTCGTCAGCAAATCACCACGAGGACAGACTCTCCAGCAAACACTCGAACCGACAACACGTCTTTTTTCACAAGCTTAGTTTTCAACAAAAATAGTCTATTTGTACCGTTGAGAGAGCGTTTTATTTTTGCTGTACAGCGAAAGTAACCCTCAGTACTCATCGTAGACCTGTGTAGTTATTTGCGGGTTATCAAGAAAATGTCACCAACAGTAACTTTTCGGCCTCTGTCGACTGGACTACTAGTGATCTATGCATGTTATGTGTAAATTCAGGGTTTCAACATGTTCTTTATTAAAAAATCGCTTACACATATACGAATATTGGGATGCCCTGTATAGTTAAAAGAGTAGAATTATTGCAAGTAGAAACAATTACAAAATTTCCTACACTGGAAATCCCTTTTTTTTTGTTGTGATAGGTCCCAATCAGCCAACCTGACCTTGACTTTGTGTTTACAAATAAATTGAATTAAAACACTCGAAAACCAAATCTGTCTCAGCGTATCACATCTAATTATGCTGAATCATTCCTTAACGCATGGTTATCCAACGCGACAGCCTTGAAGGCGAGGAAAAATTGCATTCAACCGTTTCCTTTCCCTTTCATAGGCTATTAGGAGAGTAATGACTATATATAAACTTACAATGTGATCTGTATTTATGTAATTGTTCAAGTACAAAAAGTTCAGCCACCAGTTCTTTCTGCAGTCCTTGGAATCTTCACCTGCTATTACTTTCCACAAAGGACCGTCCCCCACGTGGGCGAAAATCGTGGCGTAGTAGAATATCACAAAGGCGTACACAGGTGTTAATCTGGAAAATACAAAGGGGGAATGTTAATATTAAAAAATCTAAGGGAAATTTTCACTAAAAAATAATGACCTTATTTCACATGAATATTGGATGAAGTGTCAACGGGGCCAAGTGATTTAAAAATTGCTGACTTTTTCTTGTGGGGTTATATAAAAAGTAAAGTTTATTATTAACTTCCCACTGCAATGCAAGATGAGCGAAATCGAATAAAAACAACAAGCTTTTAGAGATATTTATCTGATATTCTTGATAGCGTTGATGATGGTTTTAATAAACGTAATTGATTATATAATCAGTAAAATGGTAGGCCTTTTGTAGGGCCGGTTTAGAGGTGGGGGGGAGGGCCACGGGTGCTGCAGCCCTGGGCTTCACGAGATCGTGGGACCTCGGCAAGATCTGTCAAAATGAATTTTACCACCAAAAAGTGTTTAGGTTTTGAACTTTTATATCAACAAGTTGCTAATTGCGTCACCTTTTTTTACAATTAAGCAAAAACCTTTGAAATTTAATATCGTTTTTTTTTAGAAAGAGGGCCCGAGTAAAGCTTGTAGCGCTGGGCCTCATCATAATCTGACTCTGGCCTTTTGAACTATGTTTTTAGTGTTTTCCCAATAGATTATGTGTAGTTTCTTGTTGCTGACTGAATGTGATCTAATTTTTATATTAATTGTGGTTACTTTAACAAAGAATGTATTCGCACATTGTTATAGACGCATTTATATTATTAACATTTACGTTGAATGCATAAAATTATTTTTCTTAGTCTATTTTGTTTAAATGAAATTGAATTTTACATTCACTTGTGGGGCATTCACCACTACACAGTGGTCGGAAATCCGAAAAAGCTGGACAAAAGTCCAAAAAGACTTGCATCATCACCAAAAGTGTCCCCACTTTATGTTTTTCAGGTCGCTAAAGCCGAATTTACAGTCAAAAATCTCAAATTCAAGATGGCTGATACAAAATGGCCGATATATTACTTAATTTATTGAATTTAATTGAAATCTCGAGTGCCTTTGGTAATGAGGTCGCGTAAAACGTATGTAAGATCGAAGTTTGAGGTTTTTGAGGTAATTAATTATTATTAATAAAGTACGAAAGGTAAATATCTGCGATATAAGGCATGTATTTGGAATGAATTTGTGATTTCGAACGAAATAATTTCTAAATACTATTGAAGCTTATTCTTGTTATAAAGCTTATTCTAATTATTTAGCTAATTCTAATACACATGAGTCATTCGGATCGTCATCACCTGTCACATATCCGTCAGAGCATGAAAATATTTTAAAAGCTTTTTTTATTTTCATGTTGCATCTTTTTAAAAAAGGTTGATCTAAAATGATGATTTGCATTTCTAAATTCTCTTGGAGTTTTCTTTTCAAAAATCGAAATATTAATTTTTTCATTCACGTAATTTTACTGGTGCCTGATCCTGTCGAAAATGATAAATTATGAATTGAAAGATCATAGACAATAAGTTCATATATAATTTTCTTCATTTTATGTTCGTATTCTTCTCAGCAAATCCTTTCATTTGATACCATATCATGGGGGTGCACAAAAAATAACTGGTCCGCCATCTTTGGGAGTCCGCCATATTGGATTTAAAATGACGTCACTTAGCTAACATTGCATTGTCATCCAAACTAAACGTGTATGCAAAATTTCAGCACAATCGGTTGGGAAAACTGTTTTAAAATTCAGTTGCAAAATGTGACCCATACTAACAAGGCAAGGTAAATAAAAGCTTGTAAAAATATGATAAATGGCACACGAAAAAGGTGCATGTTCATAAAAAAAACAATTTGAATTAGAAACGCTCGTTTGGAACGCGAAGAGACACTAAAACGCTAGCCATTATATAACTAAGGCCTCTTACAATAGTAAATCGGCCGTACAAAGAGGCACAAAAAATGACTCAGAACCCCAATCCGGAAAAATCCGGTGGTTTTCTCTTTTGATATATGAAATTGACACTTCTGTCCGCATTTTCCAACTTTCAATAGTGCAGGATCTCTTGGGATTCCAACTATTTCGATAATTTACGATTGATGTGATTTGAAATCGATGGAAATTGCAAGACGTTTTTGTTAAAACAATAAAAACATGTATCTTTCGAAAAATGAGGTTCTAAATGAGCAAATGTATTCTACTTAACTCCAGGAACACCCTCCCTATTGCACACAACGATTCATACTCTAGTAAAAATTTGCACGTATTTTCAATTCACCGCTTTTCGAGGGGTCAGTGGCAAGTGAAATATGCTAATGTGTCACAGCATACTTCCGATAGTTGCTGTGGTCTATACACATGGGCCAGCTCTCTGTCACTTTAAAGAACTACGCAATGACTCCTTCTCTAGCATATTCTGAAGCAAACCAACGACTTTGAAATTTCGACTTTTGTCCAGCTTTTCCGGAATTCCGACCACTGTGCACTACCCTAAAAACGGCACTGAATTTTTTTTTAAATATATTTGAGAAAACTCAAAAAACATTTTTAGAATACGTGTTAACAATGATTTCATTATTTCTATTATAAAGGCTGTTACAAATTCGCTTCTCACTACAGAGATCTCGGAAACGATAAGAGATACGAAGTAGCTGAAATGGGGATAAAGTTGTATAATCAGGGGACCAACATTATGACTAAAAAATCAAGGCTAACCTGATTAGTTTTCAAAATTTTTCCGTTTTTATTTAATTTCTGCCTTGTTTAAGATGATATTGAAAAAATAAGGACACTTTTTCATGGCAACTTTTTGTCCTCTATTGGCATAATCAATTTTTATATGTAACGTTTCGTCTCTCCAGGATCATCATCAACTTCGTTTTTTTAAATACGACCCTAGAAATTTTATCACATTTTTTTGCAAGCCTTCATGACCCCCAATACTGTACTGCCTCAGCCCGAACCAGATTCAGACGTGTTGTCTTGAAAAATTCATCTTCAATGTATTCGTTTCAAATTTATCTAAATTTTTTATTTAGATTTCTATGTTTATTGAATTATCGTACACTCTAAGTGTCCTTAGACCCTGTGAAATTTTAATGTCATTATGCCAAATTAATTCTTAAAAATGCATATGCACAACCAAAACTCCAAATGAATATTATACTTTAAAAAATTACAGTAAATGTTCAAAAACGTTTCCGTTTTGGCAAATGTTGAAAATTAAGGTAAGCATAATATGATCGCAATTTATTGTACCTGTAACTGCAACTGTGAAAGAGCATGTCAGATGTATTTGTTTCAATATCATGAAAAAAATTAGATCGACATTTGTTTGAATTTTGGGCACTCGAGAAACCTAGAAATAACTATGAGCACGGGATTAAAACTCCAATGTTTTATTGTAACGTGTGATGGTAATAGTTTGAATAACTAGTATAGGTGGATTTCGCAGGGTCTAACGACACTTAGAGTGTACAATAATTCAAGAAACAGAAATCTAAAAAAAAAAATTGGGTAAATTTGGAACGAATACATTGAAGATGAATTTTTAATAATAATAATTATAATTATAATAATCGACTTTATTGCTTTTCAATTCATACAAGTAATTGATATAATAATAATGTAAATAAAAGTATAAAGCAAAAGGCGAAGTTCAATTTATATGAGATAAATTGTTTTTCTACTTAACCTAAAAAAAATCATTGCTATGACATAGTTTATACATACATTTATGAAATTTGAACCTTATTACTGGATATAATATGTTGACATAAAATAACACTAATGATCATCAAATAATAATTGCCTATAGGATGTCTTAAATTTTTCAAAATAATAACTTTTGAAATGTGCAGACGAAACGTCTGAATCTGGTTCGGGCTGAGGCAGGACAGTATTGGGGATCATGAAGCGTTGCAAAAAGTGTAATAAAATTTTCAGGGTCGTATTTAAAAAAATTATGTTGATGATGGTCCTGCAGAGACGAAACGTTACATATAAAAATTTATACCATTCGATAGAGGTCAAAAAGTTGCCATGAAAGAGTGTTGTGTGTTCTGTTAAAAAAGTTATTGTTAACAAAAAATGATTTTAAAAAAATTACTTTTATATTATGTCGCCTTGTTTATTTCGATATTTCGAAAAAATTTTATGATTATTTTTCCTTTCCCTAAAATTTGATAAGAGGAAGTTCAAAAGAAATTGTAGCCAATAATTTTTGAATGAGAGCAAAATCAAAATAACTTAAAAAAATTTGAAGACGACTCGCTATTTTTTATAAGCGTGGTAATATAAAAGTAATCTTTCCTGGTATTTGGAATTTTATAAATTGTTTATGCAACCAGGTGTACACAGAGAGTAAGGACATTCTGCGAGCTATCATTAGTATTAATGTAGGTACTATGTTCCCTGTTATTAAATCAGAAATTATGTGTCGTTTCATTGTCAGCTGCACTTTTCAAGGTTTGTAATATTTAACTAGTGTCAAACGTTAATCTAAAATATATGTGGAAAGGCGTATAATAATATTTTTATATAAAAGATCATTCAAACTAGAAGAGAAGTGTGTTTAGACTGTAACCGATTGGTATAAAATTCTATTTCTTATAGAACATTACGTATAAAAATTAATTTGTAAATTTTCATATCCACGCTATCTATACAGGGTGCACAAGCCAAACTCTACAAAGCTTAGAAATTAAAAAAATGATATTTATTTAAATATCTCTATATCTATTAAAATATTTGACGTAGATTAATTAAATTTGTAGTAATGACTTAACTAGTAGTAATTATAGACAAAATGGCAAAAGATTCTGGGAGATACCGTTTCGTACACATTTGGCTTTTGATGAGACAAACTTAAAAAAAAAATGCATTTTTCTGATCAGACATTAGGGGCTTCCCCCGCCATTTCCGTCGAGAGATAGAACAAAATGTCAATAACAAAAGTTATGCGCAGTGAATCCGAATACGGAATACTATTTAAATACCTGAATAGGAAACATCTCTGAGAAAAATTCAACTCTGTTTTGGTATGAAGATTGTGCCCCCTAGCGGCAGAGCTACGAACTTGAAAACTATTTCCAGCGATTTCTCTTGGTCGATTTATTTGGATAAATGTTTTCCCGAAGCTAGGGCCTATACTATCCCTAAACTCATACCTCGCCGACCTTATTGGAAGACCCTGTATAGTTTGATTCATCGGTAGAAATCAGAGATAGCCGTTTGCCGCTTCTAGTATTTTACTGATATTCTTGCCAGATGCTAAGGGAACTTTGCGAGGTGCAATTTGTTCATGGAAAATTCTTACTTATTATTTTAATTAATCATTAAAAAATTGCATGCACAATGGTAATTATTCCTCGAGATTTAAATAAATTGGTTCATTATTCACATGTAAGCAAACAAACATCCTCTCACTGGCCAAGGACTAATATATTATGTTTGAAAAATATCAGAAAATATTCAATTAGTGCTTTATTTTCTTCAGCATGAATTAAACAATATAGAATTACGTTAGTATGCGAGTATTACTTTTATATTAATAAGACGATGAAATAGACGATCCTCGATAAATATTTATTTTTCAACTATAAAAAGCGGCTGTAATAGCATTTTTAATAAAATTGCTCCTAATGTTGGATTCATATGGACGCGAACAGCATTAGCTAACTATACAGGGTGTAACTAAATAAGTGTAAAACATTTAAGGGGGTGATTCCTCATCGAAAAAAAGATAGGATCTTTCATTTAAAGAAACTTCATTGGAGCATCCCTTGTTAAGATACAGCCCCTTAAAAGGGGTACATAAAATTTGTTTAACAATTTTTTTCACAAGCACTAAACAAGTTACAATATTGAAATTAACCTGACATTTTCTACTACCAAAAAGACACTTAGCCAGTAATTTATTTGGTTTACCCCATGGTAGTAAGGGGTGGAAAACGCAACCCCTAAAATTTATTTCCAACGTAATTTTTTGTCTTATTATTTTTTTACCATTTAAAAAATTATTTCCGATAGCCTGTTTCATTCTAAAAAAAAATGTCTCTTGAATTTTTTGCCCAAATTAAACCAGTTCGCAGTAAAAAATTATTTTACGAACAACTACAGAGATACATCGTCATAAATGCGGACTGGATTTACTGTTATTTTGTAGTTACTACCTGCATTAAATGATTAAAGGGGAATAATCAAAACTAATTTAATAATAACAAAACATACAACATGTAGAAATCATAGTAAATGTTCAATATGTCTACCTTCAGACATTACGCATGCGTCTAGACGTCGGCGCATTGAGCCACGTATTCGCTCAAATATTCCTGGAGTCTCTCTAATTACCCTGCACGCATCGATAATGCGGTTTCTTAAGTCCTCTACATCGCGAACAGGAGTACGATAAACCAAATGCTGCAAATGGCCCCAAGTAGACAAATCCAGAGGATTGAGATCCGGGGATCGAGCGGGCCAATTCTGTGGTCCTCCTCGACCTATCCACTGATTTGCATATGTTTCAGTTAAATGCTGACGTGCTACTTGACTAAAATGGGCGGGAGCCCCATCATGCATAAAAACCATATCCCTTCTGACGCCCAAAGGAACTTCCTCCAGCAGTACGGGGGGATGCACTTTTCTTAAAAATTGAACGTATGCCTCACCATTTAATCGAGGAGGTAGAAAATGAGGCCCAATTAAATAATCCCCAATAACTCCGACCCACACCTTAAGAGAAAACTGTTCTTGATGGTTAGTTTCGACAATAGCGTGATGGTTTTCATCAGCCCATATGTGGTAATTATGAAAATTAATAATCTTGTCCCGAGAAAAACTACATTCGTCTGTGAATTCGATCGTCTTCAGAAAGTCACGATTTCTTCTAATCATTTCCAGCATCCAATTGCAAAATTCAAGACGGTTCGGAAAGTCTCGCGGTAACAGTGCCTGTACTCGTTGCAGATGGTAAGGGTATAAGAGATGTTCCTTTAAAATTCGAAATACCGTCATATGATCAACATTTAGCTGGAAAGCAATCTTTCTAGTACTGGTAGTAGGTTGTTCTTCTATCAAATTAAGTACTGCTGCCTCAAGCTGTGGTGTTCTTACTTCTCGATGGCGACCACAATCCTGCGTTCTTTTGTTGAATGAACCATATTCACGTAATCGTTGATGAAGTCAGACAAATATTCTATGTGAAGGATGCTGCCGTTGAGGATACATTTCAGCATATCTTGTAGAAGCTTCTAACCCATTCCCCTGCGACAGACCGTAAACGTAATGCATATCAGCCATTTCCTCATTTGTGTATGCCATTTTAATAACAAGTGAATTATTAAAGTAACAAATTAAGAACAGAACAATACACAATTAGTATTACTTCAATTTCAAAAATTTACAAACTGACAGCTTGATTCCAATTTAATTGTCAGTATCGCTAATGGCGGCCTACTAGATAAATTAGTTTCGTATTTTCGTTTTATGGCGATATGTATCTTGTTCGTAAAATAATTTTTTGCTGCGAACTGGTTTAATTTGGGCAAAAAATTCAAGAGACATTTTTTTTTAGAATGAAACAGGCTATCGGAAATAAATTTTTAAATGGTAAAAAAATAATAAGACAAAAAATTACGTTGGAAATAAATTTTAGGGGTTGCGTTTTCCACCCCTTACAACCATGGGGTAAACCAAATAAATTACTGGCTAAGTGTCTTTTTGGTAGTAGAAAATGTCAGGTTAATTTCAATATTGTAACTTGTTTAGTGCTTGTGAAAAAAATTGTTAAACAAATTTTATGTACCCCCTTTAAGGGGCTGTATCTTAACAAGGGATGCTCCAATGAAGTTTCTTTATATGAAAGATCCTATCTTTTTTTCGATGAGGAATCACCCCCTTAAATGTTTTACACTTATTTAGTTACACCCTGTATTCCACTAATAATATTAGGGAACAATATTTGCAAACTAAGTACCTACATTGTTTTCTAACGAAATTCAGATTACTCCTCGTTCACACTGACGCAATCAATAATGACTAACTCTTTTGGATCTCTCTTTTGAAAAATATAAATAAATACACTAATGCAAACAATTAAAGAGCCAAAAGAATTTCAGAAATTTTTCCGTGATTTTTGACAGACTGTATTTAGGTGAAAAATGGTCGTATCAGGAATTTAAAAAAGCATTTTGAAGCTCTAAGATTCTAGTTTTTAGATCTTTGGGTCGAAATTTTTTAGGAGCTACGGTGATCATGCAATTCTAAGAAATAGCGCGATAAAAAAATTCCACGCAATTGGAAACATTTTTTTTAGCTAATGCATTGCATGGACCAGATAACTTGTTTATTCAGCTTCAATTTCCTTTTTTTTAAACTTCAATACGACCATTTTTCATCGAAATATAGGACTTTTGTCTTCAGTCATCGATATCTCGGCGACAAATGGTCGTACAGAGAATTGAAGAACAGTTTTGAAAACTGAATAAATTTCCTATAACATGCTGCCCTAACCTTTCGGATTTTTTATTCATCTTTTACACGAATTTTAAAAAACAGGAAAAAAAGGGTAATTTATGGTCTTTTAGAAAATTGATGGCTTAATTAGAAATATTCACGAAATGTGACATATACAGTTCGATATACCCAGAAGAACCCTGTGAAGTTTCATCTCGGTCTAGTGAATCGTTTCTTTGTTTCAAACAGTCAAACTTTTGAAAAAAATTAAAGGGTCACTTTTTTTGAGCTTAAACACTTCATAATCATGATTAAAATGGAAACATTTTTTTTTTGAGGTTTTCTCACATTTTTACCGCAATTAACGTTAAATTGATAAAAAATAAAATTTAAATTTTTTTTTTGTTTTTTTGAAAAACCTTCCGAACATTGAAGAAAACAAAATCCAATTTTGTTTCCAGCACGATTCGGCATTTTCGTCCTATGCTTCTGTTCATCAAATTTTAATTAAATTATAATTAAAGTTGATGACTCAAACCAGATTTCGACCCCGATTCATACCGTTTTTTGAGACAAATTTTCTAATTCGCGGTAAAATTGGAGAAAACCTCAAAAAATATATTTTTTTTCTATTTTAATCATGATTATGATGCGTATAAGCTCAAAAAAAGTGTCCCTTTAATTTTTTTCATAAGTTTGACTGTTTGAAACAAAGAAACGGTTCGCTAGCTCGAGATGAAACTTCACAGGGTTATATCGAACTGTAAAAGTTATACTTAACATTAGTCATTTCGTGAATATTTCTAATTTAGCCGTCAATTTTCTAAAAAACCATAAATTATAATTTTTTTCCTGTTTTTTTAAATTCGTGTAAAAGACGAAAAAAAAATATTTTCCGAAATGTTGCGGCAGAACGTTATAGGAAATTTATTTCAGTTTTCGAAACTACCCTTCAATTTTCTGTACGAACATTTGTCGCCGAGATGTCGATGATTGAAGACAAATGGATCATTTTCCATTAAAAGTCCGATATTTCGATGAAAAATGGTCGTATCGAAATTAAAAAAATTGAAGCTGATAAACAAGCTAACTGGTCCATGCAATGGCTTAGCTGAAAGATCTAAAAATTAGAGTCTTAGAGTTTCAGAATGTTTTTTTTATTCCCGATACGACCATTTTTCACCTAAATTGCGGAAATTCTTTTGACTTTAATTGTTTGCATTAGAGTAGGTATGTGTAGTAAACAAGAAAATGTGGTGGTTGTACGGTGAAATAATAGAACCTATTAAATAATTTGAAAAAACACTTGCCAGCTTATTTGAGTAGTTGTCACTTGATTGTTTTGAAAAAATAGAAATTCTAAACGATGTTTCTAGATTAGCATTATCTTTTTACTTGTTCATACTGACCTTACATTAAGCTTAAGATGTGTATCATTTTGGCGTTAGTTACTGATTTTCCATATTAACTGTTATACCAAAGTAAATATTTTGTTATGATATCTATCATTAAAATTCTTGTATGTATAGCCTCATACTGACTAACATGTTGAAGTAGTGTACGTTGCTGCATTTTCTGATGAATTTTCTTTTATGTTTCTTAACAATAACAGTTATGACATCAACACATCAATTAATATATATTTGTTATATTATGTGGGCATATAATTTAATTTTGTCATCCTTCGCAGCAATCTGAATAATTATTACAGGAATTACCTACTAATCATTATCTGTAATAAGTAGAACTTGTAGGTTTATCCCCAAGCAACGCATTGAGATTGTAATTTCCTAATAGTCATGCATTATTACCTTTTTAAAAAAAGATTTATCTTCTTTAAAACAATCAGTTTCCAACACTCAAAACCAAACTTATTCAAAAGAAATCAAATATTTCATGTTATAACCCTACTAACATTAAGGAAAAAATTGAAGAATAAAACAACGAAATAGTAAGTCCGTATTATATTTATCACACGCATACGTTTGCTCAAATTCAAGAAAATGTTAATATTTAGTATCCTCGCATATCTTAATAAGGGAATAAATTTTTTAAACTCCCACAGTGATAATGAGAATGCATATTTTACTTGTGCATATATTATCTACTTATCACCTACACCTGATCTAAAGACTTTCTTGTTTTAATTACACGGCTTTATATATTATTATTTAGCTTATTAATAATAATAAATAACAATATTTTTCAGGCATTATTGTAGAACTTGTCAATTATTTATGCAAATGTGTCAATAATTAGTTGTAGATAATTAAACAAAATTAGAATTGTCATTCCTTTCAAAGTCTATATCATAATGTATTTTAACAATCTACATAATAAAATAAGCCGTATGTATGATACAGAAATAGTAATTTTCTTTTATTATAAGAGGCTGAGACGAACAGCTTTTTTTTAATATACATTTCTAAATAATTAATTATAATCATATTTTCATATAATTGACATCATTTTCTAAATATGCACATGCAAATAATGATAAAATATATTCATAGATTAAAGCCTTGCGTCGACCTGAGTTCATTTACCACCATTATAAAAAGCACCATTCATCTAATATGAGTGTCATTTTTTTATATCTTTTCTTATGTATTCCATCAAAATATAATATGGAATATATTTATCTAAGATTATAAGATATCAGTAACTAACTGATTTTTGAAATTTAGAAAAAAAAACAGTACCATTGCACAATACTCAAATATTTATATTAATTAATTCCAACTAATTTAGTAGGTATAAGCAATCGCTGAAGTAACATTTCAAATTAACTTTTTTCACCAATAATTCCGCGTAATAAGTTAAGAAAACAATAAATAATGGTTTTTACTTATTAATATCTATTACCACACTGGCGTTTTTGTGTCGAAAAAGCTTAATTGCATTTAATGATAATGACCTTAACAGGGAAGTCAGTTTTTATTCACGCAAAAAGTATAACAATGCGACAATTATTGTACTTACCTGATATATCTAAGTACAACAATAAGTCCAGGGTTTGTTCGTCTCTTGTCGTACTGGTTGAGGAGACCGTATACCACCAATAAGCCACTGAGAATGAAAAAGGAGTCCACAAATACGTCACCGTGGAAAATGATACAAGCGGCGGGTGACCTATATTGCTAAAATTGAGAATTTAATTTATTTTTTAAGCTTTTATTTACATTCTGTTTTCTTAAAAAAATATTTAATTTACAGTATTTGTTTATATACACTTTGTATATACACTTTGTTTACAGCATTTTATTTTGAAATCTGAAATTTATACAGGTAGTACAGTATTCCTTGGACAAAATTGTACAGAGTTAGTCACTATAATCTGACAACTTATTGTGAGTTTATTATTAAAATTACAAAAAAGTAATACAAAAGTTTTAGGTTTTTCTATGAATTTTTATGATTAGAAAAAACAATTGAACAATGGAAATCACTAAATTAAAGAAAAAAAAATTTACAGGGTGTTTCTAAAATAGGGTTCCAAACTTCTGCTGCGTTTATAACTCATTAAAATAAGCCAAAAAGTTCCTATTAACATGTGCATGTGTATCTCTGACGGATCGCAGTGACTATGGATGTGGCACGCGGAACAAACAAATGACTTTGACAGAAGTTTATTTATGATCATTAATATATTTCCTACAAACTATTTTAACAAAGAAATAATGTTTAGTGAAAACGAACAATTTGAAGTTATCCATAAATTCCGCCCCTATAAAACTATGCCGGTCCAAAAATTCATCCAAAATCAAAAAAATCAGCAATTAGAGTACTGCAGAGAAATGCTGCGCTTGAAAAATGGCTACCTAAATTATTTTGAAAAAATTGTATGGACTAATGAGTCGACTTTTACAACAGCTGGTATTTACAGTAGAAAAAATACTCATACCTGGGCAAATGAAAATCCTCACTGCATTAGGGAAACTCCAAGTCAAGGACGCACATTGTTTAATATTGAGAAACAAAATCATTGGCCCACTATTTTACCAACGTGCTTTGACTGGGAAAAGATACCTGCACTTTCTTGAAAATCAAATAGAAAACAAATTGGAAGACCTGCTGATCGACTATACCAATTTAATTTGGCACCAAGACGGAGTGAATCTACATAGAACCAGAGCAGTACGAAATTATTGAAATAATAGGTTTGATTTGTGGATTGGTAATGGAGGAAATATTCAATGGCCTTCAAATAGCCCAGACTTTACACCCTCGGACAGTTTTCTGTGAGGTTACTTAAAAAGCGAGGTTTATAAGGAAACTAATGTAGACTTAGATGAACTAAGACATACAGTTGATCAATGTATACAAAATTTGAATGAATTTAATTCTCATTTCATACTAAATGGAGTTCTGAAAGTTAATGAGGATTATACGAAGTGCATCAATAATAATGGCGGTCTCATTGAGCATCTGTGACCATTTGTGTTTTAGTTGACTTTTATTAATTAGGTATTAAAATTCTGTTAAAGTTAAGACTTATTAAAAATAAGAATGATTTTTATTATTATCATAAAATAAACGGATAACTTCAAATTTTTCCTTTTTACTAAACATTATTTCTTTGTTAAAATAGTTTGTTATCGAAAATAAATTCATGATAATAAATAAACTTTTGTCAAAATCATTTGTTTGTTCCGTTTGCCTCGACCATAGCCACTGTGATTCGTCAGACATAAATTTCCCTCCTGTTTTTTCAAAAATTGTTTTAAACTGAAATATGTCGAAAAGTCCTGAATTAAACAGTAACATAATTATATATTTTTGAAAAGAGAAAAATTTAACGAAGCTAAGTATGCACTAATATATAGTGTTCCATTAAAAAAATAAAAAATGTTTTCTTTAATTTAGTGATTTCCATTATTCAATTGTTTTTTCTAATACTGTATTATAAAAATTCATAAAAAAGCTAAAACTTTTGTATTAAAAACTTTTTTGTAATTTCAATAATAAACTCACAATAACTTACAGATTATAGTGACTAAAAAAAGAAAAAAGTTCATACTTATCATTAAACAAAAAATTAGTTTAAAGTATAAGAAATGTGTGTACTCTTGATTTTTTATATGTATAGCAAAAAAAGGTTTTAGTATAAGGAAGGTAGTACAAAAAATAGTTGTAATATATTATAAACAATAAAATTTTTGGCAGCATGTAACCTTGAAACCTTTTTAAAGGTACTTTTAAATCTTTAAATATTAAAATATTTATTCACTCTGATTTTTTAATAGTGTAGTTAGGTACAGGCTAAAAAATTGAAACAGAACAGCCAGATGTCTACAAAAAAATGAGAAGTGTATTTTTTCTTGACTTGAATTAATTAATAAAAACAAACAGATGTTAGTAAAGATAAAAGTTTTTTATGATCACAGCACTGCATGATAAAAAACAGTAAATCCTGGTAATAATTTACTTAATTGCTTGTTTGAATGTGATCAACAATATTACGGATAATTATATAACTTTTCATTTCTGACATGAACACTCGAAATATTTATTGTTTACGAAAAAAATATGGTACATTTTTTATTTATTAACCATAGTGTCAGAGCAGATAGAACAGACACTATATAGAAGAATATAGGACTTATACTTAAATACTAGCCATTTTGACAGAATATTAGTAAGCAAAATTAAAGTACGTTTTTATCGAGTATTTATAAATATTTATTTTATTATAAATATTTAAGTAAAAACTTTTTTACTAACGTTATTGTGGGAAACAACGACGCAACGGGTTAGGGTCAAATGGGGTAATAGTAAACAAGAGGTAAATGTAAACACGCTAACAACATTTTAATTTGGCGGTTTATAACTTCCTTTCTTATAGGGTAGGATGCTGCCATGTTTTCTGTATTCAGTCTCATGTAAGTCGTTGAAGCTGATGTATTGTGATTTTTTAAATTTTGGTTCTGTGAGAACTCGAAGCTATTTTTTTTAATTCGATTGTGTTTGATTAACACAGAAAATCAGTTTTTTAATAATTTTGAACAAGTAAGATGGTTTTCATCGTAGACTGTTATTGTTATGGACATATATAACTAAGTGATTGACCTAGGAATGTCAGGTTATATTGCATGCAATAATCATGTAGGTGTTTACATTTGCCCCAGACTTTTGCAAATGAAGGGGCAAAGGTAAAAACAATTTTGGGGAAAATGTGAACGCGTATGCCTACGTATTATTTTATATGTTTAGTTTACAATGGTTCGCAATTATATCAGGAAAAGACCTATCATTCAAAGGTACTCTGATGCCGACTTAGTCAATGCCGTCAATGATGTGATGAATCGAAATTAGAGTTATAGAGAGGCACAGGTTATATATAATGTCTCGATTGCGGGTCTAGAAAAATGATAAGTTACAAATATGTTTGTGTAGTTAAAGAAAATGACGAAAATGACGACGAAATTGCTATAGTACGACTGCAAGCACTTTATGAAAACTGCTTTGATTTTTACATTAATGAGAATCTCGTATCATATATAAAAATGGACATGGTGGAAGCTATTCTTCCTCAGCCTGTGACAAAAAACGTAAAATTATTTATTCGTTCACTGGAAAAGTAGATGTGTTTGAGAAACCATGATTATAATCTATTTGTATTTATTATTTGTATCTAGTGTTTTTTTTAATTTTATTAAATAAATAAATATTTCTCAGCAGAACATTATAATCTGTACCTACACCTAACTTTATTGATAAATTTTCATTTTGGGGAAATTGTAAACAGCCATGTTATGGGATAAACTAATACAAACAAACTCCAGTACCATCATTTGTTCCGTATTACCCCACCTAAGCAAGTCTAGATTTCAATATAGAAGAATTTAATTCGTTTACATTTATCCCCATACTCGTTTACAATTACCTCGATATTTTCAAAAAAATAAAAAAAAATCGGAAAATTGTAAACATAAAATATTTTTTTGTTGGATCACTTTGTTGTATTGACAAATAAAATATAAGATATAATATACTCACGAGAATTACCTTATTTAAAGAGAATACTTTATATATCATACTTTTTTGTTTAGGATAACCGGAATTGCATTTAATCAAAACCGTTTACAGTTCCCCCAGTTAACCCTATATGTTGACTGGCGTTGATTTACACCCCCAATATCTAGTAAATATGTATAGCTAAGGTTATTCATCGGGAGAGTCACCAGACAGACCGGTTTCGAAATTATTAGTAGATAGTTGTTTCCTATAATATTATTAGTTAAAAAGTTTATTCCGCTTAGTGCGGCACTAGTCATACGTTCAAAGTACTTGCAGATCAGTAGGTCACTTTATGTCAGTAGCAATGATATTTAAAGATATGAATATTATCACATACACACTGTAGGCTATCTCTCTAAACCTTAGAAATGTTTTACTGTATTATACTTTAAAAATTTATTAAAATTTATTCTGAAAAATAACAGGGTGTCCCAATATTCCGTGTGCCAAATTTCAATAAAATTTTATATACAAGGCGTTTTAAAGTTACTTGAAAAAAAACTTTGTTGCCCTCTAGCGGCCCAACGGAGCAACTTAGGATAGAAGTAAATTTAGTTAAATCTTCTTATTTTGATACAGAGAACTGCTGTAGCTCATTGTGTACGGAATATTGGTACACCCTGTACAATAGAAATGAAGTTTAGTTGTCAAGGAATAATTTTAGAATACACATAATTCTTTCAAGAAAAAATAAAGAAACTAAAAATATCCTCAGTTTAATATCAAAATTATTGATAGTACCCAAGAGAAAATATTTCTTACAATAATTATGTAGGTACATAAATTTTGTACAAAGTAAATATCGTGTAGAAACCAGACTCAAACATAATAATACAAAAAATCATTTGGATAAAAGTATTGAAATATACATACCGATTCTACGAAATCGAAATTCAATATCGCTGATGATGTAAACGTTGCAAATCTATGGGACATTATTATGGCAAATATTGCGACGGTCCTCACTCCGTATAACACACTCAATGCTGGATTTGATTCATCTGCTTTAGTCAATTCGAGGAAATTCTTGCGAGACGAAAACGCCATTATAAGTTTTGAAGCAAGTGACCCTACAAAGTAAAATGCGGTTATTCTTTAGCAGTGATGCAGGTTGTACTATTTAAAACTTCTCAGATCGATATTATGGTGGAACCAAAGGAAATATCTAAGTTTTAACTTTGGTGATAATCAAACTTATGATAATTTCTTCAAAATTAATTTTGGGTCATAGGTGTCTTTGAATTTTCTTTATATTAAATTTTGCTTAAAATGCAATTGTTTAATTAAGAAGAATATAGGTATTTATCAAATTTTATTTTGAGATCAGTTAATTGTCTAAAATATGAAAATTTATACATTCTTTTACTCACTTTTTGACGGTTTTTCTTTGAGTTCCTTTGAATTCACATTGTAATCGTACGCAGTGCCTATTATCACCATCACTATTAATATCACAGCTACAAAACTAAATAAATAAATTAAGGTCTTGTCAAACAACCCATACGTTTTTCAGAACTCACCAAAAAGATATATCGGCATTGTCAAAATATTTGCTCTCGATTGCTGTGCGACAAGTTAGATCAGAAAATCTTGCAGTATACGTGACGTTTTGATGCACAGCGTTGTTGTCGATTTTATTCAAATAGCCGTTTAAGTATTCCTCTAAATCTAATATCGAACAAGATGCGGGTACACACCAGCCCATGTCTATTACGTTTCTGGTTTGTTGGGAAACGTCGTTGAATTTCTAAAAGAAATTGACATATTCAACAATATTTCAAATTACGAAGAAAAATTGAAAAGCCCAAAAAAATGTCTGCTCGGATATATTTGTATATTTTTTGTAAATCATTAATTTATACATATGTCTTAAAAAGTCCTTGATAATGGATTCCTGAGTTCCATATCCATTCGGAAACTACTAGACTGTAAACAATAAAACTGGGTATTTCATGGGTCCTTTATGCAAAATCTATAACCTTGTAGCCCCGTAACCTGAGCCCCCATAACATCTTAATCCTACAACTATATAACCATAAACCTGAGAATCTGAGTAATAGTACGAGAAAGCTTGTATCTAATAAAGGCGTTGATGGGTTTCATAACATTAGAACGTGGAACTCAGTAAACCATTCAACTCTTTATCATAGTCCTTCATAACATCATAAGCCCGATAACCCTTCAACCCTGGGACTGAGGACGAACGAATTCAAATATTCACGAGAAACCCTATAATTTCGTAACTATTTATCAGAAGTCTAAAAGTCATGCATTCAAAAGCCCCATAGCCCCATAATTCTTTGATACTGAAAATATAGTGAACAAGACAAAGGCATCCAAATGATCACGAAATTTACAACCTTATAACTCTGTAACCCTTTATCAGAAATCATCATAACCCCATAAATAGAATAAGTTGGTTATAACCCACGACTGCTTCCAAAGATCACGGGGTCTTAGTTCCAATCATCCTTAAACGTGATCATTTGAATTACTTCGTCATGTTTTCTGCATTCCCAGTATTATAGGGTTTTAAGGCTATGGGATTCTTGGGATTATGCGTTTATGATAATAAAGAGTTATAGGGTTGTAGGGTTACTTGATATTGTAATCATTTGAATTTCTTCGTCCTGTTCACTCTGTTCCCAGATTCATAGAGTTATGAGGTAGTTTTTGATAAAAAGTTGAAGGGTAATAAGGTTACTAAGTTCCTCATCCCAAGATTTTGGAATCCATTAGGGTCGTCATTACATATAAGCCTCCTCGTACTCTCCCTGGATTTCTCAGGCTTTTGGATTTTTCAAGATATAAAAATTAACAATTTACAAAATGCCCTGACATGTAGGGTCAAAACAAAGATCTTATTCGGATTCATTCTTGTAAAAATAACTTGGTCTGTTATATGACGAAGAACACTTTATTCTTTTTTGTGGGTATATGCTACTTTTTGGAATTCTGATTTGGAACATATACATATTTCCAATTTACTTTTAAAATTTCCGCTACTTTAGTTTTTTATGTTAATTACATATTCATTACTGAAGTTGCTGTTAGTTGATATTAAGAAAGCGTTAGTGTCAAAATATTACTACTCAAGTGTTAAGTGTGAATGAAGTTGAAAACGAAATGGATTTTTCAAGTCAAGAAGAATATTTGAGTCTGAAGAATCGAAAGCCGTAGAAAGAAATTTACAAGACATCTTATAATTACTTTAAAAAATTTTTGAATATAAGACCATAAAAATTAAACCTTCTTGGGGCTTGTAGCAAGGAAGTACTACAAAATATGACGCTACAAGTTATAAAAGATAAATGTTATGTGGTATTAAACTTTCAATAAGACACGTACGCATTAGAGGGGGTGGCAGATTTTTCATTAGATAGAATCAAGTGCATGGTATTAACCAAGAGAAATCGGTGATCCAAATGCTATTCTGCAACGATCTTATCTGATTTAGAGAGAGATATTACCTCCATCAAAAGATATGGGGGTTGGAAGGCTATTGAAAATAAAATTCAAGTTGCAAGTAGGGTATTTAAAGAGGTTGAAGTTTCTGATTCAGTCAGCAGCGATATCTGATAATCCATCGAAAAATAATTTTTGCATCATAATTGGAGCTTCAGAAAAAGACATAAGACATGGTTTTAAGATATTATCATGTCTTCACTTCTGGAATAAACTTGATCCATATGGGATTTCGATAATTTCACATTTGATTAGTTCGAGTTGTAGAGCTTGTTGAATTGAAATAAATAAATTTTAAAAACGTAGTCAAATTATTGAAGCAATTTATACAATAAAAATTAAAAGTAATAATACTTCTAGTTAACTAAAGTGTCTTTTGGTCAGTTAGTAATCAGTATTAAAATATCAATATTCTGCGATAATTTTCGAAAGAGATTATTTTACGTTTTGATGAATAAAACTATTAGTTTCGTATTACAAATAATCTTAAGGGTGCATGTGCTTCACAGAAGAAATTCTAATCTACTTACGTATAATCTTTCGACCGCAGACAGGTACGGTTGGTAGTTCAACGAAAGATGATCTTTGATACCTGTGGGCTTTGGTACATGGGCCGTCACCGAGGCCAGGCAATACTGTGTTTGGAACGGAGCTTTGGCGGTTATGCATTGTTCAAAATCACCCATCTGAAATCTGCTACCGCGAAGAACTCCTGTTGATGATTTTGCGGTGGCATCCCACACTGTAAAAATATGAAGTCATCAATTACATGTGTTTTAAAATCAGTCTATTGTTAATCGAATGCATTAGTAATAAATTTATTACATTGTAATTGATTGTTTGAGTTAATGCTATTAGCAAACAATTAATACACGACTGATTGTTTCAATACAATTAGTTGATCATGAGAACGAAATGAAAATATAATAATTTAAGATGCAATCGCTCTATGTAAGAGAAGTCTTAGTTCAGCTTTTTTTGCAAAATAAAATATAAGTGCTTTTTGAACTACTCCTAGTAGCTGTTTTAAATTTTTGATTGACGAGCAGGTATCAGTCTTGATTGTTACTTGCTTTTTCAGGGTGATTAATTAAAAATGTGCATTGGGAAGAAAAAAACTTGCTGAAACTTCAATTTTTTGAAAATACCAAAAATTATTTGTTATGTTTTATACATAGTACCTATATTTCACTGATTATACATTTTTCATTTTTAAATTATCAGCGTAAAAAAGTCTACAAGAATTAATTACCTTATTCAAATCGTTAATATATAGTAGAAAGAAAAGGGGCCCAAGTATGGAACCCTGAGATAGCAATATAACGAGTCGACTCAAAACCGTTATAATAAACAAATTGCATTCTCTTATCCAAATAAGATTTGAAAATTGAGCCATACCGGAATATGCGTTTAAAATGTGGCTTGATGACTAGGTTATGTACTGGAAAAAGTGTATTGCTTCAATTGGAGCCAATTTTGAAGGAAATAAATTTGGATGATTAATTGAGTTCCTATATATTGTGTTACATTGACAAATCCGGATACTTCTTTGATAATGTATGTTAAAATAAGGAAGCAACAATGCCATTTGTCTAAAAAGTCCTATCCACAAACACACATCGAGGAGATCCTCTTCATCGCCTGTGTCTAAAGTCTAGATGAAAACTGGTTTGTATGGCAGAATTTTATTTTGTTTCAAAAAATTTTTTACAAACTATTACCACACTGGTAATTTTTTGTTGAATTCTTGTAATACTTAGCGATAAATGTTATCAACCTTACCGTAGCATTTTATTAGATAATTTGCTGTAAAGCATTTTACGATAATTACTGTTGTTGTCAATGAAGAATAATATGTCATTTTGGTCATAACCTGCTATTTGAATTAAAATGAAATAACGTTAAGGATTAGATAAGTATTGCTTGAAATCGCAAACACAATTTTCTATAAAAAATATTTATTTCCCGTAACGGAGAAAAATAATAATTTAATATCATCAAATATTAATTAATCCGTAACAGCGAAGTGTCAACGGGGTACGCAGAGTAAAGCAGCATCAGCCATCAGTGTGCCTGATGTGTGAAAGTGCATTATTATGATTATTATATCCTAATGAGGTTTGGATAGTCTTAAATTGTACTCACAATTTAGTTATTCTGATTAGTTAACCGAATCTTCAACAGACCTGAAAGTATTATCGATAGATAACAATAATTTTTTTCTAGAGTCGTAGAATTTTATTTAATTTAAAGTTGTTGTATCCACAGTGACTCTATTGACTTGATGTTGTATACTATAATTCATATTATTTATAATTAATCTAAAAACATAGTTTTGTAAATAGATAAGTCAAAAAGAGAAATATTTTTTCCGTTTTTGTAAAAAACTCCCAACTTCAAAAGTAATCTGTGCAGCAAAATGTATCAAAATGTTTTGCTAATTGCTAGTTAACCAACAATTCATAAAAATATTAAAGAAAAACAACAGAACTAACGCAAATCAATATTAAAATTTATTATTAATGGCATATAAGTACTTAAGTAATTTATTACTTAAGGGGTTTTCCATATAACGAAAAAAATATGTAAAAATTTAATTCAGTATCTAGTCTTAGAGTTATTTATATATCGACAACATGATATTCAATTTTTTTTTGAAGATTCTAAAAAAAAACTAAAAATTTCCTACAATCCACTTTTTTAATCTCTCAAAATAACAAAGAAAATATGGGTTAACACACCACCCAGCACAGCTTCTGTGCCTTTCGTGCGACAACTCGGATCAGATTGTACAACCGAGACAATTTTTTTGTAATTTTTTTGTACATTCTTTTCACAGAGTCACCCACGTGTATAACAAGTGGTAAATTCGTTTCAAGGTTCCGAAATCCTTATAGTAGCAGTTTCGTTGTCGTTATTAATGTTGGCCTTGATCTTACAAAGAAATCTCATTATTTACACCCGAAAATTCATTTAGCTGCCCTGCATTTGACTCAGCAATATTTGATATAACTGAAANAAAATTTATTAAAATTTATTCTGAAAAATAACAGGGTGTCCCAATATTCCATATGCATGGAGCTACAGTGAAGAGTGGAAGAGGAATGAAAATGCTGTTCACAATTTGCAGAATGAAGGAATATTGAGAAGAATGCATTTTAAATTTTTTCGCAGAAGTAAGTTTTGTATTACAGAAAATGGTGGTAACGTTGAACAGTTCATATGAGAGAACAGTCTGTTACAAGTTATCTAATTAATTATTTTTGAAATAACTTAATTGTTTCAAGTTTGCATCGAAATTGCTGTAGCTACCTCCGACAGAATTATGAGCACATCAGTCCTAGAGAGGCCGCATTTTTCACAGTTTTATTAATCCGATTATCATGTTTATTATGTCATAAAGTGACATCTATATGGAAGTATTAGTATGCCAAATTTCAATAAAATTTTATATACAAGGCGTTTTAAAGTTACTTGAAAAAAAAACTTTGTTGCCCTCTAGCGGCCCAACGGAGCAACTTAGGATAGAAGTAAATTTAGTTAAATCTTCTTATTTTGATACAGAGAACTGCTGTAGCTCATTGTGTACGGAATATTGGTACACCCTGTACAATAGAAATGAAGTTTAGTTGTCAAGGAATAATTTTAGAATACACATAATTCTTTCAAGAAAAAATAAAGAAACTAAAAATATCCTCAGTTTAATATCAAAATTATTGATAGTACCCAAGAGAAAATATTTCTTACAATAATTATGTAGGTACATAAATTTTGTACAAAGTAAATATCGTGTAGAAACCAGACTCAAACATAATAACACAAAAAATCATTTGGATAAAAGTATTGAAATATACATACCGATTCTACGAAATCGAAATTCAATATCGCTGATGATGTAAACGTTGCAAATCTATGGGACATTATTATGGCAAATATTGCGACGGTCCTCACTCCGTATAACACACTCAATGCTGGATTTGATTCATCTGCTTTAGTCAATTCGAGGAAATTCTTGCGAGACGAAAACGCCATTATAAGTTTTGAAGCAAGTGACCCTACAAAGTAAAATGCGGTTATTCTTTAGCAGTGATGCAGGTTGTACTATTTAAAACTTCTCAGATCGATATTATGGTGGAACCAAAAGAAATGTCTAAGTTTTAACTTTTGGTGAAATCAAACTTATGATAATTTCTTCAAAATTAATTTTGGGTCATAGGTGTCTTTGAACTTTCTTCATATTAAATTTTGCTTAAAATGCGATTGTTTAATTAAGAAGAATATATGTATTTATCAAATTTTATTTTGAGATCAGTTAATTGTCTAAAATATGAAAATTTATACATTCTTTTACTCACTTTTTGACGGTTTTTCTTTGAGTTCCTTTGAATTCACATTGTAATCGTACGCAGTGCCTATTATCACCATCACTATTAATATCACAGCTACAAAACTAAATAAATAAATTAAAGCCATGTAAAACAACCAATACGTTTTTCAGAACTCACCAAAAAGATATATCGGCATTGTCAAAATATTTACTCTCGATTGCTGTGCGACAAGTTAGATCAGAAAATCTTGCAGTATACGTGACGTTTTGATGCACAGCGTTGTTGTCGACTTTATTCAAATAGCCGTTTAAGTATTCCTCTAAGTCTAATATCGAACAAGATGCGGGTACACACCAGCCCATGTCTATTACGTTTCTGGTTTGTTGGGAAACGTCGTTGAATTTCTAAAAGAAATTGACATATTCAACAATATTTCAAATTACGAAGAAAAATTGAAAAGCCCAAAAAAATGTCTGCTCGGATATATTTGTATATTTTTTGTAAATCATTAATTTATACATATGTCTTAAAAAGTCCTTGATAATGGATTCCTGAGTTCCATATCCATTCGGAAACTACTAGACTGTAAACAATAAAACTGGGTATTTCATGGGTCCTTTATGCAAAATCTATAACCTTGTAGCCCCGTAACCTGAGCCCCCATAACATCTTAATCCTACAACTATATAACCATAAACCTGAGAATCTGAGTAATAGTACGAGAAAGCTTGTATCTAATAAAGGCGTTGATGGGTTTCATAACATTAGAACGTGGAACTCAGTAAACCATTCAACTCTTTATCATAGTCCTTCATAACATCATAAGCCCGATAACCCTTCAACCCTGGGACTGAGGACGAACGAATTCAAATATTCACGAGAAACCCTATAATTTCGTAACTATTTATCAGAAGTCTAAAAGTCATGCATTCAAAAGCCCCATAGCCCCATAATTCTTTGATACTGAAAATATAGTGAACAAGACAAAGGCATCCAAATGATCACGAAATTTACAACCTTATAACTCTGTAACCCTTTATCAGAAATCATCATAACCCCATAAATAGAATAAGTTGGTTATAACCCACGACTGCTTCCAAAGATCACGGGGTCTTAGTTCCAATCATCCTTAAACGTGATCATTTGAATTACTTCGTCATGTTTTCTGCATTCCCAGTATTATAGGGTTTTAAGGCTATGGGATTCTTGGGATTATGCGTTTATGATAATAAAGAGTTATAGGGTTGTAGGGTTACTTGATATTGTAATCATTTGAATTTCTTCGTCCTGTTCACTCTGTTCCCAGATTCATAGAGTTATGAGGTAGTTTTTGATAAAAAGTTGAAGGGTAATAAGGTTACTAAGTTCCTCATCCCAAGATTTTGGAATCCATTAGGGTCGTCATTACATATAAGCCTCCTCGTACTCTCCCTGGATTTCTCAGGCTTTTGGATTTTTCAAGATATAAAAATTAACAATTTACAAAATGCCCTGACATGTAGGGTCAAAACAAAGATCTTATTCGGATTCATTCTTGTAAAAATAACTTGGTCTGTTATATGACGAAGAACACTTTATTCTTTTTTGTGGGTATATGCTACTTTTTGGAATTCTGATTTGGAACATATACATATTTCCAATTTACTTTTAAAATTTCCGCTACTTTAGTTTTTTATGTTAATTACATATTCATTACTGAAGTTGCTGTTAGTTGATATTAAGAAAGCGTTAGTGTCAAAATATTACTACTCAAGTGTTAAGTGTGAATGAAGTTGAAAACGAAATGGATTTTTCAAGTCAAGAAGAATATTTGAGTCTGAAGAATCGAAAGCCGTAGAAAGAAATTTACAAGACATCTTATAATTACTTTAAAAAATTTTTGAATATAAGACCATAAAAATTAAACCTTCTTGGGGCTTGTAGCAAGGAAGTACTACAAAATATGACGCTACAAGTTATAAAAGATAAATGTTATGTGGTATTAAACTTTCAATAAGACACGTACGCATTAGAGGGGGTGGCAGATTTTTCATTAGATAGAATCAAGTGCATGGTATTAACCAAGAGAAATCGGTGATCCAAATGCTATTCTGCAACGATCTTATCTGATTTAGAGAGAGATATTACCTCCATCAAAAGATATGGGGGTTGGAAGGCTATTGAAAATAAAATTCAAGTTGCAAGTAGGGTATTTAAAGAGGTTGAAGTTTCTGATTCAGTCAGCAGCGATATCTGATAATCCATCGAAAAATAATTTTTGCATCATAATTGGAGCTTCAGAAAAAGACATAAGACATGGTTTTAAGATATTATCATGTCTTCACTTCTGGAATAAACTTGATCCATATGGGATTTCGATAATTTCACATTTGATTAGTTCGAGTTGTAGAGCTTGTTGAATTGAAATAAATAAATTTTAAAAACGTAGTCAAATTATTGAAGCAATTTATACAATAAAAATTAAAAGTAATAATACTTCTAGTTAACTAAAGTGTCTTTTGGTCAGTTAGTAATCAGTATTAAAATATCAATATTCTGCGATAATTTTCGAAAGAGATTATTTTACGTTTTGATGAATAAAACTATTAGTTTCGTATTACAAATAATCTTAAGGGTGCATGTGCTTCACAGAAGAAATTCTAATCTACTTACGTATAACCTTTCTACCGCAGACAGATACGGTTGGTAATTCAACGAAAGATGATCTTTGATTCCTGTGGGTTTTGGTACATGGGCCGTCACCGAGGCCAGACAGTACTGTGTTTGGAACGGAGCTTTGGCGGTTATGCATTGTTCAAAATCGCCCATCTGAAATCTGCTACCGCGAAGAACTCCTGTTGATGATTTTGCTGTGGCATCCCACACTGAAAAAATATGAAGTCATAAATTAAATGTGTTTTAAAATCAGCAGAGTCTATTGTTAATCGAAGAATGCATTAGTAATAAATTTATTACATTGTAAATTGATTGTTTGAATTAATGCTATTAGCAAACAATTAATACACGATTGATTGTTTCAATGTTCCAATACAAGTTGATCATGAGAATGAAATAATATGAAAATATAATAATTTAAGATGAAATCGCTCTAAGTAAGAGAAGGTTCAGTTCAGTTATTTTTTGCAAAATAAAAGATGGGTGTTTTTGAACTATTCCTAGTAGCTATTTTCAATTTTTGATTGATGAGCAGGTGTCAGTTATGATTGTTACTTGCTTTTTCAAGGTGATCCACTAAAAATGTGCCTTGGTGAGAAAAAACTTGATTGAAACTTATAGCAAAATTCAGTTTTTTGAAAATATCAAAAATTGATTATTATGTTTTATATTGATATGAATCAAAAGTTTAAGTTTCAGTATTAGGATGAAAATAGATTCATGTCAAAGAATGATAATGTAAGAGTTAAGTAATAGATTTGAAATTAAGATGACAAGTAAAATATAAATTTTGATGAAATATCAATCTAATTAATAAAAGTGGTATATAGCAAAATAAGGATTAATTAGTATTGCAAAGGTTAAATTGGAAATGTAAAATTAAAAAGTAATCTGATTGGTTAAATTAAAAAGGATAAGTTAAGAAAAAATTGTATTTAAAAATAAGAGTGCAGTGCGGTGGTAATCAAAAAATAAATAAATAAATAGCGAGAGGAGAGAGGAGATATAATTGTCAAAACAGAAAAAGAAGATTGTATAAGAAAAAGTTAAATAAATTAAAGAAGACGAAAAGAAAAGAACACGAAGCTGATAGTGAAAATCAGTTGCTGAGAAAAAGAAAGAACATTTTCTTAAGGAGTAAGGAGAATACAAAATTGTTGTTTATCGTACACGAAACTATAAAGGAAAGAAGATAACAACAGAGAAAATTAAAATTAGAGAAAAATTGTGTTTGAAGAAAGAATAAGAGTGTACACGAATTTTGACAGATAACTAAAGAGTAATTGTCAAATAGTCATATTAGTAAAATTATTTGAATTGTCGTAGCTAGGAATAAAGGAGATAAGGAGTAGGAGCTATTAAGGCGAGTCAGGAAATTGCAGCCAGCAAAGCTATACAAGAGACAGAGAAAGGAACAAATTGACAAAAAGGAGAGAGTGAGTGGACGAAAAGAAGGAAGAGGACAGGAGAGAAATAGCAGAAAGAGAAATCGTGGACAAGAAAGAAAGGACAATAGATATGTATGTATAGGTAATAAGTAAATGTTAGTTTGTAGTGTAGAAATAAGTTATCGCAGGATAAATAGAGACATTTTAAAAAATGATTATAAATTTATAATTTATTATGTCAATATAAAAATTTAAACACAGATTACAACAATATTATTTAATTTTTCTAACAAAGTTAATTACAAGTAAAACCTATTTTGTGAACCAACTACTGAGATAAGACCTCATGTTCTATTAAATTTGATCTCTATTATTTATACAAAATTGACATAGGTAATCTAATTGTCATTAAAATTATCAAACGTGAAATAGAATCCCATATTAAATCAAGAATACTTGATAAAGAAAAAATAAATAAATAATAATTTTTTAATTTACGATTTATATTTCAAAATCAAATTGAGTGATAAATAAAAAGCTAGCCTGGTAAGTAATAAAAATAATAGTCAAAATTTATAATATTTCCTTCCACTGAATATTACAAATTACATAGAACTACACAAACATTAAAACTAATTTATCTTAATTGGAGCATCACAATATATTGTATATTGTACCTATATTTCACTGATTATAAATTTTTCATCGTTTACAAAGTATTTATTTTTCAGAGTTAAGTAATTATTTACATAGAAATACATTTTTTTTGGAGAGTATTATGTTCAAGCCAATCTAGGAATACAAATAGAGTATGTCCAGTGTTAGAGTGAATAAAAGGAAAAACTTTTTTATTTTACATTTCACTTACGCACACAGAAGTTTTGCTATTAAAAATGAGGATGCCATTGAGAAATTTAACATTTCGTATACCTACGAGGTGTCCAGAAAAAAAAATTCATATGTCATAAGACATATTTTTATTCTTTTGGAAAAATTATACTTAGCAAAAGGCATCCAAAGAGTTAATTCATTTTTAAATAAAACAATTTGTGCACAAAATCGGTTTAATTTTTTTAAAACGCATCCATCAATTTTTTTTTAGTATTATCACCTAGATGGTACATTCTGTCAAAAAAATATCCGGAATTTGTCATTTAAAAATTCCGCGTAAAGCAGATTTAAATTTCTTTTTTGATGGAAAGTTGGTAGTGCTGTACTCTACTTTGACGTGAAGTTTGTGCGCTATCTGTCAAATAGTTTGTTTGCAACATAGATTTAGTAGTATATGGATGGAGTCAAAGCCCACTTTTTGCGCATTTTAGCTGTTCCAACATGAACAGCGAAAGCGGCAGCGATTTGTCCTAAGTCACGTGACCTAGAATGCAATCACCTTACATTGATTTAAAAAGCAACTCTATTTCTGAATAGGAAATTATTTTCTTTATAGTACCACAACAATAAGAAAAAATACTGTCAAATGTATGTATTAAATTCGTAATAACACTTAATACCACGTAATGGATATAACAAATCGCCCGTGATAAGTCTGAAAGTGCCCTAAGTCACGCGATCCTAGACTAGTTTCATCCCACTTTACATGTTATCCCCTGCCCTCTCTCTCTACATTCCATCCATAGTATACTATATTAGATCTATGGTTTACAACTGTTAATTCTGTTAGTACCTAAAGTGTATTCAGCGGTTTTTACTATGGATAGTTATTGGACAAAAAGTTTGCCTAAAATTTTGTGCTACCAACGGAATTTCTTGTGCTGAATAATTGAAAATGTTGAAAAAGACGTACCTACGTTCAGTTTTATCGAAAACTCAAGTATACAAATGGTGCAAAGCCTTCAGATATAGTCAAGAAGTGGTTGATGGTTTGCCACGTTCTGCTCGTCCTGCAACGTCTTCAACTCAAGAAAAAATCGACAAAGGGAAGGGAATGGTGCTTGCAAACCGTCATTAAAGTTATGTTATGAACTAAACATATCTCATAAATCAGTTCGCACCATTTTAGTTGATGTTCTGGGTATGAAGCACGTCGTAGCACAATTTTCTATAAAAAATATTTCTTCCCCATAACGGAGAAAAATAATAATTTAATGTCATTAAATATTAATTAATTCGTAACAGCGAAGTGTCAACGGGGTACGCAGAGTAAAGCAGCATCAGCCATCAGTGTGCCTGATGTGTGAAAGTGCATTATTATGATTATTATATCCTAATGAGGTTTGGATAGTCTTAAATTGTACTCACAATTTAGTTATTCTGATTAGTTAACCGAATCTTCAACAGACCTGAAAGTATTATCGATAGATAATAATTTTTTTTTTTGAGATGTAGAATTTTATTTAATTTAAAGTTGTTGTATCCACACTGACTTTATAATCACTCATTATTGACTTGAAGTTGTATACTATGATTCATATTATTTATAATTAATTTAAAAGCATAGTTTTGTAAATAGATAAGTCGAAAAGAGAAATGTTTTTTTCCTTTTTGTAGAAATCTCCCCACTTTAACAGTAATCTGTGCAGCAAAATGTTAGAAAGTGTTTTGTTCATTGCTGGTTAACCAACAATTCATAACAGTATTAAAGAAAAACAACAGAACTAACGCAAAACTGTATTTAAATTTATTATTAATGGCATATACTTAAGTAATTTATTACTGAAGGAGTTGGGGTTTTCCATATAACGAAAAAAATATGTAAAAATTTAATTCAGTATCTAGTCTTAGAGTTATTTATATATCGACAACATGATATTCAATTTTTTTTTGAAGATTCTAAAAAAAAACTAAAAATTTCCTACAATCCACTTTTTTAATCTCTCAAAATAACAAAGAAAATATGGGTTAACACACCACCCAGCACAGCTTCTGTGCCTTTCGTGCGACAACTCGGATCAGATTGTACAACCGAGACAATTTTTTNGATACCTGTGGGTTTTGGTACATGGGCCGTCACCGAGGCCAGGCAATACTGTGTTTGGAACGGAGCTTTGGCGGTTATGCATTGTTCAAAATCACCCATCTGAAATCTGCTACCGCGAAGAACTCCTGTTGATGATTTTGCGGTGGCATCCCACACTGTAAAAATATGAAGTCATCAATTACATGTGTTTTAAAATCAGTCTATTGTTAATCGAATGCATTAGTAATAAATTTATTACATTGTAATTGATTGTTTGAGTTAATGCTATTAGCAAACAATTAATACACGACTGATTGTTTCAATACAATTAGTTGATCATGAGAACGAAATGAAAATATAATAATTTAAGATGCAATCGCTCTATGTAAGAGAAGTCTTAGTTCAGCTTTTTTTGCAAAATAAAATATAAGTGCTTTTTGAACTACTCCTAGTAGCTGTTTTAAATTTTTGATTGACGAGCAGGTATCAGTCTTGATTGTTACTTGCTTTTTCAGGGTGATTAATTAAAAATGTGCATTGGGAAGAAAAAAACTTGCTGAAACTTCAATTTTTTGAAAATACCAAAAATTATTTGTTATGTTTTATACATAGTACCTATATTTCACTGATTATACATTTTTCATTTTTAAATTATCAGCGTAAAAAAGTCTACAAGAATTAATTACCTTATTCAAATCGTTAATATATAGTAGAAAGAAAAGGGGCCCAAGTATGGAACCCTGAGATAGCAATATAACGAGTCGACTCAAAACCGTTATAATAAACAAATTGCATTCTCTTATCCAAATAAGATTTGAAAATTGAGCCATACCGGAATATGCGTTTAAAATGTGGCTTGATGACTAGGTTATGTACTGGAAAAAGTGTATTGCTTCAATTGGAGCCAATTTTGAAGGAAATAAATTTGGATGATTAATTGAGTTCCTATATATTGTGTTACATTGACAAATCCGGATACTTCTTTGATAATGTATGTTAAAATAAGGAAGCAACAATGCCATTTGTCTAAAAAGTCCTATCCACAAACACACATCGAGGAGATCCTCTTCATCGCCTGTGTCTAAAGTCTAGATGAAAACTGGTTTGTATGGCAGAATTTTATTTTGTTTCAAAAAATTTTTTACAAACTATTACCACACTGGTAATTTTTTGTTGAATTCTTGTAATACTTAGCGATAAATGTTATCAACCTTACCGTAGCATTTTATTAGATAATTTGCTGTAAAGCATTTTACGATAATTACTGTTGTTGTCAATGAAGAATAATATGTCATTTTGGTCATAACCTGCTATTTGAATTAAAATGAAATAACGTTAAGGATTAGATAAGT
Organism: Anoplophora glabripennis; assembly: GCF_000390285.2. Taxonomy (NCBI): domain Eukaryota; kingdom Metazoa; phylum Arthropoda; class Insecta; order Coleoptera; family Cerambycidae; genus Anoplophora; species Anoplophora glabripennis. Next base: position 386,252 of record NW_019416296.1, read on the forward strand.
ATTGCTTGAAATCGCAAACACAATTTTCTATAAAAAATATTTATTTCCCGTAACGGAGAAAAATAATAATTTAATATCATCAAATATTAATTAATCCGTAACAGCGAAGTGTCAACGGGGTACGCAGAGTAAAGCAGCATCAGCCATCAGTGTGCCTGATGTGTGAAAGTGCATTATTATGATTATTATATCCTAATGAGGTTTGGATAGTCTTAAATTGTACTCACAATTTAGTTATTCTGATTAGTTAACCGAATCTTCAACAGACCTGAAAGTATTATCGATAGATAATAATTTTTTTTTTTGAGATGTAGAATTTTATTTAATTTAAAGTTGTTGTATCCACACTGACTTTATAATCACTCATTATTGACTTGAAGTTGTATACTATGATTCATATTATTTATAATTAATTTAAAAGCATAGTTTTGTAAATAGATAAGTCGAAAAGAGAAATGTTTTTTTCCTTTTTGTAGAAATCTCCCCACTTTAACAGTAATCTGTGCAGCAAAATGTTAGAAAGTGTTTTGTTCATTGCTGGTTAACCAACAATTCATAACAGTATTAAAGAAAAACAACAGAACTAACGCAAAACTGTATTTAAATTTATTATTAATGGCATATACTTAAGTAATTTATTACTGAAGGAGTTGGGGTTTTCCATATAACGAAAAAAATATGTAAAAATTTAATTCAGTATCTAGTCTTAGAGTTATTTATATATCGACAACATGATATTCAATTTTTTTTTGAAGATTCTAAAAAAAAACTAAAAATTTCCTACAATCCACTTTTTTAATCTCTCAAAATAACAAAGAAAATATGGGTTAACACACCACCCAGCACAGCTTCTGTGCCTTTCGTGCGACAACTCGGATCAGATTGTACAACCGAGACAATTTTTTTGTAATTTTTTTGTACATTCTTTTCACAGAGTCACCCACGTGTATAACAAGTGGTAAATTCGCTTCAAGGTTCCGAAATCCTTATAGTAGCAGTTTCGTTGTCTTTATAAATGTTGGCCTTGATCTTACAAAGAAATCTCATTATTTACACCCGAAAATTCATTTAGCTGTCCTGCATTTGACTCAGCAATATTTGATATTACTGAAAACACAGGTGTAGGGGTCCGCGCGTAAAAAAATACAGTTTCAGTATGTAAATTAAATTCGTTCTTGTGCGTCGGCTGACTAGTGCTATAGGTATATTTCCAAACGATTTTTTTTATATAGGTATAGAATCAAAGATTGTGGTTAATACCTATGAAACTTGATACTTCTCTGAAAAAAATAGAACATCTAATGTAATCGAAACTGGCCTGCTGAAACTGGATTATTAATTTACGCAAGGTACTAATGTATATTTTAATAAGAATAAAGCTTTGTTTCTATTCGAACAATTTGACAGAATGATAAAATTATTATTTAGATATCTACAATTAGATTAGATATTAAAAAAAAGTATGTTGATAAAATTAAAAAATTCTTCATTTTAATGTTCCACAAACCTTTTAAATGTTCCAGAATTAACAAAAGAATATTAGTGTAGAAAAAAATGGTTAGTCCCAGTTTGTTACGGATAGGAGACTTTAATGATCAAGTAGAAGATGAACCCCTACGGAGCATTCTCACGATTCATCTTTTTTTCACCAATTTTGGTTGTAAAATCGAATGAAAATTACTATGAGCACATGTATTTCAACTTTAGGTCGGTTAAACTGATTCCAATAAAGTTTCCATTTCCATTCTATTCAAACATTATGATTCAATTATTGAGTCATCAGTGATTTATATACTATAGTCCATTTACGATAAGTTTACAATGACGTCATAGGGCGAAATGATCCAGTGTTGCCAGGTTTTAAATGTTTTCAGGATATNTATTAATGTTGGCCTTGATCTTACAAAGAAATCTCATTATTTACACCCGAAAATTCATTTAGCTGTCCTGCATTTGACTCAGCAATATTTGATATTACTGAAAACACAGGTGTAGGGGTCCGCGCGTAAAAAAATACAGTTTCAGTATGTAAATTAAATTCGTTCTTGTGCGTCGGCTGACTAGTGCTATAGGTATATTTCCAAACGATTTTTTTTATATAGGTATAGAATCAAAGATTGTGGTTAATACCTATGAAACTTGATACTTCTCTGAAAAAAATAGAACATCTAATGTAATCGAAACTGGCCTGCTGAAACTGGATTATTAATTTACGCAAGGTACTAATGTATATTTTAATAAGAATAAAGCTTTGTTTCTATTCGAACAATTTGACAGAATGATAAAATTATTATTTAGATATCTACAATTAGATTAGATATTAAAAAAAAGTATGTTGATAAAATTAAAAAATTCTTCATTTTAATGTTCCACAAACCTTTTAAATGTTCCAGAATTAACAAAAGAATATTAGTGTAGAAAAAAATGGTTAGTCCCAGTTTGTTACGGATAGGAGACTTTAATGATCAAGTAGAAGATGAACCCCTACGGAGCATTCTCACGATTCATCTTTTTTTCACCAATTTTGGTTGTAAAATCGAATGAAAATTACTATGAGCACATGTATTTCAACTTTAGGTCGGTTAAATTGATTCCAATAAAGTTTCCATTTCCATTCTATTCAAACATTATGATTCAATTATTGAGTCATCAGTGATTTATATACTATAGTCCATTTACGATAAGTTTACAATGACGTCATAGGGCGAAATGATCCAGTGTTGCCAGGTTTTAAATGTTTTCAGGATATTTAAGAAAATACAATTTTTGATAGCGAATCCACTTTATTAGAAATGTAACCTATAGAACCACACAAACATTTTTCGTTTAGAAGTGTGTAAAATGGTTCGTAATTTTTTCAGCTATAACCTACATTTCTGAAAAAGTTTAAATATTGTCAAAATATTATTTAAAATACATATAATTGGTGTACCTAACAATAATTACAACTTTTTTTACAGCGGTAAATAGTAGAAGTGGTTCTCCATATTCACGGACCTGTTCAAAATAGTCTATTACCAACGCTAATTCTTGAGCGTGCTCGATAAAGGTTAATAAAAAAAATTAAATATACAGGATATATTTTTCAAAGCGGATACAAATACAATGCTGGGGTTATTTTGCTACATATTAAGTATTAAGTATTTAAGTGAAAAAAGATTGTTAGTACAAAATACTGCCATGGTGACCACTTAGGTATAGGTATATGTCTCGTAAGCTGTAGAAGAAATCGAAAATCAAAAAATTTTTCTTAAATATTTGTCCGTAGTTGGAGGATATACATATAAAATCAATAAAAATTCAGAAAGTAAAAATGCGGCGGACATACGAATTTTAGTCTCGATTTTTAATTTTTTTTATCTTGAGTGTTAAAAAAATTAAAAAATATTTTTGTTCCTAATTTGATGGTACCTATATTTTCCAAAGAATTCAATTTACTTTAAATTAAAAAAAAGTCGATATCTTATTAGATATACAATGTTGTTTCGAAAAAAACACGTTTAAACACACAGTTGTTGCAGTACAAATAAACTTGTGTTTACCAAGCGTATGTAGGAACCATTGAAACGACTTCAGAAAAATATCGCCATCTACAGTCACTTAAATCAACTGTTAATACAGCTATCTACTGTCACTTACATCACTTATATTTATTTCGCAATGACAAAAGAATTCTAGAAAATCGAATAAAAACCTAAAAAGGCAGCCATAAAGTAAGGGCATAAATGATACGATAGCTCACGTAGGTATAAAGTTAATTTCGAAAAAATCGTTTGAGTACCATATTCTACACATATTTATCTACAAAAATAAGAATTTTTTTTTTTGGTTGGCTTTCATGTAAATACCACCTTAATGCTTTTTTCTACACACCGTTAGTTTATTAATTTTAAAAAGAACTTTTTATGCGCATTCAATCGGTTTCAATACACAAAAATCTCAGGGATCTGCCATCGAAAGAAACGGAAACGTCAAGCCGACCGAATAATTTTAATGATTTTAGTTCGTTGTATTGACAACTTCCCAAAGTGTAGTAAACTTAAAACAATACAATTTCCTAGTTTAATCCGATACAGAACAGAAATTTACAGTTATTCCATGGGCTGCACTTAATTGTGACGTCATTGCAAACAATCTTAAATAGATCACAGTTGAAGCATATTTGAAGCATGTGAACATTTGTCAGTCAACTGGAATCATCGTATTTTGATGATTTTTGAAGTCTAATTGACGCCATAAATATGTACTAATACTATCGTGAAACCTAATATTATTTGAAAATGTATAATATTTTTTTATTCCTTCTGGACTTGTTTTCAAATTGTCACTTTCTTCTTAAAAGAATAGCAAATTGAATTGTGACTGTCTTAGGTCTAATAATATTATCAGTACATTTCACAAAAGTTACAGTCTACTAAAGCCACTGATGAATGCTTGAGAAAGCTTTCGCACAAGGTAAAACTCCTCGTTGAGGATATCAATGCTGACAAATTCGAAGTGGTTCGGTTGCATTACTGTCTACAAGGTCGTAAACAAAATGCAAATCTACCATTTCCCAATTTAAAAACTTAGGGATAATAAAGGAATTATGCAGTTTATGCAAAAAGCGATGCCTAACTTACTAGAGAGCAAAAAATGGAAACACCAGTAGTGTTAATTTAAGATATCACAATAAATACTACTCTTAACTTCCACAATCTTCTTTACATAAAAAAAAATTTTATTTAACTTATTTGTAGTCATTTGTTCTGTTACAATTTATTTGAGAAAAGTCAAAATTATCAGGTTATTAATAGGGTATAAGGATTTGCCTACAAAATTTGAAAAACAAAAACGATGACGTACCATTTTTATCTCAATAAACACACCGTTATATACCTTTACCTACGCTTCTGGTGATCCTATTTGATAAGTCAGAAATAATACTTTCTAAGAAGTTGACAAGAATAATGTAATTCCAATAAACTAACCCCTCTGGTTTTTATTACACAGGGTTATTCACGCAACTGGTTCATTAGAAGGATTCGAAGTTACCATTAGGTATAGGATTTTGTTGAAGCGTTAACGGCCATGAACTTTTCAATGAAAATATTTTCAAAACTGTTGCACTTCCGCTTCTACCGGAAGTTGGTACCAACTTTGTTATTTTAAATGGAACACCCTATATATTATTGCATTTTTGGATTTAACGTTAAATTTTAGGGTCATTTTGTATAAACTTTTCCATATTTAAAATTTGCCGTTTTCAAAATAATGCGATTTAAAAAAAAATTGTATCTGTTGGCTTCAAAAGTATGTGCCTCAGAAACAGTTCACGCGGAAATCTGTATTTTTGGGTCAATGAAAGTAGAAGTTATGGGGTTCCTTACGATGTTTTTAAAATTAGCCAGTTTTATACAGGGCCCTGAAAACTAATTGACAAACCCGAGAAAATTCAAACGTGTGTGTCGTTTTCTTTAAACGGAACACCCTGTATATTTTTGCATTTATGGATCCAAAAGAAAAATCTACGTCTCTCTGATTTATCACCACCACTTTTCTGTTTAAAATGCGAAAAATCATGTTTCGTGTACGAAGCTCATAGTTATCTATGAAAACAAAAGGCTATGCCCTGTCAAGGCACCAAAAAAAGTTACTGACGTTTCTGGGCTCCTAAGGCGTGTAATTATTTGAATAGTGATATTTTAAACTTGATTTATGGCAAATGTAACAAGGTTCAGAACATGGCATACGTTTAATGAAAGATATCCTTATTTACCAGCAATACAAATAAGAAATTTAGGCAGATTGAAAATTAACAGCAAGAAAAATGTTCCGAGTCCTGTAACAGATGATGAAGGAAATGAAATCCCGGTGTTGGGATATTTTCGTGCTTATCCAAATACTTCGATACCAACAGCTTCCACAGATTTAGGAAGATCTTCACTGATATTTTCATTATTCAGTGATATCTTATGTTGTATCTATGCTAAAAATTGCGATTATTCATATTAATCATTATTTCAAAGATAAGTACTTATATACACTTTTTTGTAACAGTTTTTCTAGCTCTACACCTGAGACAGACATCGAGCAACTTTTTGCTAATTACAAAACCTTTGTTTTTACAAGAATTGCATTACTTTTTAGGTACATTTTTTTTATTTCGTCTAGATGTAAATAAAGATTAAATATTGACAAACAAAAATATGGCTAATAGTAATAACTGTTGCATTTAAAAAAAGTTAACACAATTTTTGCAATGTTCGTACAAAAATACATAATTATTTTCATCAGTACTGTTTTTATCTGACCACATGTAACTGTTTTATAAATACATTGACGTTTTTTTTGCATGCTTACAAATAGGAAAGGAAGGTTGTACTTATAATAATAGGTATTAATTGACTTTAAATTATTTTCTGAATATAAATATGTAAATATTAATCAATATTTTTTGAGGCATATTACAGTAATTATTTTATCTAATTAGAGAACTATTATTAAAATGTAATATAATCCTAAATGTCTGACTGCCTTAAAAAAGTATTTAATCTCTGGTTTAATACGTTTTTTGATTTTTATTAAAACCTTTTAATTTCAACTACAGAAAGAATTAGTGTTTCTTTTTAAGAATAAAATTATAGATCACATTGAAATATGCAAAAACTTAATGTTTTGTTAAAGTCGAGCCTTAGGAATTGATTGAAAAATTATAAAAATAAGAAGATAACTACGACTACGTGTTTCTATTTTATTTTCGTTTTCAAACGTATGTTCTTTTTTTCAGTGTTACGCCATATGCTTTTGAATTATACAGTTGTATGCAGATAAATCTAATTATTTTAATGAATGTTTATATGATTACTTAGAATTTATTAATATTCTATTAGTAATATTCTTAGTAAAGTGAATACTGTTACTTTTGTTTTATTAGTTTCTTCAACAATCAAATTGTATTCAAAATTGCAGACAGAAAAAAAAATGTTTTAAGTTAAAACTTATTCGTTCTGACATTACATTATAATTTTTTTCATTAAACTTTTTTTTTATGCATACTAGATTTAATCTACATAACAGTCTACAGTTTATACAAAATTGCTTGACTGTGCACTGTTTTCACTTTATATACATTTTTTTAACGTTTTATGATTGCAATAAGTTGAATACTTTTATTGTTTCAATATCGTGTTACAGCATCCATTCAATTATTTACATTTATGTCGTTTAGATTAGTATCAAAGACATATGTCTATCACAAGAGCAAAGCAACGAAACAAAGGAAAAAATTGATTACGTAATTATGGTTTACACCTCTCATACGTCCAGTCTGGAAAATTTTATTTCAGTAGTTCAAAATGGGTTTCAGGTTACTTACTATAAGAAGCGCTAAATTAGAAGTCAAGGACATATCTTAAATCAGTACAAAGAACAACTTACATGCGTATCAAAGCTTCTCGCGCTAAGCTGGTTTGAACTGTCGAAGGTTAATATCGACGTAAAAACTTATATTTGTCGTTAATAGGTTTTTTTGTCAAAAGAAGAGTTTTGAACGAAGTTGTCTAGTCGTAGCATGTCACTTTATTAGCTCTAAATGGAATATTGTTTGAAATTACGTGAATATGAAAAGTAAGGTTAAATATAATTTCTAATATAGGATGGTATATTAGTGAGGCAAATTATCATCTTTGTTATTATTTAGATATACAAAATAAGCTAAAATAATAGTTAAGGGGTTCAAAAATACTGTGCTTTAAAATTATTTGAAAATAATATACAGGGTGTTTAAAAGTACAAGCTTTAAAGGGTAAATCTTTGACTAATTTTAAGATAAAAAGTTCATATGAACATCGATCTGCAATGGCTTGGTTCCTGAGGTACAGAGCGCTCAAGAAAAAAATGTTTGTTTGGTATTTTTATTAAATTTTTGTTCAGTAACATGACAATTTGACGAAATTCGGTATACTGGGAGTATTGATGATGAGATACTCAAATATTTACTTAGTTTTTTGCTTAATACAGTGTTGTACCTGGATTTAAGTAACCATAACTTTTTTGAGTCACACTGAATGTCATTTTTAACTATTCCCTATTCAATTTTCCGTGCAAAAGCTGAAAGCAGCCAACACATGCGTACCGCTTGTTGTTGATATTGTAAGTGAAACTTCATTATGCCCAGAACGCCAGGGACGGACTGTGCCCAATGGTTAACAACTCAGAATTTTTGCATAGATAACGATCGCAATCTGCCTGTGTTAAAATTAAGTTCCCTGAAAAATTTGCCAACGATAATACCCTCTTGGTTCAACTTGGTAAAATTAACAGTTTAGGAAATATTTATGATTTTATGACACAACGCACATCGAGTGGCGCTTCCACCATTTTTTATTTTTAATGTTTAATTTGACATAATTATTATGTTAGAATTGTACATATTTTTAAAATAAGAGCCTAGAAAATTTTACTGTTTGCTAATGTAATTTTCACTAACAAAATTTGACAAATACACTTTACACATAACACAAAATAGAAAAACAAAACAAGAATAAGTTAAAGTAAGTTAAGTATTCTACTCCAAATATCGATGTGTGTACATTCAAACGTTTCTCAAAAACGTATAGACCTATTAAATTATTACCCACTATTCCTGCCCATACATTAATTATGAATCGGTGCTGGTGTTTTGTTAGCACAGTAAATTTCTTGTAAAGCTAAATTCATCGGTAAATAGTAAACAGTAAATAGTAAATAGAGATGCTTTTTCGTGTACAAACAAATAACATTCGTAGACTTAGGAAGTGTGTGGAGGTGGAAAGTACCCATATTGAAAATATATTTTGATCGTTTTCTTTCTTTTAAATTATTTTTTTAACTTTAGCTTATTCTTGTTTGGTTTTTTATTTTGTGTTATGTGCAATGTGATTGTCAAATTTTGTTAGTGAAAATTACATTGGCAGACAGTAAGATTTTCTAGGCTCTTATATTTTAAGAATATGTACGGTTCTAACATAGTAATTATGTCGAATTAAAAATTTTAAAAATGGTGGAGGCGCCTCTCCATGTGCACTGACAAAATCACAAATATTTCCTAAACTGTTCATTTTACCGAGTTGAATCAAGAGGGTATTATCGTTAGCAAATCCTTTAATGAACTTATTTTTGATACACGCAGATTGCGAACGTCATCTATGTAAAAATTCTGGGTTGTTAACCTAACCTTTGGGCATAATCCGTTTCTGGCGTTCTGGGCACAAGGAAATTTCAGTTACAACATCAAAAACAAGCTATACGCATGTGTTATCGATCACCAAATTTACATCGTGCTGAAGTTAATAGTTTAGAGACTGTAAATAAAAATAACTTTTTAATTTTCACATTTGAGGGCCCGTAACTTGTTAACAAAGGACCGTATGAAAGCAATTTACAGGGTCGGAAAGTACCGATGGTCCATCTGCCGTTACGTGAGAGCGATAAAGTAAGTCAAAGAAATCCGTGCGATAGAGAAAGATGGCTATAATGAAGGCGTCTAATAGTCACCGCCCATTTCGCCCTTCCACAAATAAGTAGTGGATCTTATTTGTGGAAGGGCGAAACGGGCGGTGACTATGAGACGCTTTCATTATAGCCATCCTTCTCTATCGCATGGATTTCTATGTCTTACTTTATCGCTCTCACGTAACGGCAGATTGACCATCGGTACTTTCCGAACCTGTATATGAAGAACTGATCTTATTTTGACCTCATCTATTTCTACTCGACCTTTTTGTATCAAGTACGGGACACCCTGTATACATATTATAATAACAATGCCATTGTACTTTGCCACACTAGCGAATCACAATGTACGTTACATTAATTCTGTTACATCCTTGTATATTGTCTTCTAATATGGATCTGGATAAATATAAATAGTGTGGTATTTCTCAAATTCATTCAAGCTTCCACTGTTCTGTACTTAAATAAAATAATTTAGCCTTGGTACGTTGCTTCGATAGGATTGAAAAGTAATCGAATTACTTAAAATTCGATTGCAAAAAAAATCGACCAAATATTGCGAGAGTTTGTTGTTTATTTTTGTTTTCCAACGATGTTTAAGCAGAACATCTAAGTAGTGAGTAATTAATTGCCTACTACGTTAATTTTAGTCTTTATTGCTCCATTTAACCGTAAAATATACACTTCCAACCTTCTAGACCATTTTTTTATGCTTTGTTGCCACCTTTTACTTTCTATAGGACTTGCAACGAGACTATTACTGCACCGCTGTTATTGAATGCGATTAAATTAGTTTGTCATTATCATTATACATTTTTTAAATTAGAATATGTCTGTATTACTTTATACGTACAGGATGTAACTAAAATGACTGGACAAATTTGAATAGCTGATTATAGTAACAGATTATTGAAATATTTCTGTAAATGAATGTCCGGAAACGCTTGGTTTTTGAGATACGGAAGGTTAAAATTAATTCAAAAGTAGGTAGGTACCTATAGTTTATTTCAAGCTCAAGACGTTAATATACGAAAAATTAACGTATCTAATGTTATTTTGCAGCATTAACCAAATTTATAGGACAATTTAAAAACACCGTTTCAGTGTGGTTCAAATTTGTATGACGTCAATAGTATTTGTAATCATCGCATAAATTTTATTTTTCTACATTCATTTCGAAAAAAAAAGTTTCAATAAATAATTCCCTAATTTCATACGTTTCGTAAGGCCGAAAATTTTCCTGTGCTAATATTTCGAAAAAACAAAAAAGCTAAATAGAGAAAAAGTCTTACTTACAACTATACCTACTATATACTATAAAAACTGTTTTCAGAAGGTCAAAATAGGGTTATGTATCTGCTTATTTTTTTTATTCTACGTTTAAGTGAGAGCCGCAGAAAATAAAACCGTTTCTAGATTATCTTCAGTCGTTTTCTAGAAAAATGGATTTTCGAGGATATATCGATCATGAATTTTATTTTAAAGGTTTATTTAATTTATTTTTGTTTTTATTTCTAATTATTTTATTTATTTTCTATACTTTTCACAATGAATTTACAAACTAATAAGTTAAAAATTGAACTTAAACCAATTTGAAACATATGTCCATAAGCATAACATCCGTGTTTTTCAATTTGAATAAGTGCGACTGAATACTAAGTACATGAAACATAATAAATGGTTAAAGTTAAAAAAGAGCATATTAAATCAAATTCGACACAGCAAAGCGACTAATGTGAGTATAAGATATAAACAAGTATAAGAAAAGAATGTACTTTACAGATTTATTGTCAACTGCTTTTGTGATTTCTCACAAGTTTTCATAGGAAAAAATTTACATGAAATAAAAAAAAAAAGTTGAATCATGGTGACAATTTTCTGTGCTAGCACATTTTCCTTTGAATAAATTTTTAATGAAATATACAAACTTTCAAGTAAAATTGGCAGAATAGGACGCTCTAAATAGATAAACAAACAAATAGATTTAATTTTAAATATTTACTTATATTTTGTTCAAGGATGATAATTTAATATATTTTTTTAAATAGACACCCTATTGAACGAAATGATTTAATAGGTCTTAGAATCAATGAAAATTGAATAATACTGTTGTCTAAGTAAGTTTAACATATAATGAGTAACAAAATTAATAACAATATTCTAATGTTTGCAAATAAATAACACTTATATATAGAAAAATGTGAAATGCTAGTTTAGCTTCGCCCAAATTAAGAGGAGCAGATTTTGCAGATAGTTAATATGACCTCAAGCACGAGTACCTGAATAAAGGCTACTTAAAACAGGAATAACGAAGAAGGTGATATTAATGTTTCGTAACTGGATATGCTAAGGAAGCAATAGATCGCCTTTTTGTAAAATATATTGGGTTTTCTGATGATACAACATTTACGTCTAATGGAGTGACTAATATTCATAATACTCACTTATGCAATCCAGTAACAGTTATACAATACCAAGTTAATGTTAAGATGGGTAGGAATAGTTGTCAAATATATTTTAAACCCGGTTTCCTGGCCACTTTGATTAAATTCCCAGGAATTTTAATTTTTCTACAAATCAATAATTTATTCTCGATGGTGACCTTTGGGTCAACAAAATATGTTGTTTTAGCTTGACTGTATCCTACCGCAGTATAATCAAAATCTTCGAAACTTCGACCTCGATGGGCTTTTTTTTCTGGAGGTTTATGAAAGATTTCTTTATAATTAATTAAATGAGCCGCATTTACAAGAACGCATTCTAGATGGCACAGAGCACTTCAGGAACAGGTTTCTAATGTAGTCCAGAAATAACTAAAATGGAATAAACTTAACTTATCCTGATCTAACTTTAGTCATCAGTTTAAATATTTTTATTGACAATCAAGAAAAGTGCACATAGTGGTGAGGAATGTATGTATCTAGGCGCAGATTTTTTAGGCTGAAACTATAGCACATTTGGTTCTCTTATTAAATTTGCGCAATCGCGAAGATGTCAATCATAACGAACACCAACTTTAGTATTTTCAAAATTCAAATATACTCTTAGATATCTCCACTGTTAAACACATATTTTCTATTATTATTTCTTATTTTGGCACTCTCTCAATAGTAATAATACCTTTAGATTACTTAATTCCCACAGTTAGTTAATTAAGATAGAACAATGTCTAACAGAGCTGTCTTGTCAATACTTGTACTTTAAAATACAACGTTTATTAAGAATTCCAAATTCTAGGCCCAATCTAATATATACCGAAGATTCCCATCACATAACAACTAAAGATGATTCCGTATACCAAGCTCCAAATCAAAATTAGAAAAGCAATCATTTGTCTAAAAAATACAGTATCTCTTAACAATATAGCTGGTCATAGGAAAGAATTGATGGACTTATGCGTATTACCACTACCATTCTTCTGCTTGCGCTTAGGTTAAAAAAACACTTTACAGACTTTGTCAGAGACGTGATCAAATAATGACGTTCTACCTACATGCATGAAACATTATGTTGAAGAGGCCTGTAGGTGTTAGAATAGATGAGCACAAAGACTGCATTAAAACCCGAGAATTTAAGGAATAAGAAATTTGCGATTTCTCTTGGGAAAAAGATATACAATTCAATGCAGTTCGGCCAAAACTATAGAAAAAGAAAATAACTCTGTTAAAAGAAAATTAAAAGGGACCGTAATTATTTTGTTGAACGGTGATCTTTCAAAATATTCTGTGAACATGGCTACAAATGAGGTAAGTAATGATAGAATAAATATCATATCTATGGAAACAGGCAAAAACAAATTTAAAGTGTCAGAAATAATTGAAATCGAAGTCATTGTCAGTTCAGAAGACGAAAACAGATTAATTTTCGAAACGTAAACAACTTTTATCTGCTCCCGCTATAGTTAATTAGACTATTAATACATCGTTTTTAAGGAGGTAAGATTTTACCGTAGAAGTGGAAGTTGCTATGGACAATGGAAGGTAAATGAGGTAACTTACTTCCCTAGGGAAAAAAGCGATTTCGAGTTATAAATGCATATTTTACGAACAAATAAATAGAAATATTTGATAATCATTACATTTTATTAATTATTATTATGAATAAATATTTGTAATAATTCTTCAGTTATTACATTTAGTAACATTTATAAAATCTGGATAATTATTCCCCTCGCGTTTACTAATTGTCAAATTATTCTCAAAATTATTTGACCGCTCCATTTCAGTCACCGGAGGCTCAATATTATTAGACTGATCCATTAAAACAGCACGATGCGACGTACTAATAGAACCTAGAGTTGAAGTATCATTGTAAAGAATCCTGTTGGTTATTTAATTTTTGTTACTTCAACATAACATTCTGCAATTGTGTCTCTTGATAACTAATACATCAACTATATTATCTAGTAACGTTGCCGATGTTCTTCGGAATGAATGGCCTGTATATGTTTCAGGATGTTCTAGTTTCAAAAACTGTGCAATCTTATTAGGAATCATAGAAAGGGTATTCTTGCTTGAAATTTCATTTTTAATTTCCAATCTAATCTTGATATATTTCTTGAGAATTTCTAGGTGAGAAACAGAGCCCTGACGAGAAGTAATTGTAAACGTACGTGACATACCATTTTTAGAATTTGGAATTGTAACTACAATAATGTTATTGAAATTTTAGAAATTGACGTTGTCCAAAGTAACTTTGCATAACTCATCAGAAATGCTTCTGCAATGCCTAAGACCGTCACTACCTCCATTAGCAAATATATGTCATCGGGTGCCTGAACGAGAAAATCGTTGACTTGTTCTCGTAAAAACGCTTGACTTTTTAGATGTATAGCCGTCATTCTTACTTTTCAAAAATACTCTCAGCTTGGGGTGTTTTGATATATCCACGTTCTCCTCTATGAACATAGTTGACTTAATCATTGAGTATTCATTCCACAAACTCGCCAGTGACTTTAAAGTTCTTGAAATATGCTAGCAGTGGCATTTCAGAAACACCAGCATTTTTGTTCTGACACCATTTTTTGAAATTTCTATATGCTCGTCCGTAGCGCCCTTTCGACTTCTCGGGAAATAAAAATTCGCAGGCAGCATTTGCTGCACTTTCTGCTTGGAAATCATTCATTTAGAAATAATAATTCAAAACTAGTAAAATTGCAACTTTTATGTAGCTTTGTTTATAAACACCTTAGAAACGACAAAATCCAAACAACCAAGGCG
>NW_019416296.1:404694-558789 GCF_000390285.2 Anoplophora glabripennis
AAAAAACAAGTTTTTGGCTTTATTATAGCACATTGACAGCTATTTGACAGCTGCCAACTGTCAATTTTGAAAATCTAACAACAGATCTGAATTCAGCAACCTCAAAAATATAAACCTAGATAATAAAAAAAATGAAATAGGCTATTTCAAAAGTCTATACACACTGCGCATATACATAAATCCGTGGAGGATATTCGGAGCTTTAAAGCTCTGTACCGGCCAAACTATCCATTTTTGAGCTTTGTGGCCATTGAGACAATTGACCAGTATGATGAACTCTATCACATATCAAAAATTCAGCGAATTTGACCGGGACCCAATTTCCATAAGATTTGTGCGGGGTCCTTTAATTTTTTCTACATTCATTTCGAAGAAAAAAGTTGGAATAAATAATTCCCTAATTTCGTACGTTTCGTAAGGCCGAAAATTTTCCTGTGCTAATATTTCGAAAAAACAAAAAAGCTAAATAGAGAAAAAGTCTTACTTACAACTATACCTACTATATACTATAAAAACTGTTTTCAGAAGGTCAAAATAGGGTTATGTATCTGCTTATTTTTTTTATTCTACGTTTAAGTGAGAGCCGCAGAAAATAAAACCGTTTCTAGATTATCTTCAGTCGTTTTCTAGAAAAATGGATTTTCGAGGATATATCGATCATGAATTTTATTTTAAAGGTTTATTTAATTTATTTTTGTTTTTATTTCTAATTATTTTATTTATTTTCTATACTTTTCACAATGAATTTACAAACTAATAAGTTAAAAATTGAACTTAAACCAATTTGAAACATATGTCCACAAGCATAACATCCGTGTTTTTCAATTTGAATAAGTGCGACTGAATACTAAGTACATGAAACATAATAAATGGTTAAAGTTAAAAAAGAGCATATTAAATCAAATTCGACACAGCAAAGCGACTAATGTGAGTATAAGATATAAACAAGTATAAGAAAAGAATGTACTTTACAGATTTATTGTCAACTGCTTTTGTGATTTCTCACAAGTTTTCATAGGAAAAAATTTACATGAAATAAAAAAAAGTTGAATCTTGGTGACAATTTTCTGTGCTAGCACATTTTCCTTTGAATAAATTTTTAATGAAATATACAAACTTTCAAGTAAAATTGGCAGAATAGGACGCTCTAAATAGATAAACAAACAAATAGATTTAATTTTAAATATTTACTTATATTTTGTTCAAGGATGATAATTTAATATATTTTTTTAAATAGACACCCTATTGAACGAAATGATTTAATAGGTCTTAGAATCAATAAAAATTGAATAATACTGTTGTCTAAGTAAGTTTAACATATAATGAGTAACAAAATTAATAACAATATTCTAATGTTTGCAAATAAATAACACTTATATATAGAAAAATGTGAAATGCTAGTTTAGCTTCGCCCAAATTAAGAGGAGCAGATTTTGCAGATAGTTAATATGACCTCAAGCACGAGTACCTGAATAAAGGCTACTTAAAACAGGAATAACGAAGAAGGTGATATTAATGTTTCGCAACTGGATATGCTAAGGAAGCAATAGATCGCCTTTTTGTAAAATATATTGGGTTTATTGATGATACAACATTTACGTCTAATGGAGTGACTAATATTCATAATACCCACTTATGCAATCCAGTAACAGTTATACAATACCAAGTTAATGTTAAGATGGGTAGGAATAGTTGTCAAATATATTTTAAACCCGGTTTCCTGGCCACTTTGATTAAATTCCCAGGAATTTTAATTTTTCTACAAATCAATAATTTATTCTCGATGGTGACCTTTGGGTCAACAAAATATGTTGTTTTAGCTTGACTGTATCCTACCGCAGTATAATCAAAATCTTCGAAACTTCGACCTCGATGGGCTTTTTTTTCTGGAGGTTTATGAAAGATTTCTTTATAATTAATTAAATGAGCCGCATTTACAAGAACGCATTCTAGATGGCACAGAGCACTTCAGGAACAGGTTTCTAATGTAGTCCAGAAATAACTAAAATGGAATAAACTTAACTTATCCTGATCTAACTTTAGTCATCAGTTTAAATATTTTTATTGACAATCAAGAAAAGTGCACATAGTGGTGAGGAATGTATGTATCTAGGCGCAGATTTTTTAGGCTGAAACTATAGCACATTTGGTTCTCTTATTAAATTTGCGCAATCGCGAAGATGTCAATCATAACGAACACCAACTTTAGTATTTTCAAAATTCAAATATACTCTTAGATATCTCCACTGTTAAACACATATTTTCTATTATTATTTCTTATTTTGGCACTCTCTCAATAGTAATAATACCTTTAGATTACTTAATTCCCACAGTTAGTTAATTAAGATAGAACAATGTCTAACAGAGCTGTCTTGTCAATACTTGTACTTTAAAATACAACGTTTATTAAGAATTCCAAATTCTAGGCCCAATCTAATATATACCGAAGATTCCCATCACATAACAACTAAAGATGATTCCGTATACCAAGCTCCAAATCAAAATTAGAAAAGCAATCATTTGTCTAAAAAATACAGTATCTCTTAACAATATAGCTGGTCATAGGAAAGAATTGATGGACTTATGCGTATTACCACTACCATTCTTCTGCTTGCGCTTCGGTTACGGAAAAATACTTTACGGACTTTGTCAAAGACAACCAAATAATTACGTTTCACCTACATGCATGAAACATCATGTTGAAGAGACTTCTCGGTCTGTAGGTATTAGAATAGATGAGCACAAAGATTGCATTAAAACCCCAGAATTTGAGGAATAAGATATTTGCAATTTCTCTTGGGAAAAAGATTATACAATTCAATGCAGTTCGGCCAAAATTATAGAAAAAGAAAATAACTCTGTTAAAAGAAAATTAAAAGGGACCGTAATTATTTTGTTGAACGGTGATCTTTCAAAATATTCTGTGAACATGGCTACAAATGAAGTAAGTGATGATAGAATAAATATCATATGGTCTCTATCTATGGAAACAGGCAAAAACAAATTTAAAGTATCAGAAATAATTAAAAACCAATTCATTGTCAGTTCAAAAGACGAAAGCTGAATTTTCGAAACGTAAACAACTTTTATCTGCTCCCACTATGGTAAATAGACTACTAATATATTGTTTTTAAGGAGGTAAGTACATTTTACCATAGAAGTGGAAGTTGCTATGGACAACGGGAGATAAGTGAGGTAACTTACCTCCCCAGGGAAAAAAGCGATTTTATGAACAAATAAATAGAAATATTTGATGAACATTACATTTTATTAACTATTATTATGAATGAATATTTGTAGTAATTCTTCAGTTATTACATTTAGTAACATTTATAAAATCTGGATAATTATTCCCCTCGCGTTTACTAATTGTCAAATTATTCTCAAAATGATTTGACCGTTCCATTTCAGTCACCGGAGGCTCAATATTATTAGACTGATCCACTAAAACAGCACGATGCGACGTATTAATAGAACCTAGAGTTGAAGTATCATTGTAAAGAATCCTGTTGGTTATTTCATTTTTGTTACTTCAACATAACATTCTGCAATTGTGTCTCTTGATAACTAATATATCAACTCCTGTATTAGCTAGTAACGTTGCCGATGTTCTTCGGAATAAATGGCCTGTATATGTTTCAAGATGTTCTAGTTTCAAAAACTGTGCAATCTTATTAGGAATCATAGAAAGGGTATTCTTGCATGAAATTTCATTTTTAATTTCCAATCTAATCTTGATATATTTCTTGAGAATTTCTAGGTGAGAAACAGAGCCCTGACGAGAAGTAATTTTAAACGTACGTGACATACCATTTTTAGAATTTGGAATTGTAACTACAATAATGTTATTGAAATTTTAGAAATTGACGTTGTCCAAAGTAACTTTGCATAACTCATCAGAAATGCTTCTGCAATGCCTAAGACCGTCACTACCTCCATTAGAAAATATATGTCATCGGGTGCCTGAACGAGAAAATCGTTGACTTGTTCTCGTAAAAACGCTTGACTTTTTAGATGTATAGCCGTCATTCTTACGTTTCAAAAATACTCTCAGCTTGGGGTGTTTTGATATATCCACGTTCTCCTCTATGAAAATAGTTGACTTAATCATTGAGTATTCATTCCACAAACTCGCCAGTGACTTTAAAGTTCTTGAAATATGCTAGCAGTGACATTTCAGAAACACCAGCATTTTTGTTCTGACACCATTTTTTGAAATTTCTATATGCTCGTCCGTAGCGCCCTTTCGACTTCTCGGGAAATAAAAATTCGCAGGCAGCATTTGCTGCACTTTCTGCTTGGAAATCATTCATTTAGAAATAATAATTCAAAACTAGTAAAATTGCAACTTTTATGTAGCTTTGTTTATAAACACCTTAGAAACGACAAAATCCAAACAATCAAGGCGACTGCAAAATTTCGAAAAATGTCAAAATGAATTGATTAAGAAATGTCAAAATATAAAACCTAATCTTTATTTCATGAACCATACAGAACTGTGGGAGCAGATAAAATGTTATACACCACGCAGCAGTTAAGTGTAATTTACCAGGCTCGGACTCTATTGCCAACCCTCGCTCCGCGCTCGGACGCAAAATCATCTTCGACTAATAAATAATACTTGCCTTCTTTATGGGGTAAATTACTATATCAGGTTTGCAATATAAAGAGAATGATATTTTGGATTTGTCTGCTTTTTCTCAGTGTGAGATTTTTGGTTAAGCAAAATTATTTTTATAAAAAATAACCCTTGTCTGATAGTAAAATTATATTTTATTATTTTTTTAAGGTCCTAATAAAAAAACCGAGTTATTAAAAAAAGTCGTTCTTAAAATCTTAAAAGTAACACTGTGTACATCAAAAACAGGACGCCCAAATTTAAAATGGCATAAAGAAAACTATTTTCGTACAAATAACATGTAGTTTGCCCTACAAATATGTGACACTCTGTATGCCAAGGGACTAAAATGTATATTTTAATGCAGTTAAAAGGCAAGCCAGTCGCGTATATGCCATTTTTTGTAGTCCCTAAGCAAATTTAACTATTAATTAAAATTATCATCCGATATCATTTTATTATACAATCTAAGAGGTGTCAAATTACCTTGACAACCATTTGAATCGTATTAATAATGGCTATACTTGTTATAAATGAAACCTCGTATTCTTTGGTGAATTTTAAGGGGTCTTCCCTACAAATTGGGCACATGTATTTATGTAGACATTGTCGAAAATTTGAGGGCCATTCCTAAAATTTACATGCTCCTGTGGCGAAGATACAGGGTATCGGTGGCATGTTTTTCTAAATAAAATAGTACGCCACTGCTTTACGGTAACGATATTTTCGGATTCGTCTTTCCATTTTCTACAAATTACGACTCTCTTATGTTTTTCTAAAAAAAGCTTGAATTTCGAGTAAAACTTAAAAAAAACCAACTGAAAACACTTTTACTTAAATGCCATTACAAGCACTAATCATTCTGTTATTTATTCGAATAAAAATATTAATAACATTAGCTATCACTTTAATGATTTTATTTGTGTAAATGTTCAAAAATACTTCGATTTCCACGAACACAGACCCGATATCTTTTAGTAACGAAAATGTAATTTGTCCGAAATATATTGTTGCTTGAATCTGATGAAAACCATTATTTATTCTTTCTTCTAACTGCTCAGAATGTTAAAGTTGCTATCGCAGCCCACTACGTAATTTTAAAAACCATTATATTCGAATCTCGAAGTGTGTTCTCAGTTCGTTTTTTAAGTTTTACTCGAAAATCAGGCTTTTTTCGAAAAACATAAAAGAGTAGTAATTTCTAGAAAATTGAAAAACGAATCCGAAAATACTATGGTTGTTACCGTAAAGCAGTGGCGTACCATTTTACTTAGGAAAATATGCCACGGATACCCTGTATCTACGTCACTGGAGCATGTAAATTCTAAGTAAAGCCCTCAGCTTTTAGAGAAAGTTTACGTAAATACATGTGTCCAATTTCAATTTATTTCACTTAACTAGTTTTTAAATTATTTAAAAATATATGTTTTTTGCAGTTTAACACCCTGTATCCTAAATAAAAACTTTATAGAAAAGACCCCCTTAAAATTCATCAAAGAATACGAGGTTTCATTTTTAGTAGTCATATGTGAATCACCCTGTATTTTAATGGAGTTAAAGGCAAGCCAGTCGCAAAGCGTATATGCCATTTTTTTGTAACTCTGTAACCAACTATTAATTAAAATTATCATCTGATATTACTTTATCATACAATCTAAGAGGTGTCAAATTACCTTTACACCCATTTGAATCGTATTAGTATTAGTTATATAAGCTATGCTATCATATTTGCCTTTGTTAGATATATTAAAAGTAAATTTAGTTTCTTAGGGATTGAGAGCGACATTTTACATGAAAACAAGAACTTTAATTAGTATTTGTATCTACTGAGTGCAAAAAAATTATTTGTCTCAGTGACTTGCTTCCACAGTCGCTTTAGAAATTCGTTTCGGTCGTACAAATTGACTTATAAACCCTTACTTTCATGAGCCCATAGCGTGAAGTTCTTCAGATTATCCAAATACTGATCACTGTGTTCCCTGCACACTGTATTATCACTTTTGAGGACGGCGATGGGCAGAGATGGAAAAAGTGACATTTGAAGCACATCATTTTCACAGCCAACAAAGTTTAATACACTGAACAGCACAACTCCCAATGAAATTTTGTTTCCCGACATGATGTACTCATCCGCGACCTGTACTGCCGATGATAATCGTATGGTGACGAAACAATGAATAAAATGTCCGGATACTGAAATGAAGAAAAATGTTCATGGAAAAAGCTTTTATAACTCGTGAAGGTAATTTGTCCTTCATATCCTTGACAAAGCGTTTCAGTTCAAGTTGAGTGCCACGCAAGAAATGTAAACAATGTTATACATAGCCTATATCCGCCGTTTTAAGTGGATATTAAGGAGATATTAAAAAATTATACAATTAAATAGAACAATTTTAGTAATTATGAATAAGGACAAAAACCTGCATGTTAACTCAGCTTGAAAGAGAAGGCAACAGACCAAAATGTTCTACGGCAAAATTCCAGTGGGACATAAAAATGAGTGGTTTTACAAAAATTTTCATTCATGGTAACTGTTGTTTAAAGTAGATTTATTGAATTTACAAAAATGATATGTAGAATTGTCGATGATAAAGCTTTAAGGATTTTTTTATGAAAGAGAACCATAGAATGAAGTTAGGTACTTATTTTTTTATATAAGACGTCTCAAAAACATTCATGAGAATATTCCTCACTCAAAAATAACATAATTTCCGCTAACATTGGTCCATTCTTGTTTCCTTTCTGAGGGCATCATTTTTTTTTGTTTTTTCAGTATTTATTAAACAACTCAGTTTCAAGTAATTTCTGTTGAACTTGTATTGTATAAAAAAGTATTTAAAATACTACATATTTTAGCATAAAAAATGTGTAGATAGCTTCACCAGTGGCGTACTGAAATAATTTTATGAAAAATTTGTACCTATACCACTGAATGTTTTGCTTCTTTGTAGTACAAAAACAGCTAAATGTGAATTTTTAATTTTACCTTCTTATACAGGGTGTCTGCGAAAGGTTGGGAAATCACGAAGCTGATGGAGATACTGGTGGCTAAAATTAGTCAATTGAGCCAAATATGCCTTATGCAAATGTTGCTGGTTTCAACATTTTCAATGTTTGAATTTTTTTTAAATAGGGATTTTTTTTTTTAGAATTACGGACATTGTGTCTTGAAAATATAAAAGAACGCCCTTCGTTTCATAAAAAAGTTCCATTTGTTCGTTTTCGATATCTTCCTTGGTTATCGAGATATTTGCATATACAAAAAATGCATTTCCTTTTTAAGCAACTTTTAACCCTTAAATAAAACTAATGCGACTTGACAAGCAAATTATTTAAAGTTTTCTAAAAAATAAGTTAAAGGGATAAATAAACCGTTTAAAGAGAAAGTAACAAATAAAACAGAAAAAATTGGAAATTTAAGAAATATCTACTGAGTACTAAAAATTACTAATTACTATAAAAACTGTTTAAAATGAGCACCACCTTGCCTAATACACCCACCAGCACGTCTAATTAGTGATGACTGTACTTTCCAAATCATTTTTTATTTCCTGACTATGGTGGAAAATCTTTGCATTGAAATTTTGTATATGCAAATATATGTGTAACTTTTTTTGAAACGAAGGACATTCTTTCATATTTTCAATACAATTAGGTATATCCTGTAAGCGTCTGAGTTAAATTTGACGGATGGTTAAAATTCTGGATTTTAACGTTTTCCTCTATTCTGTAAAGTTCTACTACTAGTTAACAGTTAAAATTTTAGCGTGTGCGTTAAAGCGATCGGGGTTATTCGGAAATAATAGTTCAAACGCGCTCAAACAATTTCATGTAGAAGAAGAAGACAAAGTATTGGTATTTAACCTAACTTTTTATTGTTCATGTCTCTGTCCCACTCATTATTTCATCCCTTTCGTTAATGTTGTCAGGGACTGTTATCACGAAGTTGCCTCTGATATGTCTGTTTTCTCTTCTGGATGGTCAATTTCAAGAAGTACCATGTGAATAAATCCATCGAATGCCATATTTTATCTCTTCAGATCTCAATTTATAAAAAAAAACTGATTTAACAACACCAATTTAGGAACCTTTAAAATTAACTTTTTATCGTCTAAATTTAAAGGAAATGGTCAAAATTTAATCCAAAAAATAACATACAGAATACCATTTCACTGGCTCTATTTAACAACTGTTAAAAATAACCATATATTTCATACAGAATACATACCTAAAGTTAACGAGCGCCAAAATTTTAATCTCCTTTAAAATTTTACTTTCCTCTTATAGAATAGACACTAATATCATTAATTCTAAAGGCAAAAAAATTCCTTATTTATCAAAGGGATAGGGCATAATTGACGCCCTACACAAGCAACGCTAAAATTAGTTAAAAATTCTTATTTGTCGTCTCAAAAAACATAACAGTAACAATTTTTTTGTTCAAACTCTGACAGTTTTCAAAATTATTGAAAAATTTCAAAATAAAATTCAAACATTGAACGCCCTGTACCTTTGAAACCAATTTGGCTTTTTTTCGAAAAATATAAGAATAATTTGTAGAAAATTGAAAGGTGAATCCGAAAATATCATGGTTGTTACCGTAAAGCAGTGGCAGTTTAGAAAAATATGCCACCGGTACCCTGTATCTCCGCCACTGGAGCATGTAAATTTTATGAAAATCCCTCAGATTTACGACAATGATTACATAAATACAAGTGCCCAATTTCAAATTATTTCACTTACTACTTTTTAAATTATTTAAAAGAATTAAAAATATTTTTTGAAGTTTANAATACATGTGTCCAATTTCAATTTATTTCACTTAACTAGTTTTTAAATTATTTAAAAATATATATTTTTTGAAGTTTAACACCCTGTATCCTAGATAAAAACTTTATAGAAAAGACCCCCTCAAAATTCATCAAGGAATACGAGGTTTCATTTTTAGTAGTCATATGTGAATCACCCTGTATTTTAATGGAGTGAAAGGCAAGCCAGTCGCAAAGCGTATATGCCATTTTTTTGTAACTCTGTAACCAACTATTAATTAAAATTATCATCTGATATTACTTTATCATACAATCTAAGAGGTGTCAAATTACCTTTACAACCATTTGAATCGTATTAGTATTGGTTATATAAGCTATGCTATCATATTTGCCTTTGTTAGATATATTAAAAGTAAATTTAGTTTCTTAGGGATTGAGAGCGACATTTTACATGAAAACAAGAACTTTAATTAGTATTTGTATCTACTGAGTGCAAAAAAACTATTTGTCTCAGTGACTTGCTTCCACAGTCGCTTTAGAAATTCGTTTCGGTCGTACAAATTGACTTATAAACCCTTACTTTCATGAGCCCATAGCGTGAAGTTCTTCAGATTATCCAAATACTGATCACTGTGTTCCCTGCACACTGTATTATCACTTTTGAGGACGGCGATGGGCAGAGATGGAAAAAGTGACATTTGAAGCACATCATTTTCACAGCCGACAAAGTTTAATACACTGAACAGCACAACTCCCAATGAAATTTTGTTTCCCGACATGATGTACTCATCCGCGACCTGTACTGCCGATGATAATCGTATGGTGACGAAACAATGAATAAAATGTCCGGATACTGAAATGAAGAAAAATGTTCATGGAAAAAGCTTTTATAACTCGTGAAGGTAATTTGTCCTTCATATCCTTGACAAAGCGTTTCAGTTCAAGTTGAGTGCCACGCAAGAAGTGTAAACAATGTTATACATAGCCTATATCCGCCGTTTTAAGTGGATATTAAGGAGATATTAAAAAATTATACAATTAAATAGAACAATTTTAGTAATTATGAATAAGGACAAAAACCTGCATGTTAACTCAGCTTGAAAGAGAAGGCAACAGACCAAAATATTCTACGGCAAAAATCCAGTGGGACATAAAAATGAGTGGTTTTACAAAAATTTTCATTCATGGTAACTGTTGTTTAAAGTAGATTTATTGAATTTACAAAAATGATATGTAGAATTGTCGATGATAAAGCTTTAAGGATTTTTTTATGAAAGAGAACCATAGAATGAAGTTAGGTACTTATTTTTTTATATAAGACGTCTCAAAAACATTCATGAGAATATTCCTCACTCAAAAATAACATAATTTCCGCTAACATTGGTCCATTCTTGTTTCCTTTCTGAGGGCATCATTTTTTTTTTGTTTTTTCAGTATTTATTAAACAACTCAGTTTCAAGTAATTTCTGTTGAACTTGTATTGTATAAAAAAGTATTTAAAATACTACATATTTTAGCATAAAAAATGTGTAGATAGCTTCACCAGTGGCGTACTGAAATAATTTTATGAAAAATTTGTACCTATACCACTGAATGTTTTGCTTCTTTGTTGTACAAAAACAGCTAAATGTGAATTTTTAATTTTACCTTCTTATACAGGGTGTCTGCGAAAGGTTGGGAAATCACGAAGCTGATGGAGATACTGGTGGCTAAAATTAGTCAATTGAGCCAAATATGCCTTATGCAAATGTTGCTGGTTTCAACATTTTCGATGTTTGAATTTTTTTAAATAGGGATTTTTTTTGTTTTTAGAATTACGGACATTGTGTCTTGAAAATATGAAAGAACGCCCTTCGTTTCATAAAAAAGTTCCATTTGCTCGTTTTCGATATCTTCCTTGGTTATCGAGATATTTGCATATACAAAAAATGCATTTCCTTTTTAAGCAACTTTTAACCCTTAAATAAAACTAATGCGACTTGACAAGCAAATTATTTAAAGTTTTCTAAAAAATAAGTTAAAGGGATAAATAAACCGTTTAAAGAGAAAGTAACAAATAAAACAGAAAAAATTGGAAATTTAAGAAATATCTACCGAGTACTAAAAATTACTAATTACTATAAAAACTGTTTAAAATGAGCACCACCTTGCCTAATACACTCACCAGCACGTCTAATTAGTGATGACTGTACTTTCCAAATCATTTTTTATTTCCTGACTATGGTGGAAAATCTTTGCATTGAAATTTTGTATATGCAAATATATGTGTAACTTTTTTTGAAACGAAGGACATTCTTTCATATTTTCAATACAATTAGGTCTATTCTGTAAGCGTCTGAGTTAAATTTGACGGATGGTTAAAATTCTGCATTTTAACGTTTTCTTCTATTCTGTAAAGTTCTTTTTAACGAACTAGTTAACAGTTAAAATTTTAGCGTGTGCGTTAAAGCGATCGGGGTTATTCGGAAATAATAGTTCAAACGCGCTCAAACAATTTCATGTAGAAGAAGAAGACAAAGTATTGGTATTTAACCTAACTTTTTATTGTTCATGTCTCTGTCCCACTCATTATTTCATCCCTTTCGTTAATGTTGTCAGGGACTGTTATCACGAAGTTGCCTCTGATATGTCTGTTTTCTCTTCTGGATGGACAATTTCAAGAAGTACCATGTGAATAAATCCATCGAATGCCATATTTTATCTCTTCAGATCTCAATTTATAAAAAAAAACTGATTTAACAACACCAATTTAGGAACCTTTAAAATTAACTTTTTATCGTCTAAATTTAAAGAAAATGGTCAAAATTTAACCCAAAAAATAACATACAGAATACCATTTCACTGGCTCTATTTAACAACTGTTAAAAATAACCATATATTTCATACAGAATACATACCTAAAGTTAACGAGCGCCAAAATTTTAATCTCCTTTAAAATTTTACTTTCCTCTTACAGAATAGACACTAATATCCTTAATTCTAAAGTTTAGAAAAATATGCCACCGATACCCTGTATCTCCGCCACTGGAGCATGTAAATTTTATGAAAAGCCCTCAGATTTACGACAATGATTACATAAATACAAGTGGCCAATTTCAAATTATTACACTTACTACTTTTTAAATTATTTAAAAGAATTAAAAATATTTTTTGAAGTTTAACACCCTACGACTTTTTAACGAAGATAAAAACTTTATAGGAAAGACTCCCCTTAAAATTCACCAAAGAATATGTGATTTCATTTTTGATCAAAATTTGCAAATAACTGTATAAATTATACATAAATAAAATTTATATAAAAAATTACGATTGTGAGGCGCCTAAAATCAGTTCCAATAAATTTTAAGGGGACTTTAATTTGGAAATTGTAGAAAAGAATCCATATTAACATAAAGTTTTTGACATATTTTTGATTGATGAATCTCAAACGGTGACACATGTTTTTAAAACATCCTTTATATCAATTTCAATGTGAATTTCTTTTATTACACAAAAATATCATACAAATGTTATATAAAGCTAGTTATTTCGACGCCACATAGGTTAATCCAGAATTACGTAATTTTTTAAAGAAAATTTTACATTTTATTATTGTAGATACTCGTATAAGGTAGTTTTACACGTGCCTATGTGTCGGTAAAACCACAGAGAATGGGGGAAGTTGTTAAATTTTTATCAAATAATTAAGTTGTGTCGAAAAATACCCGAAAGAATAAAATAATTTGAACACCCTGTATCTCAAAAACAAGGTAAACATGAACTCCTATTGACGGGAACGTTGTGCCTTATTTTTGGATAACGAATTTAGAAAAACAATTCAGATTTACAGTAAAATAGCCTAGTGAGTAATTTTACAATTTTTATGTACGTAATCTTACTTAAACTAATCCATGTCTGATTCTTTCGATGATAGGTTTGTTTAACATTTTTTTTTCAAAAGCTTATACAGAGTATTCTTATTTATACGTGTGCTGGTCATTAATATAGTACGTACATACAAAACACTTTTAAATATTTCTTTATTAATTAATGATGCATATTTGGAAACTATAATTTCATTAAAGCTGTAAATCCTAAGCCAATTTTGTAAAGATTCTGTGGTAGTTTTTTTTAACATAAATCAAAGCTAACACCACGTTGATCTAACACCCTTCAAAATACCAAAATTTATATAAAGTTATATCCAATCTTATTTGTTAATTTAAAAAGGTCATTTCCTGATATGTTTTAATTTATTTCAATTACTTTATTTTTCACTAATTTAATTTTTCTGTATTAATATCGATAAAGAAAATCAATTCTACATATTTGCATAAGCAATTTAAGTGATTTCTTGCAAAATTAGTCTTAGATTAACATTTGAGTGCATGAGTTTTAAATAGATATTATATTATGTTATTTGTAACACTCCGTTACACTGATCATTTAAAGAATACTATCTGATTCTATCTATAGCACCGCAAATGCTGCGGAATGTTAATAATAAAATAATAAGAATAAGTAATTAGTTTTTACAGTAACTTTATTCATTATCTTGCTTATTTACGTAATGTATGAACAAACTATGTTCGTTAACTTTTTACTTAATATAACTATAAAAAAATCGTAGTAACTCGCAAAAAACGTAATTGTCGCATAAAATGTTGCAACGTTTCCACGTTTCGAAAACTGACTCTGCAGTTTTGAAGATGGTGATGAAATGGGCGTATCAAATTTAGAATTCACATAGTTAATCATACAATGTTTTTCTCTATAAATGTAATAGTTTAAATCTTCTATCTTTATTTATATCGACATCGGATTTGGAAACATTTAGCCTTGCTGGTTTTATTTTGGGCTTAGGCTCAGTGGAGTTAGTGATTATTGCGAAGTAACTGTTTAAATTTCAACCAACAATAATTTTTGATCCGTCTACATCTTTTCAACAGAAGATTCGCCCTTGATCTTCTTGAATGGAGAAAGATGATACAAGAGCATCCCTTGGACAATGTCAAAGCCTTACCTAGGCCAGGAAATATAGAGTTGGACGCGACTTTTTGTTTCCGCAAGCTGAATTTATCACTATAGATGCTAAATATTATGTACGATAACATATTAGTTTCCACAGTCATAAAAATGGGGGAAGATTGTTTGCAGGGTGGTTAATTGTATAATTTTTACGTAAATTCACGTTTATCGCTTATAATTTTTTTCCGTTCATTTCCACGAGAAAACAGTAAAGTACTTTTTTTCGTCTTCAAAAGACCTACAAAACTAGCCCTAAACTTTTACAGTTTAGAAAATTGTACATAAAATTATTTTTGTATAATAATTTTAATTATTGCAATATTGCAAATTTTTCTTAAATTGTTAATGTTTCATTCAGTGTTCATCGTTTCTTTGGTCTAGAAATGAAGAGTACTCGTCAAGATCGTATATTAAACGCCTGTAAGAAGGCAACTGCTCTCTTACATACATGGCGGCGCACCCTTCTGAACACTCAATCGCTATTTGTTTATAGCTTCAAATAACAGTGGAAAAAACAAATTTTCACACTGCAATTACTCATANGCGTATCAAATTTAGAATTCACATAGTTAATCATACAATGTTTTTCTCTATAAATGTAATAGTTTAAATCTTCTATCTTTATTTATATCGACATCGGATTTGGAAATATTTAGCCTTGCTGGTTTTATTTTGGGCTTAGGCTCAGTGGAGTTAGTGATTATTGCGAAGTAACTGTTTAAATTTCAACCAACAATAATTTTTGATCCGTCTACATCTTTTCAACAGAAGATTCGCCCTTGATCTTCTTGAATGGAGAAAGATGATACAAGAGCATCCCTTGGACAGTGTCAAAGCCTTACCTAACAAATAGGCCAGGAAATATAGAGTTGGACGCGACTTTTTGTTTCCGCAAGCTGAATTTATCACTATAGATGCTAAATAACTACAATAACATACCTATTAGTTTCCACAGTCATAAAAATGGGGGGAAGATTGTTTACAGGGTGGTTAATTGTATAATTTTTATGTAAATTATATTAGTAAAGTACTTTTTTTTCGTTTTCAAAAGACCTACAAAACTAGCCCTCGAGCGTCAAAAAATATTGATAAGGTCTAATGTTTATTTATGACTATTGAATTAAACATTTATAAACTGCGTTATTATTACCAGAACGTTTTGGCAGCGCATCCTCTCATTCCTTATCACTGTCTAATAACTCACACGAAATCTGGAATCGGTAAGTTGAATAGTTCACAAGTTATGGCCTTATAAACAAATTACCTAATTATTAGTCTAGATGATCCCGAGCGTCTTCCACAATCGCACTGATTTTTTTCGTGGTAGATTTCATAATAATACATTGAAATTTATAATTTTTTTATTAATTTAAATTTGCAACCTGGAAATTTTTTTATTTTTTAGCCTTAGTTGCAAAATGAAATATACGACGCACGAGCGTGATATAGTTATATATTATTACATATTCGGAAAACTTATGAAAAGAGCTTTAAGTTAAAAANCACACTGCAATTACTCATAATTTGTAGTATTTAACGTGAACTTTCAAACGCCGTCAGCAGAATTACAAAATACCTATTCAATCAAAAGTTATTAACAATTGAAAATCGCAAAAATCGCATTTTTCGAGTATTTAACGGCGTTTATCTCGAAAACTATGCGATTAACAAAAAAATTGCAAGAGACATTTTCTTCTTAAAATGGGTTAAATAATAAGAAAGTACTTTTTATTTTGCCAAAAACTAAGTGTTCAGTATTTTGCAATTTTTTTGTTAATAAAAAACTTATCGATATCCGGACAAACTTCTACCCAAAATATTCGTGTTCTGCAGCTCAAAATACATAAAAAACATTTGGATAACTCCATCTAAATGAAGGAGGCAATTGGGACCCCTGTGGCTACAGGACTAATCATTTGTATACTATTCAACTTACCGATTCCAGGTTTCGTGTGAGTGACAGGAATAATAAATAAGGAATGAGAGAATGCGATGCCAAAACGTTCTGGTAATAATAACGCAGTTTATAAATGTTTAATTCAAAAGTCATAAATAAACTTCTTCCGTTTATAAATTTTGATCTAAT
The DNA here is from genome assembly GCF_000390285.2 of Anoplophora glabripennis. Lineage (NCBI taxonomy): Eukaryota > Metazoa > Arthropoda > Insecta > Coleoptera > Cerambycidae > Anoplophora > Anoplophora glabripennis. Next base: position 421,175 of record NW_019416296.1, read on the forward strand.
CAATATTTTTTGGCGCTCGAGGGCTAGTTTTGTAGATCTTTTGAAGACGAAAAAAATACTTTACTGTTTTCCCGTGGAAATGAACGTCAAAAAGTTATAAGCGAAAAACGTGAATTTAGGTAAAAATTATTTATTTATTTATTTTGGATACACCATTCCACAGAAACAAAATTCCAGGTACGGAATGGGAGTACAAAGAATAATTACAATATAGAGAAATAGAGAAATTGTAAATTATACAATTAACCAGCCTGTAAACAATCTTCGCCCCATTTTTATCACTGTGGAAACTAATATGTTACTGTACATAATATTTAGCATGTATAGTGATAAATTCAGCTTGCCGAAACAAAAAGTCGCGAAATGATCATTTCCCAGCTTATTTTCCTGGCCTAATAGTATCTTCTACGTTGTTTACTTTTCTTGCATCATCATAAAATCAAGCAATCATACGTCCAAACTGATAAGTGTCAGTTACACTGTCAAGATCAGGATGATCTCCGATTATGATGTACAAGGGCAGGAGGATGTCGAACCATCAACATTGCAGATACCTCAATTTGAATCCGAATTCAACAACGCTAAGACGTTCTTGCAAAAGGCTAGCACTGCCACTGGCGAAAATCTGTGAGTTTTGTTGTTATAGTATTAAGTATTTTGAGCATAAAACATAAAAATAGTATTTAAAGAGCTAGAAACTGTCTCTGCAACTAGAACTGAATTGAAGATTGTTAAGTTTCGTTAATCACTACACAGAAAACAGATTTATTATATTCCAGTATCCAATCGCAGATTTACTTAACTTTTGAGTCTACTATGATAATTAATTAAAATAGGGAAAAAGTTAATCTTTCTCTAGTTTTGAATCGGGATAAGTGGTATTACACTAACGCACAATATTATGTGGTGGTTCTTACTGTCGTCGTACCTCATCATCCCGTGTTGCACTTACCATTAGGTTGCGGCTCTCAGGGTTTCTGGACATGTTAAATGCTTCTCGCGCTGTCGCGCTGGACTCTGCTCGAGATGTAGCTNATTTATAATTTTTTTATTAATTTAAATTTGCAACCTGGAAATTTTTTTATTTTTTAGCCTTAGTTGCAAAATGAAATATACGACGCACGAGCGTGATACAGTTATATATTAAATATTCTGAAAGCTTATGAAAAGAGCTTTAAGTTAAAAAAGAAAATTGTCAAGATTCGTTGAAAAACAACGGAGTTACAAACTGTCAAATATATTATTTTCAAGCGAATTTCGCTTATTTGACGGCAGGACTATGAATATTATCGTCATTTTCTTCGGACTCGCTGTCATTCGCTTGCCACAACCTTCCGCCGCGCCACGGTTCGCCGAAAATCAAGCGTCCCACTGACTTTTGACAATATTTCTTATACACTTAAAATACTTCCAAAAATAAAATATTTTTACCTGGGAGAATACTCGGGTTGCCGGTTATGACAGTATGTTTTTTGCCGCTGCCAACCTAATTTGCTTAACAATAGGCCGTCAACTTTGACAATTTGTAACTCCCTTGTTTTTCAACAAATCTTGACGATTTTTTTTTTACTTAAAGCTCTTTTCATAATCTTTCTGAATATGTAATAATATACCACGCTCGTGCGTCGTATATTTCATTTTGCAACTAAGGCTAAAAAATAAAAAAAAATTCCGGGTTGCAAATTTGAAATTAAAATCTACCATGTAAAAAATCAGTGCGATTGTGGAAGATTCTCGGGATCGCCCAGACTAATAATTAGTTAATTTGTTTATAAGGCCATATAGTCCTGTAGCCAGGGGGGTCCCAATTGCCACCTTCATTTAGATGGAGTTACCCAAGAGTTTTTTATGTATTTTGAGCTGCAGAACACGAATTTTTTGGGTAGAAGTTTGCCCGGATGTCGATAAGTTTTTTATTAACAAAAAAATTGCAAAATACTGAACACTTAGTTTTTGGCAAAATAAAAATACTTTCCTGTTATTTGACCCATTTTAAGAAGAAAATGTCTCTTGCAATTTTTTTGTTAAACGCATAGTTTTCGAGATAAACGCCGTTAAAAACTCGAAAAATGCGATTTTTGCGATTTTCAATCGTTAATAACTTTTGATTGAATAGGTATTTTGTAATTCTGCTGACGGCGTTTGAAAGTTCACGTTAAATACTACAAATTATGAGTAATTGCAGTGTGAAAATTTGTTTTTTCCACTGTTATTTGAAGCTATAAACAAATAGCGATTGAGCGTTCAGAAGGGTGCGCCGCCATGTATGTAAGAGAGCGGTTGCCTTCTTACAGGCGTTTAATACACGATCTTGACNCGGCTTCAGAGTTAGAAACATTATGCAATTTAATGCTTTGCCTTCGATTTCTTATGCTTGAAATCGGGCTTGGAGCTTGGTGCTGGATTTTGAGGTTTGGATTGGAAACATGGGTGAAAGTTTTACTTTCTCCTCTGATAGCGACTTCGGGCTCGGGATTGGAAACATTGTGGAATATGTTTGTTACAGCTTCAGGTTTTACATAGAGGGCTTGCATTGGAGCGTTGTTCCGGGCGTTGGAACTTGGATTCGAAAGATAGTCGAAATCTGAAGTTCGCTCGTTCAGATTATACGACATTACACTAGAAGTAGGTAGTATGTTTCTGAGAAAATTACAAGGACATAATATAATGCATAACGGCAATCACTGATATGTAACCTTAGTGAAATGGGCACTTCATATAATAATTTATTTGTACTTGCACCTGTGTAAATGTTGCATATGTTCAAAACTTTTTACGTTTTATAATTTACATTCAGTGATACAAGGGATGTTATTGAAAGACGCATCATAAGTTTTATTGTTAGAAATTGTTCAATTTATAAGTGGGTGCATTGGAACATTATTATATTGATGAATATTCTTTACAGGTTTATTGTATGTAAACTAGCACTTTACATCGACTGTATATATTTTCCTCTTCATACTGGCTTGAACTTCTTCTCTAATAACTGAAAGTTCACCATCATGAAGCATTTTTATACGTAACCAGAGGAAACAGAATTTTCTCCCTTTTCGATGACCTTTTCTTCAAATACACAAAAATTGCACTCATACTATTATATTACTTTTAGGCATATATAAAAAATTGTTACAAATCTTAGAAGAAAGAAAGCAAGAAATCAGAAAGTTGACATACACGTAACCATAACCTAACTTTTCTTGAATGATATTGATTCTTCAGTGCACAGACTTGTAATGTGGAACTTCGTTAAACATTCTCTAAAAGGTTGATATCCCTAATAAAGCGAAGCTACCACGTCACATTAGCATATTCGTTGAAAACTTTGAATAATATGTAGGATCTCCGATTAGCTTTTTCATGTTTTTGGAGATCTAACTGGACCAGGAGAAGAATTTATTGTCAAACCCAAATTATTCTATTCCCTTACTATTTTAACTTGGGAGTAGCGGGGATTTTTGTTACCCATGTGAAGCATGGTACATTTATTTGTGTTTAATGGAATTAACAAATGACTGCACTAACACTTAATATCCGGATGGTTATTTTGAATGATATCGTGTCGTTATAGAAAATTTTCATACATTTTTGACTGCACAAATTGAGATATAAGGTGATTAAAATCTGCTAAATGAAATAAAAACAGAAGTGGACCAAGAACAGGCCCTTATGGCATTCCAGAACGTGCATGATGAAAAGCGTATAAATCTGATCCGGCACGAACAGGGATCGTTTTATTGACAAAATAACTAAATCCACGTGTTCGTTGTCCGCGAATTCTCAAATGATGTAGCTTTAAGAGCAGGTCGTATCTGGGGATTCTGTTGAAGGCTTTAGAGAAGTATATGTAAGAACGTCGATAGAATTTCTACGATAAAACGCAAGAAACCACTGATTTACACTTAATAGACTGGTAGTAGTAAATCTACTGATCTACTTGGAATAAATCCTTGTTGCAATAGTATCGATAGGTTATGAGTTAAGGAGAAATTCATGATATGAAACATTATATTATTAATAAATTATTTAGCACTTGAAGTAGTTACCAATCAGTCAGGTGGTAGAGATAATGCTTACATAAAATAAAAGCTCAGAGAAAGATGAAGTACAGTGTTTGAGTATAGAAAACTGTGATTTCCAGGTACCAAATCCAGCCGAAAGTTATTGAGATGCTGCAAGTCATTCTTATCAAAAGTCATATATTAAAAAGATTTACTTCTACCTAAGAGTTATAAATGTGTCTCAAGAGTTCTTTTGAACAATTTATTGTTCCATTCGCTCTGTAAATTAAGCAATTTGTCAGATATTTGCAAATTTGTTTATTGTTTGTTGACAAATGATCTATAATTTTTTGAATATAAGTTTTTAATAGACTCTTATTTGAAACATTTTTTACAGTTCGATAAACACTGTTAAAGAGATCCAAAATGTCGTTCACTTCGAGTTTTGACCAAAAGTGTATTAAATTCTGTGATTTTGGCACACCAATAGTCTACAAAGAATTGATTATTAGAGAAAATATAGGTAAATCTGTTAATTAAGAAAAAGTGTACTTTGAAATGTACCAAAATTATATTTGTCAACGTGCATACACATTTACATATAAAATTATGTTTAGCTCTAAACATATTTGTGATATGATATGAAGAGATATCATATCAACAATATCTATTGTTCATATTCAGAGGAACATTAGATATTAAAGTTGTAATAAAATGATTTATTAGCAATTACTTTTTCATAGATATGACCATTTGACTGAAGTTTTGAACAAGATTTTGGCAGAACGCCCAGAAAATGTTATAGACTTCTTTGAGGAATATAGTCGTAAAGTAAAGGAGCAAAGATTCAAACCGCTGACTGACCATTTGGAAGACATATATGTGCAACCTGGTAGATTTGCGCTTTCTAATAAAGTTTTACCATTACTTAAAGTAAGTTATCATCACATATGTATAAAATTTTAAGGGAAAATTGGGAATCGCATAAAAAAGTAACTTTTTCGTTAGTCAAAATTTTTATACTATTCAAAAGAACTATGAAAATTGTGTAATTAAAATATAAATAACACTTCTCTATAACATACAGTGCGTTGCTAATGTCAGGAACAGTGAAACATATAAATTTTGCGAAAAATGTTGACATGCCGATTTTTATTTTTCGAGAAGACCCTTTTTTTAAATTTTACGTTCAATTATTTTTAAGCCATGATGATCCACCTTTTCCTCCTATCTAGAAAAAAAAATGGTAAATACTGGAGGCTTGAAAATTTTCTAGAAATTTCAATTAAATGTAGAAGAACGATTGAATTTTACATTATGAAGATCAGAAGACAAACTTATGCTTTTTTTAATAGAACACTGCATAACTTATTTTGGAATCATTTCTTTTTTCTAGTTATAACGATATATAAGTACATGTCATATATTTGCTTTGAAAGTTTGCGTAATCCTATTTTTCCCCCTATTAAATTTATTAAACAAATCTTGAAATTTGTTAAGAAAAAGAATGCAGTAGATACTATAAAAGGTGTCTTGTAATTGTATTTTCTAGACAAATAATATTCCTTTAACTACGTTACTCTTATAAAGGGACGGTTTTATAGTTTGCAAGAAGTCCTGATTTGATCCCCATGTAGTTCTTCCTATAAGGAACTGAAATATAAGTAAACAAAGAATTATCTAGTAATTTATATAATCTAAGAGTACAATATTGTACGAAGTACCATCAATGAGGACAACACTGTTTATAATAAAATATATTTTGGTTTGTTTAGTAAATTACACATACACATTCATAGTTTTATGGCAATTTTGACTATGTTCATTATGGAAGACCAATATACAGGGTGTCTGGTTGGGTGTACTCTAGGGAGTGGATATGAGAGGTCAAAATAATCCTAGTTTGTCATAAAACAAAAACTTCCTAAAGTGCCCCTTAAAGGAGATACAAAGCCCCAAAGGGGTACCCAGATGTCATTTGATAAAGCTGAAAACTGCATTTTTAAATATTTTCGTCATTCCTCTTTAAATAAGGTACTCTACATTTGTTTCGATAAAATTAGCCGTTTTCGAAGAAATGAAGTTTTTGTATAGCACCTCATTGAAATAATAAATCAGAATACTGCAATAAAACACCAGTCGTTTTTATGTCGTGCTGACATGCATCTAATTTATGGACAAGCACTCGGCAGTTGTGTTGAAGCTGTCGGTTCAAGTTCATGCGACAAAGTGTGCCGTTCATGAGACCCTTCGAGAACAACTGCTGCATCCTTATCACGTCCAAAAGGTACATACCAAGGCTTCAAGAGTCAATTATGCAAATTGGTTTTTGCAACGATTTAGGCAAAATCCAAATTTTACTAGTATTGTTTTGTTCACGGACGAAACCGGTTTCACCTGCGACGAAGTAATAAATTGCCATCGTTTGCATACCTGGCAAGAAGAAAATCCCCATGCAATAGTACAAAGCACCAACAAAGGTTCATGGTTAACATATGGGCGGGGATTATTGGGAATCATCTCATTGGACCGTTTTTTTTTTGAAGACAGATTAAATGGTGCCATGTAGGTATTTGCAATTCTTGTAACAAAGCTTAAACGGTTTATTAGAAAATGTACCGTTAGAAATTAGAAATCAGATGTAGTTTATGCATGGTGGTGCACCGCCCCACCAAATATTTTTGGTTATCAATGGATAGGTCGAGGTGGGTCTATTTTATGGCCACCGAGGTCGCCCGACATGAATCCATTGGATTTCTTTTTTTGGGGAAGGCTTGTGTATTCGACGCCAGGGAAGACCTGATAGAAAGAATAAAGTACCATTGTAACAAAATTAGAGACAGTCTTGGAGTGTTTGTTTCAGGTACAACGAGAAAACATCCATCGGATAAGCAAATGTATAGAAGGTACATTGCGCCTATTTCGAAAATCTGCTCAAGTAAACAAGAAAAAGCAAATCTTTTTAAATTTTTTAAAAAAACTAGGTTATCTATTCTATATTTAGAAGACTATATCTCAGTAGGCGTGCATGTTTGTATATAGGCAAGTTAGGCTAAATAGTCTTATTTTCATCCAAGGTTCCTGTGGTCAAGCGTTGTCCATCCTTTTCAGGGACACCCTGTATATGTGACATTTATATACTATTAAAAAGACAGAATTAAAATGGTACAAATATACATGGTGTTCCATTGAAAATACAGTTTAATATTTTATTATTTTATAAGTAGTTTAACCTGAAATTGTTCTCATTGCCTAATGTTTCAAACTGGCTTAATCAAGATATTTGTTTATTAATAAAGATAAAGAAAATTGTCTCTAAGCAACTGTCTTATAAATATATTTGCAACTTAATATTAACCCTTTCACTGCTCCAGACGTATATATTCGCTAAAAATTTATAGGGCTCAAATTGATCCAGACGGATTAATTCGCATGAATAGTTAAATTGGATCAGGCTGCTCAAACCGTATATATTTGCGTGACTCGGTTATTGCAATTGCAAATGTAACAAAGAGGTAGATTTGTAATTATACAATCATAACTTAATTAATATTAATTAGTAAATAAATTATTCCTGGTAAAACTACTCTGTAATCTAGACAGAAACGCATTTTACGTGCATGTAAAAGGAATTACACATTGTCGAGTCTACAAATATTTATTAGGCAAAAATTCAATCAAGTTTTTGTTGACAAAAGTGTAGCCATATGAAGGCTACATTTTTTTCCGATGTTGGTTAGCAGACAAACGATATTAAATGAATCATTAGAGTAGGTATTATTTGCGCATTTAAGATTATCTGGTTTTAAATTAGAGATTGTTATCGATGATAATATAATTAGTTCAGTTGTAAAACAACGAAGTCAAATATGTAGCAACAAGTCTGTATCAGTTGCTGTTTATTTAAAAAATTGTTATTCTAGCTATTTATAAAAATCGTTTACTTCTTTTAATGTAATTAATTTTTCCTTAAAATTGCCACAGTAAAACTTTAAGTTTAAATTATAAGTCTGTGAGATTTATAGGGCCATAAGTTGATTATTTATTTAGTTGGTGAATATTAATTGCAATTTCCATGCAATTCCCATCAATTAAATCATGAATATATGTTGTATCTTTAAACGGCTCTCATTTCCTTTTACTTATAATTATGCGTGCCGTTGGTTATACAAGGCGTCTGGTTAAAAATGAGCTTCAAGTAAGCTTCCTTAAGTGAAAATAAACCAATTCATAAACTTTTTCTTCAAAAATCTTATCATTATTTTATAGAATACCACAAATAAATATTAACTGTTAAAATTATCTCAAAATGGAATGATAAATTATTAACTGACAAGTTGACTCAATGTGATAGTTTTTTCCAATGCCATTTCGTGCCACCGAAATTAAAAAAATTGTTTTTTCCAGAAATGTTGTTATATCTTAAAAACTAACAACTTTAGGTGTAGAACACACTTAATAAAAGTTGAAGTGGACTGATATGTGAATAAAATAGAACAATAAATACAGGGTGTTCTATTTGAAAAATTTTAGAAAATCAAGTTTGAATTTTCTTAAAAAGATCGTATTATAAAATATCGATATTAGCTAATATAGGAGTCTTTGCCTAACATTTGCCTATAACTCTGTCAAATATTTTTGCTCCAAGTGTTAGTAGTTGAAAGTTAATACAACTTCTTCGATATCATGTTTTTTCCAAAATTTCGAAGAATTTTCTACATAACTTGGCAACCCCGCACTAAAATGTTAAACTGTTTATATTGCCTTATATAGAATTTTCTTAGAAATCCATATGTTTAAAAATATACAGGGTGTTCTATTTAAAAAATGTAATATTTGGCGTGTTCTGTTTTACTCATCGCCCTGTATGTTTCAAATTAATTTAGTCCTTTAGGTTTTTGATTTTGTACAACTTTTATATAAACTTTTTTTCTATATTATGAATAACAAGGGAGTTATTTTACTTTCTCACGGTAATGGCGTACCAAATATCAAAACTTCCGCAAATTTTTCCATGTAAATTCATGTGGTTACTGGACTAAAATATTTTGTTTGTATGTTTGTTCTTTTGCTTAAAAAAAAAATTAAAAATATTTTAGGGCCGTAACTAAATTTTATTGAGATAACCTAACCTAAATAGTTTCGTTTTATTTAAAGAACCTACCTTTGAAATATATACCATTATTGACCAGACACACTGTATTGAAGTTAGCGAATATTTTTAATTATTTCATAGGTAGGTACCTGCATTTCTGATTCGGTTATAGATATTACTTTCAGTTTCATTTTAAGAAGTGATTGTTCTTTACATCGACTCATTCGAATACCTGTATCCCACATTATATAATTTCTTAATATAAATTTTATAGTTATTAAAAAATTTGCTTACGCTCGTATTTTTTCAATAAAGGTTAAATTTTAATTGTCGATACTTTCTCTCCCATTCACTAATTTTTTAACAGTTTTTTTTAAGTTTTCCCTAAGTCTAGTTACCTTATTTAAATGTTTAAAATATCTAGATTATTTCTGAAAATTATTATAATTTATTGGTACTGTTTGACATGATAACATAATTTAAAATATTTCATCATTAATATTAGATACGTTTATTAAAATTGACATGTCTTCGTCTCAAAAAACTGTAAAAATGGCAGAGTAGAAAAACATTACCTTTTACTAAGAAAAAACATCATAGAGTTAAAAACTTGATCTGGAAAATTTACGAACTACGAGTGATCATTTTTTAGGCTTTACCACCTGGTGAACCTTCTACGGTGGATCCAGAAGATTTGGAACTTGCTGATATGTCCCAGAATAATTTGCTAGAACTTCTCTATTACTTGGAACAATGCGGCATTGGATTACCCAGACCAGAAATGATATTCGTCATGATTTCGATGAGGAATCTTGCTCATACAAAACCTATATCATCTATACGGTAAAAATAACCTAAAACAGTTTTTCAGTCTCTCACTAGCACCTTGTCTTTAGATTTTGGGGAAAAATCTTTGGTACGTTGAGCAACTATCTCATCGTGGAAGCAGAATTGAAAGAAGATGAGCATATGAAAAGGAATGAGGTAAGCAAGTAACTATTCTCTATTTCCTTTTTCTCTCTTAAGTCTCTTCGTTGGTTTTCTAGTTGCTTTAAATTGGAATTACAGGGACATTTTTTTAAACAGAGATATACATAGTGTAGTGTAGTGTAACAGTGTAACAAAATAAGTGTTGTTGCTGGTATTCGTCCTGGATGTGAATAATTGTACAAAAACAAAACACAATAATTGAATTTGCTTCAAAAACTGCCAGTTATAAATACGGTGTCAAAATTTCTTAATTATTAGCACTTGCTGGATGCGAAATATTAGTAATATTTGATATTTAAAGACAGAAGAGGTTGTAGTCATTTTTAACAGTGCCTTTCAGATTTATTTGTTGAATTCTATTTCAGATGTACTTTTTTTCGTGAATTCTACTTGTTTGTGAAAGGAGTGATTACTTTCTGGTTCAATTTCATATGATTTTAATTGTTATTAATGAAATAATAATAATAATGTTTAGAAATTGTAAATAAACTAAATAAAATAGGCTAAAACGAAACACTATTCTTGTTTTATTACAAGACTTGTGTGCGTTACTTTTGCATCTTTTATCATTATTTAAACAAAATTATAATTTAATAATAATTCACCCTGTATAAATTATTATAGATAGTGCATTAACCAAAAAAAAATAAATTTCTAAGAGGGTAGCATTGGATTGACACTGGGTTTTATTTTCTTTCCAAATCGTTAATGGTATCCCAAATAGCCTTCTGAATTTTTATGATTGCTAATAGAGTTCTAAAAGTACCACATAACATTAGCGCTGACTTTTTAGCATTACCAAGAAGAACAGGACAAACCTAAGGTGCAAGACGAATTAGGCCTTAAAATCGAAGGTGATAATACTACAGCCGCTCTGTTGGAAATAGAGAAACGGAATGAGCTAGAAGGGGAAGGGGAAGAACGCAAAACTAAGTATCCTAGGACTTTGCCACCGGAACCAGTGATACAATATCAGGAACCTCCCGAAGCACCACCGGAACCGTCTGGAGTTGGTGTAAACAAAAAGGTAATTAGAAAGAATCCCTGCTGAAGTAATTCAAAATTTCTAATTTAATAGTCGCCATTTTATCACTTTATACAGCGTGTCCCTGAACAGGTGAATTGATTTCTGTTAAAGACAAAAAATGTTGGTTTTGGAGAATGACCTTTTGGGATTCATCTGACAAAATCTGTCATTATTTCAAATCCGTAAAATCCAGTAAACCTGGAAAAATCTGTTTTTTTTTTTCACTAGTAGAGTGCTATTTCTGTATCAATATGATAAATTATTAACCTTCTTAGAATGACAATTTAAAGAAGAACGTAAAATTTCAATGACTTACGCGTACTTTGATTCTTTGTTTGGTTTTAGATTTTTTAGTGTTCCATCAAAAAAGCAAAAGTTAATATTTTACAGCATTTCTTTGAAATAGTAAGAAATTGCAAGGAGATTTCCTAGAGAGAAAGATAAAAAGAGGGATAGAAGTACATACATTTATTTTTCCTCTTTAAATATAACTGTTTCGACTATCAATTAGAAATTACGATTTTGTCTGTACGCAATATGCGGTGAAACTTTCACAAATCTGCGTCCTTTGTTGCCGTTCTGGTATTATCCTGTAAGGAGGGACCTACTAATCTAGTAAACACGTTGTTTTATTGTTGCTCTCACATGAAAATAACATTTGAGGTTTGATTCAAGTGGTTTGTTGTTTTAATTTAATAAATTCCTAAATGTCATATTCTTATTTTTATCTCTAGAATCAGGATTCGCAGTATCCAAATTCGTTGGATAAAGTATAATTTTACATTTTTGTTACGTAATAACTATTTACGTGAATTCTCAGGAAATTTAAACCCATTTATTTTAAATGCCACTTATTTAAAATGACATGGAATATTCATTACTTTTCTAATTTTTGAATGTAGAACTACATTGCATACATTTTTCCCTGTTTCTGATACCTTTCTTTCAAAATCGTTTGAATTCATTTTTTTTTAAATTAACCACAAGACGCAGTAAAATATACAGGGTGCCATAAAAGTATGGGTACACCAAAAAATCTTGCGAGATATGCATTTTCCGAAAAAAACAAATATAGTGAAAGTTAGGATTTTTCTCTGGCTATTCAATGGTGACCATGTCATGACTATTGACCACGTGATCATTATGGGATCAAGACGATTTTTTTAAATGGCAACCCCCCTTTTTGACCTTGGAAATAGAAAGAGCGAAAATTTTACGTTCAGACATGACCTTGACCATTTCAAAAATTTTTAAATGGCGGCGAAATCAAGATGGCGGACGAAATTTTTGAAAGTTAATCGACTGTCACCAAATTTTGTATACGGAGGTTTTCGAGGTCGCTGATTACGAATTCGAGGTCGAATTTAAAAAATCAAGATGGCGGATCCAATATGGCTGACGAATTTTTCGAAAATCAACCGATTTGCAGAAACGTTGTATATGGGGGTTTTTGGGGACGCTGATCACGAATCCGAAGTTAAATTTGCAAAATTCAAGATGGCGGACGAATTTTTTGATAATCAGTCGATTTGCATCAAAGATGGTATACGGCTGTTTTTGGGGTTGCTGATCATGAATGTGGGGTCAGTGACCCCCAAAACCTCCGTATATCAAATTTGGTACCCATTGATATTAAATTTAAAAAACCCCATCCACCATCTTGGATCCGCCATCTTGAATTTTAAAAATCTGACCGCGTATTTGTGATCAGCGACCTCGAAAACCTCCGTATACAAAATTTGGTGACAATCGGTTAACTTTCAAAAATTTCGTCCGCCGTCTTGGTTTCGCCGCCATTTTGAAATTTTGTGATTTTTAGGTGACATTTCTTTTGAGACTCTTTAGGACGATATTACTTATAACTTCTAAACGGAAAGTAATGCTGAAAAAAGAGAGCTTTTTAACACGAAAAAAATGTTGGGTATGTTTCTGGAAAAAATATAATTGAAGACGTTATTAATCGTTTTTGCCAAATCCCAAAGATAATACTTTCTGTTGAAAATGGAGCTTACCTCATCCCGTTTAACACCACGTGTTCCAAATTTTATTTAAACTTTTTGTATACTGACCACACTATCGAGTTTGAGACTCCCATTACATTACTCGTAGTAACTGGATTTTTACCACACTTATTGTGTAATATACTGTTAACTCTTGGGTCATTTATTAAGGTTTACTATGTCTGCAACGACATTGGAGAACCCTGGGTGGAGCTTCCAGATGCAAATCCCAAACAAATAAGAGTAGCCCGCGAGATCTACAAATCCTTCACGGGTACCCTCGACGCGCCTGTTCTCACTTATCCAGAGTTCCCAGGACTGGAGAAGGAATACTTGCGGGCTCAAATAGCTAGGATAACCGCTGGTAATGACGCAGTAAATGGAAAATTCAAACAATTATTAAAAATTTTTCATTCCAAGGTACTAAGATAGCTCCACTTGGCTACTACACCTTCGGAGGAGCGGAAGCTGGCGAAGATGAAGAAGAGGAAGAAGCCGAAGAGGCGGCCGGTGGTGAAGCAAAAACCAGTTACAAAGTCAATCCTAAATACGATCCTCCTCCTTTAAGGGACTTGTTGGATACTTCCATGTCATTTTGGGTACACAGCGAAGCTTATATCCTCCCACAAGGTAACACAATTAAATAAGATTTTCTATACCTACGATACAATTTGAACCAAACGCATTTGGCTAAATGCATAAAACCAGGAAATACTTGTGGGGGTTAGAGCTTGACTTGTAGGTATAAAATGGTTCATTTTTTACAACAGCTTGCCTTATGTCACTCCCTTCTACTTCAACATTATATTCTGACTTAATTTCTAGGTTTTTTTACCTTTTTAACTGGTCTGTTGCATAGCTGGGTAGTTATTTAATATCAGACTGTTAAAAAAGTATAAAAAAAACTACTCTGGTTTGCAGAATTCCAGTGACATTTGTCACTGAATATTTTCTTGATCCATTGATGCGCCTTCCTTTAGACTTCTTACATATACAGCGTGGTAAAAAAGTTCTGCATAAAATTCATATTTTCGTTAAACAATTTTTTTTTCGAAAAACGGTGAGACCCGTCGATTTTTATTTGATACAGGGCACCTTGTTATGTGGAAATTTTTTTTTTCGATAATCCACTTACGGCAGCGATGACATAATTTTTTTTTAAATGACAACGCATATTTTTTTCGTTCGAAATTGATGACAGTGATAATTATCTAAACAACGGTGTGAAAATTTCGATGTCTTACATAACAATTTTTTTTAGAAAAATGCACCTTAAGTTCTTGAATGCAATAATTTGCTGTTTACGGATCAAATGCCTTAGAAAAAAATTTATTCGGCAGAAAGCATTTCAGATAACTTAAGTTGCAACTGGTGTTATGTAATATTTGCGGAATTATTCATCAGATATTGTCAGGATCCTGATTAAACTGCAAAATTTAGAACCAAGTTCAACCGCACAAAATCCAAATAGTATGTAGCAAATTAAGGTCGACTTTTTGTCTTCGAGTTTGCCGATAAATTCCTAAAAAAAAAAGATCCAAAGAAATGTTTACTTGAAAGGAGTAGATTACCTGAAATATTGAAGACTAAAAATCAGTACCGATTTAACATTCTTTGGTGAAATCGTTTAATTCGAAATGGCAAAACTTAGTGAACGCGAAAGAATTGATATTTTGAGGATGATTGGTTTCGGCGATAAGTTACGAACCCATCAAGAAGCTTGCCAATTATTTAATGCAACGTACCCTGACAGACCACCAATTACGCAATCTACGGTTAGTAGGGTACTGGCAAGGTTTGAGGAAACTGGTAGTGTGAAAGATGCTCCTCGTGCGGGTCGTCCTAGAGTAGATGATGAAACTAGATTGAATATCCTGGTGGAGCTCCAGGACAACCCTCATTCTAGTACAAGGTCGATTGCATTGAACAATGATATTTCACATGTAACTGTGGTGAACTTTCTCAAAAAAGAGAAATTTCACCCCTATAAGGGTCACTTGATACATGCATTGACTGAGGACGACCCAGACCGCCGTCTCCACTTTTGTGAAGATTTAATGCATCGATGTAACGGAGACCCCGACTTCCTCAAGAACATAATTTTTTCTGACGAGGCTACTTTTTATCTTAATGGATCGGTGCATCGACATAACTGCCGGTATTGGTCTCAGGAAAACCCGCACTGGGTGCAAGAAGTAGATCATCAGCACCCCCGAAAGGTGAACGTTTGGGCGGGAATAATAGGGCGTCGTATTTTAGGCCCGTATTTTTTCGAGGAAAATTTAACTGCTGCTCGCTATTTGGATTTCCTGCGGTTCGATTTGGTCCCAAGCTTAGCAGAGTTATTCCCGAACAACGAGGATCCTGATATTCCTGAGGAAAGAATTTGGTTTCAGCAGGATGGTGCACCGCCCCATTATGGAGTGCAAGTACGGGAGTACTTGAATAACACGTTTACTGGCCGGTGGATCGGGCGACGCGGAACAATCGAGTGGCCTCCGCGTTCGCCTGATTTAACACCTCTAGACTTTTTTTTGTGGGGCTATTTGAAATCGCGTGTGTACACAAACAGACCAGGTGATTTGGAAGAACTTAAAAACCGTATTCGTTTTGAAATAAATCAAATCGACCCGGGAATGCTTGAACGAAGTGTAGACGGCGTTTA
Source organism: Anoplophora glabripennis (assembly GCF_000390285.2). NCBI lineage: Eukaryota > Metazoa > Arthropoda > Insecta > Coleoptera > Cerambycidae > Anoplophora > Anoplophora glabripennis. The sequence continues at coordinate 436,953 of NW_019416296.1, forward strand.
CACACGCTTAGGACAATGCCAAATGGTACAGGGTGGGCAATTCGAACAATTTCGCTAGACTTACACAAACATTAGTGTAATTTTACTCGTTTGAAATGTAATTTTGTCAACTTTGTCCTTTTCGGAGCCATTAATAGTGTAAGTAGACAATTATCACTTATAAGAACTTAAGGTGCATTTTTCTAAAAAAAATTGTTATGTAAGACATCGAAATTTTCACACCGTTGTTTAGATAATTATCACTGTCATCAATTTCGAACGAAAAAAATATGCGTTGTCATTTAAAAAAAAATTATGTCATCGCTGCCGTAAGTAGATTATCGAAAAAAAAATTTTTCCACAATAACAAGGTGCCCTGGATCAAATAAAAATCGACGGGTCTCACCGTTTTTCGAAAAAAAAAATTGTTTAACGAAAATATGAATTTTATGCAGAACTTTTTTACTACGCTGTATCTATATTTGTTATGACAACTGCTCCATAGTATTTTAGACCAATTTTTAGGTTCATTGTCAGATCTCATTCTTGGCGATTTTGGATATATATTTTCCTTCAGAAGAAATTTTGAAATTGAAGATTAAGAAACCTTTTATTTGCATTTGCTCTATGAACTGGTTCATAGACTTTTAGTTCGAAATCACTGGTTTGTGGTCTTCTGGTTTTTTATTTTTACGTAAGACTCGTGTCTTAATTCCAGGCAGTTCCAAGTCGTCTCGGATGAAATTACTTCTATGGATTCTTTGTATAGCCCAAATCTTCTGTTTCAAATGTGTCATTTGTCAATGGTTGAATAATTTTTGAATTAGTTGCCACGTCGTCCGTTTAGACATCTTGACATTTGGAGAGAGAACAACCCAATCAAGAAAGTTGAGAAAGAGCAGGCGTCTGCGATTCGAGCACCTGACGTTCCTAAGGGATTTTATTTCGAGTGATTCGAGAACATTTCAACTTTTTTGCCTTCCAAAGGTGTAGAAATTGAATATACTACTCCAACCAATAGTGAGTGCAGTTGGATCAGCCACTCATCCACTCGCCCAGTATGTGTCACTTCAAATTAAATTCTTGATAGGAACGACAGAACGCCATGTCAAAAACGCTGCAGATTTTACTGAAAAGGTCAAGAGAATAATCCAATTTGATCTAGATGATGCTTTTGTTTGTAAAAGTACCGATTAAAGAGACTTTGGAAATCATCGAAGGATTATCATAGAAGAAAAGCGTGAGAATTAAGTAGACTTGGCAAAAGTGTTCACCAGATAAACCTTCTTCCCCTGCCTCTTTATCGCAGTACGACTGAATTGTATTTAAAGTTACTTTGGACGATGAAGTCCTGCTTGGTGTAATAAAATTGGAAATTGTTTTGTTTCCTGATATGTACAGAGTGTTGGGAATCATCTAGAATTTTAAGGTTATAATACCAAATAATATTTCAGATTTCAGAATAACTCAAATGGATAAAAAAAAACACTTGAAACTCTGCAGTGAAGACTTTCTTGGATTTTCTAACAATATTTTTAGTTGTATCTACTTCTATCTTTGATATTTTTAAAAAATTTCCTGTTGTTTCAATAAATTAATTACCCCGTATATAAAACCAAGAAGGTAGTAACATTTCTAAGGATTTAAGGGCATGCAGGATTGTTTTTTAAAAAATGACATTTTCTCATAAATTTACAAGTATGAAATGTTTTACTCTTCAGGCATCAAAGGTGGAATACATTTTATGTAAAAACGTTTACTAATTTTTATACAGGGTGTTGCATAAGTACTTTTTCTTGGAAAATTTAAAGGGGGATTTGCCAATTTTTTTTATTGTAGCCTCCCCTAGAAAGTTACAGCCCTTTAAAGGAGGCGAGTAACATCCAGTTTTTTCAATTTGTCTCAAAAACAGTCGAATATAAATAAACAAACGAATTTTGGCAGGAAAGTAATATAAAATGATATTTCATTGGCATATTTTCCGTTTTCCTGGTTTGCTATAAGGGGTTGAAATAAACCACCCCTTCCTCGTTTATTTTTCAAATTTTCTTATACTTTTGAATATCTTAATCGAAATAAAATACTAAGGTAGTTCTGTTTATTCAGATATACTTTTTGTCTCTTACAGCAGCCTACTAAGAATAAATTGCACAAAAACTCAAAAGTTTAGTTTATATCGTATCTTGCACAGTTCTATTTTTTTTTTTTTCTTAAAAACAGAGTAATATGAAATTTGTGTAAACGTCAAACAATTTCTAAAAAACTACCTTAGAATTTCATAGCGATTAAGAAATTTAAAATTATAACAAGGTTTGAAAAATAAACATGGAAGGGGTGGTTTATTTCACCCCTTATAGCAAACGAGCAAAACAAAAAACATGTCAGTAAAATATCATTTTATAAGTTCCTGCCAAAATTTGCTTGTTTATTTATAAGTCTTTGAGAAAAATAGAAAAAAAAAACAATTTTTCTTCCCTCCTTTAAGGGACTGTAAGTTTTTTAGGGAGGCACTAATTAAAAAATGTATATGAAGAGTCTCGCCTTAAAATTTGCCAAGGAAAATACCTCTGAATTTTTTGTATATACTTTTGCAACACCTTGTATATGTGCCAATCACTTGGACGTTTTTAGCTTCTTGTCATTAGTATTTTCCACTTTGACAGCTTAAGTATTTGTCTTTGGTACAAATTCTAGGTAGGACCACTTGGTGGAACCCAAATCCAATGCCTGAATTGGGAGAGGAGCCAGGGGAAGGTTTCGGGGAAGAAGAAGAGGAAGCGAAACCCAAAGGCGAACGGATGGAACCCGAAACAGGACCTCCGCTCCTGACACCTCTCTCTGAAGATGCAGTGCTGGAAACCGTTCCACCTTGGAGTCTCAGAGTCACTTCTGAGATATTGGAGAATTATGCTCTCGCCGTCGTTAGATCCAATATTTGGCCGGGTGCCTATTGCTTCTCAAACCAGGGGAAGATATTCCGAAACGTATATCTGGGTAAAAAGATTGGATTCGAATTTTATAAAGTGATTTCTTCCATAACAAAATAATTAATTCTCATTATTCATCCCGTGAAAAACAAATGTATTCAAAAGTCGAAAAATTCTCTTCAAATTCTTTTAGAGTCACTGTGTATATAATACATAAACAAGGTGTAGTTCTGCAAATTAGTTATCAAGTAGGCTGCATGAAGTAACTATCACTTACCATCGTCGAGTACCAACAATCTGTTTAATAGGAATAGGAATAAATTGAAAGTGAAGTTATATAATACTGTTACAATGCTGTGTAGATTTGGTAGAACAGTCGAGATATAATTACACTTCTAAATATAAGATATCTCAAGTAATTAAATTCATTATATTACATATATTTTTATAACATTGTCAAATTTTTCATGAAAGTATTGTTACAAATTCTTCAAAATTAATTTTCAGTCTCGCAATGGTGGTTCTGCAGAATGAATGTTTTTTGTATTCTCTTTGTTGTAGAAATATTGTTTTAAAATGTCACATACAGGGCGAGTCAGATCTAGGTAGCTGAACCTAATTAGGTTGAAAAATACTGAATTCTTGAAAAGAAGAAACGTAAAACGTTGCATTTTAGCATATGAAATACCAATTTCAACATTCAAAAATTAATGAAAGAAACATTTCCCCATTTGCTCACCACTGGGACTACCCCTTCTTCAGAAATAGATCATCAATGAATTTTTTTACATTTTTTTTATTTTAAAAAGAAAAAACATAATTTCATGCAAAAATGAAAAGGTGATAAATTAATAGAAACGAACAAAACGCTTAACAAAAAACTTAAGCTCTAGTAATCATGGAAGACTTTCATCAATTTTTTTGCTAGAATTATACTTGTTATCAATTGTTTTTACTTACCCTTAGGTATTGATAATTTCTACACATTATTTTTTGTTTATTATTAGGATGCTTGATCCAATCAAACTTATGACATCATTTAAAAACTCTTAAATACTTATATGAATAAAAATAGTACAATGTTTGAAAATAAACACTTAAAATATGTAAACGAAAAAAACTTGTTTACCCCTTCTAAAATTCTCCATACGCACACTACTGCTGAATAAATAGAAGAATTTCCATGTATTACTTTAAATTTATATACTATTCCACTGTTTTTTGTTATTTTAAATTTCAAAAATGAAAAAAAAAAAATATAATATTATTATAATATTATCTTTAAAACGAACTTATGAATACATTTTTTATAAAAATATGCCACCCTATATATCCATGATATGAAAGAACTGAACAAATGGAACTTGATATACAGTGTGTTTATGGATATATGATACGATGACTTTTGTAAAAGACAAAAATGTTAAAAATTGCCTTCTGAGCTTCAGTCCTGCTTATTTGTGAAACAAAAACTATGATAATTTCAAATCCGAAAAGTCACGGACTTAAGTTTTGGAAATTTAGGCTTTGTTCACCAGCAAAGTGTCACTTCTGCATGAGATACTTATAATGCTATTAAAAAAACTTTCTCATCATGAGAAATTGAGAATTGATGAAAAAAAAAACATTTTGCTTGATTTTATACTTTTCTTAAGGTAGGCATAGGATAGGACAAACATTTTGCATATATTTATTTCTTCATTCTGATAAACTTTTCATAAAGACATTCTGCTGTATCGCTTACAGAAAAGAATGTTCACTAACCAAAAACTCTAAAATCAGTCCGAAAAAAGAGGGAGGCCTCTCATACAGAAATGGCACTTTACTGGTGAATAAAATCGAATTTTTCTGAATTTCCAAAGCGTACTGGGTTTCTTTCAAAAGTCGTATCCAGAAAAACGTATAAAGGAATGAGAATGTTTCAATTAACTAAAACTAGGTAGGTAAGAGCTAAACCAAACCATGTTTTTCTGGTTGCAGATATACGAAACTCATAGTCTGTAAGTTTAATAACCTATTATTTCACATTTCATCAATTCTTCATTTGTTATTGTAAAAGGCTATGGTCACAAATACATGGAACATAATTTTTCCCCTGTGCCTCTACCACCCGTACAGCAAGAGTATCCAATCGGGCCAGAAATTATGGAAATGTTAGATCCTACTGGCGCTGACGAAGAACAATGGCGTATCGACCACTTGCCCAAACCGAAACCACCTCCGATGGGCGAAGAAGCCGAGGGCGAAGAGGCAGAAGAAGAGGAGGAGGAAGAGGAAGAAGACGATTAAGATTTATATATATTGTTCTATAAACTTAGCTTTAGAGCATAAGACTATTGTTGCTTGTTACATTGTTTTAATTAAATTTTTCGATATATTATGTCTGATTGACATTTCATATTAACTAAAGCAAAACTTTTTTGGATGCGTTGTAGGTGATCCGATTTTAATTTTTCAGCCGGATTTTAAAAGTAGAAGTATAATACTACAAAACTAATTGTTTAATTTTCCGATAAAATGATGCGAAAAAAATTCTTACGATTTCATCATGAGTTGTCATCAATTGACAATTCAAGGTAAAAAAAAATGATTTATCATTTTCCTTGACTGTAAAACGGTCAGTTACAAAAACATTTAAAAAAATCAGTAATTCTTGTATCATTTCATATTTTGCACTCTTTTTTAAGCCTTTCTCTCAGGTAGGAGGGAATATATACTCTTTTTTATTAAAGCATTTATTTAATTGAAGATCTTTCATACCTAACGTATAAAAAATAAGCAGACTATCAATTTCAGGCTTTTTTCTGATACAGACATTATTCTAAGTCTATTAAGTTCTACTCCCTTTGTTAGAAGTTATTAATCGTTTACGTAACAATAATATTTAGGGTAGTAATAAACACCTCCAAGTTTCCTCTTCTCTACATTCTACCGCAATGGATATTTTAAGCTATACTTTGCTAACTTCCCTCGTGGTTGCAGAATATTCTTCAGTTTTGATTTCATCTTTTTTTGGTTTGTTTGGAAAGAATATTTCCTTCAATATTCGTCTCATGGGCGTTTCCACAGTTAAATAAAGTCCAAGAGCTAGCATAAATGCTAGACATATGTCCCCAAGTCCATATAAAATCTACAACAACAGATACAAAATGAATCAAATTCTATAGAAATTCAGATAGGAAAAACAGGTAATGGTAAATTTTTGAGCTCGATTTTCGACATAAATTCAAGTGTCGAGTGTGTCGAGGGAAATTTAATATTTTCAGTTGTTTGATTTTTATGACATTTTCGGTTACTTGTGTATCTTTTTCCCCATATATGAACTTTTCGATATAAAATTGATTGGTGATGCTTATTAGTTTCTTTTTGTGATGCTCATGATGAAGCAAACCTATATTTATTAAAAGAGAACCACATTTTGCTAAGATCTGGAAAGATTGGAACTTAGACAAGGCGAAAACCTCGCATTCGTGGGAGAAATTTTCCGACTCGATTATGTTTTTGCATATTCAGATTCGTGAGATAGATGTTCCTTAACATGAATCCAGATGATACCGGCCGGAAATCTGATGCCCATTTGTTTAAGGTGGCCATATTCCCGGCCGAGAAACAGTGAAATTTCTGGCGTTTTTAGGTACTGAAATCTTTAAAAGTAAAACGTTTAGAACAAAAGTAAGCACAAAAATAAAATCCTTGATGTTTTGTTTATTCATTAATTTACTCAAATAAAATAATAACTAAAAAAAAAGCGTTTGTAAAACATGCGTTTGCTGTTATTCTAACCCCACATTTTAAGAATTATTTTCACGTACTTATAAATAAAAGTAAACAATTTTATATGTAGGACTAAGCAAGTAAATTTTATAAGAATATTTACATGTGGAATTATATATAAAAAAGTTAGTATTTTCGTAGATTTCAGTACCTAAAACCTTGATGGTTTGATCGTTTTTTGCACCTGTTTATTCGTTTTACTGCGGCGTCTTTGAAAATACTCAGGTGGCATGACATAACATTCCTATTATTTGGTTAGCTTTAGATTATTCAGTTATTAAATGTTTGAAATTATTAGTCTTTGGGGAAAACACTATTTAAAGAATATGGGGTTTTTAAACAAATTGTAAAAATTTGTATTTTTGATATTTGCTAAAATTATTGAATGGCAGAGAAATTTTCCGACTCCATTTTCCGACAGTTTTAAAGTTAAACAATTTAAGTTGCTAAAAATGCAAAAATTACGATTTTCAACGCCCGATTTTCGGGTTAAAAATTGTTATTTTAGATGTTACCAGGTACCTAAATTAAAGTTTAAACATCCTCCTACAAGATGCTGAAGAGTTTTTAGGACTCGCATTATTCTAAAGCCTTGTTTTTTAATTGTTAATAAAGCGTTATGAGCCGCGCGCGCATCTCTTATACGCGGATTCGCTATTTCGTCTAGCGCCTTCAGCTTTTGTTCTTTGAATTTAGCATTCTGAGTACTATTACTACTCCTACAAGAACAAGCTTTAGTCTTACAGTTTTTTGTACATTTACATTGTTTAACTAAGTCTTTGGGTAATGGATCTTTGGTAATAAATTTAGGTAATAATTCACCTGTTTCATTTTGATAACCAAAAGCTGTGGAATCCAAATATTGATATTGAGGAAAAATGGAACTTTTCCATATGTAGGTACCTACGTTTGTAAAGAAGCTCATAGCGCATTATTCACAATTAAAAAACAAGGCTTTAAAATAATGAGTGTCCCAAAAACTCTTCAGCATCTTATAGGGGGATATTCAAGCTTTAATTTAGGTACCTGGCAACATCAAAAATAACAATTTTTAACCCGGAAATTGTCCGTTGAAAATCGTCAGTTTCGCATTTTTAGCAACTTAAATTGTTTATAACTTTAAAACTATCAATTTTAGAGGCATAGTGCATAGGAATTTTATTGTTTATAATCGAGTCGGAAAATTTCTCCCACGAATGCAAGGTTTTCTTGTCTAACTGTTCCTGCCATTCAATAATTTTAGCAAATATCAAAAATACAGAATATCGTACAAAAAAGGTGTAAAAAAGCGTGCAAAATTTTTAAAGCAAAGAATAGTTCTGGAAATAAGAAAATAGTTCATATAAACATACCCATAAGAAGAAATTAATTAACTTTAAAAAATATATGCATTAAATAGGTACTTTGCTAACACCTTAACAATCTGAAATCGATGCTTTACAAGAAGAGGACAGGCACCCTCTTACGGCGAGTAGGTACATTTTTTCTAGGATTTTTTCCACTATAGGTACATAGATAACTTATTCCACTTATAAGTTCCTATAAACATGACTTTGGTCGGAAACGCTCAGATTCCGAAATACAGGGTGTTGAAAATTTAAAACATATATTAATATTTAAAATATAAATTTGGAACAGTTAATGTTAGGTTCTTGACAGTTATTGTACGTTGGTAAAGAGTTTAGTTTAGTAGTAGTAAGAAACTGGAATTTAGAAGAAACTTAATTTTTCAAAAAATTTATCTACTCAGCCTAAAGAGATGCCCTGTTGTTTCAGCAAAACGCTGACTGTAACAAAATAATTTTTTTAATTTGGCATATGATATTGTAAGACATATCCCCATTATAGCATTGATTATATTTGCAAAACATTCTTATTGGTAAATTCCCTTAGAACACTTTTAAAGAGAGCTGTTACCGCCATTACTTATTGAAGACGTTCCCCAGAATCTCAGGCGAGGTTTGTGGATGATGCACGATTATGTTCCTCTCATTTCCCATTACCAGTTTGAGAATAATTAAATGAAGCTTACGAATAAAGGTGGATTGGACAATTGGACTTGGTGAACCAGTTCTACCACTACTTTTAATAATTTATTTTGCTCCTTTTTTAACTCTGTATTTGTTTGCTCAAAAACAAGAAACTTAAACATATCCGCAACTAATACAAAAAAATTGTAACTTAACTTACCACATCGAAGAAATTAAAAACCATCGTGCTGTTCTCTTTGCCCAGCGCCCTTATCTGGAATAAGAAGTGCCACAAATACGCTCCGAAAACCAATTTGCTCAACGGAATCCACGGACTCCACGACAGACACTTATGCAGGAATGTAAACGTGCCAAAACTGACAGTGTACATTATTCCAAAACTTCCAAGGGCCCATATGGTCCTGTGAAGGGCTCCGTAAGAAGCAGACTCTAAAGCGTTGTACTTATGGTAGGGGTCATAGAAAACGACTCCACCGTACATGCATACCATCAGAAGAAAGACGGAAAGCAAGGCTAAGACTGTTGTGTAACGCTAAAAGAATGACACAGTAAGACATTGAGGCATGAATTTTGCAACATACAGGGTGTTCTACAAGGTCTATGACAACATTGAGAGATGGTAGCTGGGTTAATTTGAAACATTTTTTTTATATGAACATATGTTATTATAATCAGATATAGAATTGGAGGCGGAATGTAACTTAGCATTGCAAAGAGTGACCGGTTGGTATAACTCGAATAATCTTTATCTGAACAACAAAAAAACTAAAACTATTCGATTTCACAATAGACAAAAAAAAATGTTCTAAATTAAATATTAAGATCAACGAATCTGTAGTGGACTCCGTGGATCACATAAAATTTTTAGGTGTTGTCATTGACGAGTGTTTAAGCTGACAGACCTAACTACAAAATTAAATTCAGTATGTTATTTGTTTAGAAATGTGAAACCTATTTTATTTAAGGAACAACTGATAAGTTTGTATCATGCGCAGGTGGGATCACGTCTGGGTTATGGAGTGATCTTTTGGGGTGGCTCCTCTCTGGCGTCGGATGTATTTATATCGCAGAAAAGAATTTTAAGATGTATAGCCGGTGTCTCCAGATTTTATTCCTGTAGAGAAATTTTTAAAAGTTTTAAGATTTTAACGCTTACTTGTGTTTTTATCTATGAATTATGTATGCAGGTTTTTAAGAGGGTGGGTGACCACAAACTAATCAAAGATATACACAACGTAAATACTAGACAAAAAAATACATTTTATTTGCCATTTTGTAAATACAATGTATCTCGTAATTCACCAGACAACATGGGTTTACAAATTTTTAATAAGCTCCCATCTGATTTAAGGGAAATAAGATATGTGAATCATTTTAAATCTATGCTTAAAAAATATCTAATTGACAGATGCTTTTATAGCTTAAAGGAATTTTATGCAGATTAGTATTAAATTAAGGTTGTTATTTACATGTGCCGGATTTAGTGGTTATTTTATGTTATTTGTTTATTTATCTATACTTGTTTTGTTTTTTTTTGTTTGTTATTTATAGTGTCCTAAGGTTTAAGACCCTCGTGGTATTTACAATTGACTATTCCTATACAGTTATTGTAATTGTCTTACAGGAAATAATATTTATTATTATTATTATGTCCAATACATTAAAAAAATTTATAAATTTCAAATTTCAATCAAAGTAGCCTGATAAATAAAAAATATGGTTGCTATAACAATAATTAATGTGATACTTACCGTTCGCGTTAAAATGCTAAATAAAAAAATTGATTTATTTACAACCGAAGAGTATTATGCAGATATTGTCTTTATACAGGCTGTTACAAATTCGCTTCTCACTACAGGGATCTCGGAAATGGTAAGAGATACGAACTAAATTAAATGAGGGCAAAGTTGCGTAATCATGGGACCAACATCTAAAAAATCAAGGCTAACATCATTAGTTTTCGAAATATTTGAAAAAAAAACGGAAATATGGAAATCCGTTTTTGGTTCATTTCAGCTTTGTTTGAGGCGATATTGAAAAAAGAACACTTTCTCAAGGCAACTTTTTGCCCTCTATCGAATGGCATAATCAATTTTTATATGCAACGTTTCGTTTCTCCAGGACCATCATCAACTCCATATTTTTAAATACGACCCTGGAAATTTTATTACATTGTTTGCAAGCTTTTATGACCCCCAATATTGTACTGCCTTAGCCCGAACTAGATTCAGACGTTTTGTCTTGAAAAATTCATCTTCAATGTATTCGTTCCAAATTTATCTAATTTTGTTTGTAGATTTCTGTGTTTATTGAATTATCGTACACTCCAAGTGCCGTTAGACCCTGTAATATTCACCTAATTATTTGAACTATTACCATCACACGTTACAATAATCAGTCAAAGTTTGTCATAGAACTTACCCTGTATAAGTAGTTAATTAAATCATGAAATAAATCGTTTTTACCGTAGAAAGTATCCTTCCAGATCCTTTCATTCTATAATACGTGTAGCCAGCTAACATCCCTATGAAATACGGCGTAGCTCTAACATGGGACTTGATATAGAGCAGCTCATAATCCCTATGCGTTTTTGGGTGTCGCAGAAAATCAGGCAGGAATCTAAGAAAGGCCGAACTTTCGTATACTAGGATGAGCACGAACGGTATTAAAAATGAAACAATAGTTAAAATAAAGACCATTGCCAAACCGTATTTCTTATCTTTCCTGATAATTAAGACCAGTCCAATAGCCACGATAAAATAATGGAAGTCGCAGGGTAGGTACCAAGTATGGGGCAGGCACTAAAAGAGAAGAAAATTACAGATACTATATAATACTAATAATTAGATGTAACTAGTAGGAATTAGTAGAAATTAGTAGTAATTAGTAGCAATGAGAAGTAATTAGTGCTAATAATATGAAATATCCAACACTTTGAACAAAAAGGTGCTAAAATCATAAGTTTAAGAAATATGTGTTTTATTTTTGATAATATAAGCACAGACAATATAGCGTATCACTACAGACTGCTACTTAAATGCTGGAAATTGACAACCCGAATGGAAGCAGGGTCTCCTTAGCCGGCTTCCAGCTATAAAATTTAGCGTGGTAACTCTTCTACTTGCTAATAGGTGGCAGTTCCAGCGGTGGCTTTGTTACCAAATAATGACTGCTAAATAAATTTAATGCTTTCAATTATGTAATTAAAGAGATAAGGAAGTTATCTTGTGTTTGGAAATCACATTTGCCTTAAATGTCAAATAAAATAAATCAAGTTATAATTAAAACTCTGAATTTATCTAATTAATTATTTATTTTATATCACCTTGGAATGGGAAAATTCAAAAACTCGAAATTAATGTTTTTAGATTTGTGCGTCGACTTCCAATATGGTACGATATTAAACCTATGTTTAAAAAAATTGCATTATACAGGTTGTGTATCCTTAGATGGGTACTGCCTCTTATTGTTGATTTCTTTAGATAGGTAGGTAAAATAATTATTGACACAAGTGTTGCATATCATGGTTGTCATTGGTAGTGCTCATATTTGTGACACAAGGTGTTCAAAAAAATTAACACAATGTAAAATTGCTGGAACCTCAAGGAGTAGTTGAATACGAAATTTATTTAAAAAAAAACAACACATCATCAATCAATACAGAGATAAGATAATGCGTTCGCTACTGCTGTTGCAATTTTAGACTAACTTTTTTGTTTTTCGACATACGGATTTCGGACCTTTTCCATTCAACGCAGAACGGACAAACAGAATCAGGAGTGTGGGGAGAATTTTTCAATTATTTTTTCGATTTAACGCATCGTTTCCGAGTTATACTGCCTATTTACTATAACACGACATACCTTTTGTTTCCAAAATTTATTTTCGACGGACTTCGGACCTTTTGCATTCAACGCAGAAGGAATATACAGAACCCGAGAGGGAGGGGGTTGACATTTTTTTCGATTCAACGCACCGTTTCCGAGCTATAAACACTTTTTTATCCTATGATGTCACACACCATTGCTCCCAATTTTTTTTTTTTGACATGCGGGTTTTGACGTTTTTCACTGGTTCACCATGTGAGATTTATTTGTTCACCATGTGAGATTTTTTTATACTAAGAGTCTAAGTAAATACTGGTTTTCTTTTCTTTCATATATTGTGACACCCCGCTCTGCGTCACCCACCGAGTGCTCTACTCAGAACCAAGGGGAAATTTGTTTATATTTCCAGCCATTTCCGAGTTACGAGCAAAAAGCGTTTTTTTTCTTATACTGTGTGACATCCTAGATCGATAACGAAGGCTAAAAAGGCCACGCGCTCTACCCTAGGCTCCCTCCCTAGGTGTCCTGAAATTGCTGGGGAGACTCCTGAAGGCAGCAGAGAGAGAGATAAGCTCTATATGAGGACAGAGTCACTCTATCTCTATGAGGACAGAGTCACTCTATCTCTATCGCACATTATAACTCTATCTCTCTCGCACACAATCAGACAAAAACGACAGAAACGAAACTTCTTTTAAAAATACATGGGATTTATCATTATTAGAATAACCCATTTTAATTTAAAAAATTAAAAAAATTACAATGGGTTATTCTGATGACGAAACATAAAACATAATTAACTGTATTATTCAAATAACAATAATGTGCAAAAGTTCTTCAGAAATATTGGCAAATTTACTTTAGAGGGAGAATCCCGTCAACGAACACTAAAAAATATTATTAGAAACCTTAGGTGGCCAGAAAACAGCCCCGATCTCATTGTCAGTCCTTTAGACATATTTTTTTTTACCTGAAAATTTGCAAGTATTGAAAGAAAAATACAGGACGAAATGCTTGATAATTTTGAATTTGTTTTTGAAGCAATTAATAGTAAATTAAAACATATTTTCAACTGTATCATCACAATCACTTGCATGTTGATTTGTAAAAATTGTAGGTATATTAATGTTATTTCGTTTTTAGGTATTCTCTTTATGTTGTTGTAAAGGTTAGTTATAAAAATCGTTGTTTGTTATCTTCATAAGGATGAATTTTAATTTTTTTTAATGATTTTTTTATTTTAAACATATATATTTTATGCCAGCAAATTTTGATGTCAAATGAAATAAAGGAAGAGTCGTACATTTGTTTTTAAAGGTTCTTTCTATCTTTAATTATTAAACCTGTAAGTGGGTGTCAAAATACAAAAAAAAAGGTACCTACATTCCGCGACGTACTAATAACCCACCTTGTATATTAAATAAATTTATCGTCATCATCAAATATTAAAAAAATTATATTACAAGCTGCTTAAAATATTATTACGAATTTTGTTTGTTTGGAAATATATTTTCTGCAGTATTTCAATACCAAAAAATGAAAATAGTAGGTAGCTAATTAACGAAATTATGATTAAATAACTTAATTGTAACACCACTGCAGAATATCATATGATACATACATAGATATTCGTTGATTCTTTAAAAACATTTTTATCAATACCTACATCATACATTGAAGTAAATACAGTAACGCAAAAAACAGATATTGATAAAAAAGTGTACAAAAGAAATCCGTAAGTACGCCTGGCAACATTACCAAAGTCTTGTTTATATGTTGCTAGGATACGCTTAGGTATGCGGGCCGCTGTATTTGATTCTTCCTAAAATTCTGCTGGTGGTGTACTCTACCGGCAATTCGGAAATTTAAAACTGCTGGCCTATTCCAGGAGCGGTCTGTGGCGATAGCTATTTTGTCTGTGATTGTACTATTAATGTGCTTTTAAGTACTTACGCCATACCCAGAGTGATTGTCAAGGGCGAAATGTATTTATTTTACTTTTATAAAAATAAATTAGTTTAGTATTTTGTTTTGCTATACTTTTGTTTTAAAAGGTTGAAAACCGTATTAAGGACGTTATTAACATCAGACAGGCCAGACAAAAGCTTTGTTTACAAAGAGTCAGGATATTTCCAAGTCAACTTTTACTTGTCATGTAGTCATTTCGATTTTGCGCGTAAAAATCCCAAGGACAGTGAGAATAGCGGTGAAAATAATAATTAACTTTGTATTTGCGTAGTATTATTTATGCGAGCATTAATATATAAGAATGCCCGCAGCTTCGATATAGGCAATTAGCATTACTTTTGCATGTTTTAAACATTTTTTTGGGACTGGGTTGCCTTGAGGGCAAAAATAGGTGGACACTTGGCATAGCGCGTCTTTTAGCTTGAAATTTTTTGCTCACGCACCTTTAACGCTAAGTATATCGATCAGAAGATGAATTTAACTATTAAGGGTTTTGTTAGTTACTACATTTTTTGTTTGCGGTCTATGCTAACGTTAAAGTCTCCAAGTCTCCAAACGAAAATAATTATTTTGAAAATGAATTTTTAATTAAATAAGTACACAGCAAAAAGAATGGAATTTGCAATTCTGTTACAAGTTAAATTAACTGAAGAAATACTTTTATATGTTTTTTTTATTAATTTCGACATACAGTTCTGGAATATACAGGGTGTTTCAGAAAGACCTCCTGTAAATTCAGGGGGTGATAAAACGACAAAAAAAAATAATTTTTTGCCTTATGAACTATATGTCTATCTCCTCTTGTTTTCGAGATACAGAGCGACAAAATAAAATTTTTTAAATAGAATTGTTACGAAAATATCCAAAATATCCAATATCGGTGCGAAATATTTTTATGTTATCCCGGGGTTTTTAAGGAAGCCAAATACGCTGGTATAATTATTTTTTGGATATTTCATAAAGGGTGTTAGTTACGCTACATTCCTATTACATTTTAGGTTCTAATTTTTTTAAGGTTAGGTTTTTTACCATTCGGGCTCCAATTTCTAATGTACAATTTTATTTTCTAAAAATAATGTACTCTTGTTAGAATTTCCTAATGTGGACGATTTGTGAGAAAATAGAATTTTAATTGAACTCTTACAATATTACGCTGAAGAAAATAAGTGACTTTTCTCAAAGTAGACTTATGTCAAAACTTATTGATGAATGTCTCATAAACAACGCATACATTTTCAATAATATTTTAAACTCTAATTAATTTTATATCAAACTTTTAGTGATTGAGTGACTGTAGTTAGAATGACTAATTACAGTCACTAAAATTTTTATAAAATTAATTAGAGTTTAAAAATATTATTGAGAATGTATGCGTTGTTTATGAGACATCCATCAATAAGTTTTGACATAAGCCTACTTTGAGAAAAGTCACTTATTTTCTTCACCGTAATATTGTAAGAGTTCAATTAAAATCCTTTTTTCTCGAAAACCGTCCACATTAGGAAATTCTAACAACAGTATCTACATTATTTTTATAAAATAAAATTGTACATTGGAAATTGGAACCCGAATTCTAAAAAACCTAACTTCAAAAAAATTAGAACTTAAAATGTAAAATTTCGCACCGTTTGGAAATTTTCGTAAAAATTCTATTTAAAAAATTTTATTTTATTGCTCTGTATCTCAAAAACAAGAGGAGATAGACATATAGTTCATAAGACAAAAAATTCTTATTTTTTGTCGTACTATCACCCCCTTACATTTATGGGAGGTCTATCTGAAACACCCTGTATAAAAATTATAGTGAAAGTTTGAATGAAATATTTCCAAAATATTTAATCTTCTTGATAATTTTACGAAATGTCATAATAAAATGACAAAAGTATTATACATATTAAACATTTCCAGTGTTATATTTCACTGCTAAACTGCAAAATTAGGTACATTATTCTCTTAAACATACGTACTTATTACTGTCTTTTTCCAAGAAAAACTTTTTTTTAACGGATGTAATAGAAAAAACTGACACATTCATTATTTTTCGAGATTGAGGAAATTTTTGAAAAACTTGAAAATTGAAAAAGACATTGATTTATGTTAAATTAATATTTGTATTTGAAAAATAATTTCATTTTCAATTATTTTCATTGTTCAATGTTTTTAACAACCAAATTATCAATGTACTACCGAAAAGTTTTAGAAATATTTCAGATGCTTTTTCAAAAGTGTAGTAATTCAAAACGAGTTACAGCCCCTTAAAGTTGAATTAAAAAAGGTAAGAATGCAAGTTTCTCCTAAACATCTGAAGATATTTTTTTCAAATGTAGCACACAACCAATGCTAACTACTGAAAAAAATTAAGGAAATAAAAAGATTTCTCAAATTTTTTAATAATTTTTGTAAGGCTGTATCTCAGTGAAATATGTTTGTGTCGAGAAAAAAAAAAGCATTTTAAAGCTTCAAGTCTCTAGTTTCAAGATTTTTTGACAAAAAACTTTTTTGAGCTGGGACTATCAAGCAATCAAAAGAAATATCTCCGTGAAAAAAATTTCCTTGTTTTTTTGCATTTTCTTCAAGCATGAAAAAAAAAAAGTTTTTTTTCGAAAACCATGATAAGTTTTTGTAGAGAATTTATTCAGTTTTTTAAAATGGCGCTTGGATTTACTGTGCAATAATTTGTTGCTGAGATATCGATGATTAAGACAAAAGTGTAATTTTTCATTCAACCATCGATATTCCGGTAACCAATAGTCATAAAGAGACCTTTCAAAAAGCAAATTGAAGCCGAATAAACAAGCTAATTGACCTCTGTATTGATTGAGTTCGAAAAAATTTTGCAAAGTGAGTGGACAGCCCTAACAGAAAAAAAAAGTTGAAAAAATTTCTTTCTCGCGGTTTTTCCTTTGATTGCTTAAAAAATTTTTTGTCAAAAGATCTTGAAACTAGAGACTTAAAGCTTCATAATACTTTTCTCGACATGATCATTTTTGACTTTCAGTCTTTTAAAAATCACTTAAAAAATTTACGAAATTTTTTTGTTCCCTTAATTTTTTTCAGTAGTTTACATAATCATGTTTTGAAGTGACTGTCAATAAAATCATTCTCCAAATACCTGCCTCTTGATTCAAGGCAAATATTTCCATTTTATTAGTATATTCAGAATTTCGTATATTTATTTTCGTATATACTATATTTGTTTAATGCATTAACTTAATAATTTGTTAAATGGAATTAACAATCACGATATTTTCGGATTCGTCTTTCAATTTTCTACAAATTACTACACTTTTATATTTTTCGAAGAAAGCCTGATTTTCAAGTAAAACTTGAAAATCAATCTGAATTTGGTCCCCATTTGTGAATCACCCTGTATATCAGGTAATAACATCTAAAAGTGTCTTTCTATATCACATTTAGAAAGAATAGAGAGAAATGTACTTACATAACATGCAACTATAATTATACACAAAAATGGGATTAGCACAAATTAGTATGCCGCTTGCCGGTATTTTGATACACGAACAAGAAAAATTATATCAATTATATGTCCAATTTACGATGACTTGTCACTTATATAGCACAATTTCAGTTAATAAACTGAAACATTACATACACATAGAAAAATTACTCCGAATATTAAAACAAAAGTCGGATTTTATTTGTAAATATTTACTGCTTCGCAAAAAGACATTGAAAACAAACGAAGTTAAAGAATATTTACAATATTTCTGTTAATTACAATACTAAGATTACACCAATAGCGGGATTATCATTTTTTTAAAACCTCTATTAAATGTGCAGTTTGAATTAAAAAAGTACCAATCACTTACCATGTGAGGTGTATCAAAATAATTTGAAATGTACAACAAAGAAGCCCACAAGTTTTTTCTGCAGTCCTGTACCTCCGATCCAACAATAGCTTTCCATAAAGGTCCGTTCCCACTCTTATAAAATAGAGTACAGGCATAAAATAAAACAAAAGCGTATGCTGGAGTCAATCTACAAAAAATGTAAGTATCGTTTAAACAGGACACTTCTTCGATGCTACTATACTTGAATAATATATATGTTTAATTTTTAGATGTATTATACAAATTTTAAGAAAAGAAGTATTAAAAATTTATGACATACCTTAAATACCTCATAAATATTATTAAACCTGGATTTATGTATTTTTTGTCAAATGTATTCAACAAGTTGTATACCACCAACAGTCCACTTATGACAAAGAAAGTGTCAACAAACAAATCCCCATGGAAAATGTAAGAAACTAGCGTATTCCTGTAATTCTGAAAATCAGTATTAAAAATGTAAATATAATAAAAAACAGAATTTAATTAAACGTACAAATCTGTACAATAGAATTGGATAGGAAAAAATAAAAGTAATAATCATAGTCACTGAATTATATCAACAATATCTAGTAAACGATGGATGTTGGTTAGATAAAAAGACAGTTCACATTAATCTGTCATATTGTGAACATTTTTGACGCTATAGGTTTTATATGTATATAATTTTGTTCTATTAGTATTTATTAATTCCAATTAATTATAATGAAGCAGCAATATTTAAGATGCAGAAATAGGGAGCAAATCTATTATGGTTAATTAAGCAAAGAGGTGTTGTTAAAAAAACAAGGACAGAGATAATTTCTTTAAAATTATAAATGAATTGTTTAAATATATCAAGTAAGCGATTTTTTCGTTAATAATATTCGGGCAGTTTATTTATACATTTGTAGAAATTATTAACTAAACTGGGTGAGATGACATGTTTACTTGATATTGTGGTGTAATTCAATGCTGAATGGAGTTTTAGTCAGCAGAGTAGTTGTCATATAAAATATTATTAAAAATTTGAAGTAACTTTTTGGTATATATAGATGTTGCTCTCAGAGAGCTTCTTCAGATGTCAGTTTAAAAAATGTATCTACCTGTTCAATGTAGTCGACGTTTGAAACAGCCCCTCCAACAAAGGTTCCAAATCTGTGATCCAGAATGATCATGAAAATGGAAAACGTCCTTATCCCATACAAAATACTTAGAGATTCGTTAGAACTTTCGGCTTTATTTAGTTGTGGAAAATTTGTCTTGGCAGAAAAGGCCAGGAATATTCTATGCAAGAATGAACCTATAACGTTTATAGTTTTTTAATAAATTGATAGTAAGTACTATGTATACTTATTATATGAAGCAATTCAATATGTAAGGAAATTATATTACTATGCAATTATTATAAAACGTGTGGTCGACATTAAAATGAATTAAGTGCAAAACTTTGAGGGATACTGAAGTAATTGAGAAGTGATTTAAGTTCGGGAATTAATAGAAGTAATTCCAATAACGACGAAAAATATTGATTTACATTTTTAATTTAAAACTTGAAATGTGAATAAAAGTTCTAGTTTTTACTGAGCAAATGACAAATTTAAAGGAACCAATCAATTTAAAACTGTGAAATAGACAATAAAATATCTATTATTTCAATATTTTCAGTAGGTACTATGAAAGATTTGGGTCCGGATCCCATAAAAGTCACATTTTTTGCATATACTGTAATAAGTGAAATTACTCTACCATAATTATGCTGTAAAATATTTTACGTCTTCGTTAACATGCAGACAATTTAAACAATAAAAATATCGTATTTCTGTAATGGTATACTTAAATACTTAATAAGTTGACCTTTGATTCATTGCTCTTTTTAGCAATACTTAAATTAAATTTATAGGGTGTGTAGAATAAGTCAATAAAAATATAAATATTCTAGTTTTTGTTGGATCATCAACATTTTTATAACTGTACTACTGTATAATATTATAGAATAAACAGGGTGTTTCATAATGATGTGTAAATATTTTAAGGATATGTTTAAAAAGTAATTTTAGGGGGGTACTTCCAATACATTTTTTCGATTTGAGCCCTCCTGAGAAAATATTCGAATTTCAAAACGGCCGAAAAAATTAGCCTTTATTTTCTTAGCAAAAACGGTTAAACTTAGAAATTGGAATTTTGGTTTGTCTTTGAATTAAAGAAATTAGTACCCCTTGGTTTTTTTTTCTCTCAGAACTTTTTTCTACATTAGCTAATTTACACAATAAATAGCTTTTAATACTGCACTTCATTTAGAAACTTTTTTCACTCTTCTCCTTTTTTCGTATACTTCACGAGAAAAAAATATTTTTCCTTGCCGATTATACATAACTAGTATAACAGTTACTAAAAACATAGTATTGTCATTTTTTTTTAAAGATTACTAAAAATATCATTAAACTAATTATTGTTAACTGTAATACAATTCAAATTTCTAAGTTTAACCGTTTTCGCGAAACCAACTCAATTTTTAAGGGAAAATATATCTTACATTTTGCTCGAAGAACCAGCCGACCCTTATTTACTATTTACATAGATGAACAACTTCAAATGAATTTATTTTTACAAGGATTGAGAAGTATTTAAGAACAACCAATAGATATTTGGTAAAATAGATACACTAATGTGTTTAAAATTTACAAAAAACGATATAAAAGAATATTCCTAAATTTAAATAAAGTAAAACCTTAACATTAGCCGTGTTATCCCTAATGCGCATATTCGGAAAGAATAGCCTCATATGCAGGTGAGATCTTGTTGATATGTCATCGCTGTTATCATTAGCGTATTTTCTCTTTTTTTTTGTTTAAGCTTGTCATTTTCTAGTTTTACTAAGTATTTTTATTGTTTTTATTGTTGCTCTGCTGTATCAGTATGTTTATTGAGTGTTATTTTCTTCAACTGGTTTATTACACATGTGCTCTTAACCAGTACCAAACTTTTCTTGAATGATATCCTATTGCGAGGCTACTTCACTGACATGAAATATTTAATGCGCGTGCTCAGTATCATTGATATAATTTTAATTTATTAATTATATAAAAATCAATATTGAACAATAAATTTAAATATATAAATTCTATAATTCTTTTAGTTTGTCACTTGGGGTTTCAAACTTCTTAAATGTTTCTAATATTGCCAGAATATCGCGATATTTAGGGTTATGACAAAGAAGATATTTTGTTATATTGTGTCTAAAATACATAAGGTCGAAAATCGATCTAGTAAACATATTGGGAAATTCTTCATGACAGTGTGCCCTATGGGGTTGCCTATTATTTGGTGTATGTGGCGTCACTACTAAAAAGGTCTATTAAAATTGTATTTACGATAAAAAATTCTGATAAGCTATTTTTGTGCAAGGAATAGTTTTAAAGTTATTATCAATTTACTGAAATGTGTTATAAGCTCACTTCCATATAAAAAAAATCGGAATTGCAAATGGATAAAATTGGCAATAAAAAGCACTGATCAAATTTGCAGAATACTCATTGGCATCGAAATTCTGAGGCTCTTAGAGGTATTACTTCTCTTATAATTTTAAGTTTCACTTAAATAAGTAAATTAGTAGCCAAGTTTCATTCAGTATGATCCACGTTCATGTGAAACATTTTGCTAATAATAATTTTTTCTATAACCTGTTCAATATAGCATTATTTACAGAACACTCTGTATGTATACCTACATACCAATTTTATTCCGTTAGAATGTTAAACACAAATGTTTAAAAAATACCTCACAGGAATAACTTTGTACTTACTGTTATGAGATTTGTCGCTGTCCTTACAATATTCCCAAGTAGTTGAAAAAATTACTAGTAATACCAAAACTGTAGTTAATATGCTGAAACAAACAATTTAAAATGTAAAATGAACGGTAAGAATAGATGTAATGTCTTTTTTTTTAATTTCAATACCCTTTGACAACCAGTGGCTATAGATTCGCAAGGATTTTTCAGTCCAAGATGACTTTTTAAAGTTGTGACATACACTATCACTATACACTTGTCTAATGTCAAATCACTTCCAAATTTGCGTATTCTCTTGAAGGATAATTGAAATTATTATATTTACCTACGACCACTACTGTAAATACTTAAAAACACACCGTCTGCGATCAATGTAAGATTCCTATTACGTACGGTAAAAAAATCGCACAGCTTGGTAAAAAAACTGGAAAACTGTACGATTTTTTTACCAAGCTGTGCGATTTTTTTACCATGAGTGATAGGAATCTTACATTGATCGCAGACGGTGTGTTTTTAATTATTTACAGTAGTGGTCGTAGGTAAAGTATAGTACGTAATACGTGGGTGTAATGCAATTACGCACTTATAGAATTACGCACTCGCCGCTACGCGGCGCCGTGCGTAACTTTTCCATTCGTGCGTAAAATACTTTTTACAACACTTATTACGTAATATACTATTACACATTTGTTTGACTATGATTATATTATTCATGATCTTATTGCAAATATGAGAAACGTTTGTAATTGTAGTATTACGTAAGAAACCAAAGTACCTATTCCTAATTCATGCTCTGTACTTTAAAGATATGTCACAAATCGACGTTTACTCACATTTTCTGCGAGTTTACTGACCTAATTTGAAGTACTTATTCTCATGAATAACGAAAGTTGAACAAGTATTTACGTGTATGATACTCTATTATACTAATTGTAAGTAGATAGGTATTAAATTGTACAGACACTAATTACAACAAAATCAGTTATTCGGTAATTAATTAATGTTAGGTTTCTGCTTTCGCAAATGTTTAGATTTTATAATGTAGATAATTGTTTTTTCCGTATTATCTTCCTATTATCTAAAATAGATTGGCTTCCCATTTTTTCCGTAGTTCAATTTAGCAAATAAACTTTGAGAAAATGATAATATACTTTTTGAGGAAGATTTTTGGATTTCTGCGGATTAAATTATTAGATATTTAGTACAAATGCTTACCAGAATGAAATGTCCAACCCATCAAAGCCTCGCTGTGAATTTGACGATGTGCACGCCTTTGACGAAATTTTTATTGTAAAAGTAACATTCTCTTCTTTCAGAGGGTGGTCAATTTTACTAAAATAGTCATTGGTGTATATTTCGATATTTGAAGGCGTGCAAGATGCTGGAAGACACCATCCCATTTTGACCACATTTCTGGACTGCTGGGTAACATCGTCAAATTTCTAAAAAAAAAAAAATGTATGGCAATGACGTATTTTTTTTTGGTATAGCGGGCAATGAAAAATCTTCGATATAAACTGCTGATAGTTCTTAAAAAACGCGTATATTCAATCGTTTTAGATCAGTAACTTTCTTTTGTCCACAGCTGTACGGCAAAAAAAGGATTTAATAATTTTTCGGTTACAAAATGCTACAATTTTGTTAGCCATTAAAATAACTGAACAAATAATTTCCGATACTAGAAATGCAGAAGACATTTATCTCCACAACGAGACATCTAAATAAGATGATCTGTCTAAATATAATAAATACAAAAGCTCATACCTAACATGTTGAAATCGTTAAATAATGCAATCATTCAAAGAAATATCTTGTATTCTTGCTGTCCTATTATTACCTTTGCTAAAGACTAATCACGTAAAAAACAACTACTTACTACAAAGAGGTGTTTTTCTTTTAACATATAACTTAGGATTGTGGAAAAAAATATAATATAAAGGTCAGACTTGACATCTTGATTTTTTTAAATAGAATAAAAATGTGAAAACTAATAATAAAATATATGATTTTACAAGAAATATATTTTTTGTACAACTTTAACACCCTGTATCTCGAATACTGAGTCCCACAGGAAAAGTTTCTAGAGCAAGCTCGACTTATTTTTTCGGTAAGGAATCTAGCCTGTAGTTTTTGTATTTAAAGTGAAATCACCCTGTATTTCGCAATAAAATATGAAAACGGAGTATACTGTTATTAATTTAAATAGAAATCCACATGATATAAAAATTTTACCTAGAAATTGTCACTGTTTTTCGCAGTGTATTGTACAAAATTAACTACTTATTAATGACAAATTTTGAAGAAATCATGAGTGTATGTCTAGATTAGGTAAGACATATTCAAAATTCTAAAACAATTTAATATTATTTCTGTTTATAGGTAGGTATCTACTTAATTGTCTGACAGAAACAAAGGAATTATTTAATTTGTCAAAAAACTTTGACAAACAAAAAAATTACAATTGTTGTTCAATATGGGTGGTTGAAAATTTTAATTTTATCACTGTCGCTTTTCTGATTAATACAAGTCAATTAACTTAAGATTTATAGGATGATAAGAACATCTATATTAACTTGTCCTTGATTTCCAAGCTGTTTTTGACGCCTTTTCATTCTTAAACATTACCCAGCATTGATTTCAGCCTTTTATTACTTGTCATAAAAAGACCAGTTCTCAAATCTACTTTACACATTTTTTCATCCTTAAGCTTTCAAAAAGAATTACCCGGACCGCATTTCTTACTTTAGTTCACTTGTTGGAGATAGTGAGAAATGCAGTTAAGATATCGACAATTTGTTATGCATCCAAATGGTTTATAATTCTTTCGTCGTCGGAATTTTCTACAACCATGAAATAAAATGCAGCATTTAATCTTGTGTGTGAATGTTAGCAGCTAAAACTAATTCAAAATTTGAAAAATAAATGATAGAAAATATATTCCCTAAAAGCAAAATGAATATAGCAGAAATGTAGTTATAGACTTTAACGGATAGGGACGAACGCCCAAAAAAAAGTACCATAACCATTAAGATTACTAGATTGCAAATACTTACATACAACTTAGTGACCACTGAGTCGTTTGGATCAAAATAGAGCGAGAATGGATTTCTAGTAGTTTTTGGTTGTGGGACATTAGCTGTGACGACCGTTAGGCAGTATTGTGTTGGAAAAGGAGCTCTTGCAGTTAGGCATTGTGCAAAATCTCCCATATTGTATATGCTTCCACGGAGTACAGCAGTTGTTGAGCTTGCCGAGGCATCTCTCACTTTAGAAAAGACAAAAAGTATTTGTTTTTGTTGATTTTCGCACAAATGTATCTTATTTTTATACTATAAATAGATACTTATAAAAGATTTTCTATGAACATCTAATTTGTGTCTTTTACATGATCTCTTAGATAAAAGTTATACAGGGTGGTCCGAATTTTATGCAGGAAACTTCTAGGGCAGATAGATCTCTTTAAAATAATATGTGTTTGCCTTATAAACATTGGTCTGGAACAACCCCGTTTTAGAGATACAAGGTGTTGAAGTTGTTAAAAAAAATTGATTTTTTGTTTATATCTCCGGAATCTATTAACCGATCTCAATAAAATTTGGTACAGATAATGTATGATAGTAGGCCTTACATTCCCTAAAATATGAGCTTTAAAGATTTAACCAGTGGTGTACAACTGGACAGGGGTCACCCTTTTTTTAAAAAAAAAACTACGCCACTGCATTTTCTACAAGTTATTGTAACGGATTTATATTCTAATGCACAAAATACGTAAAAAAGGTAACTTGAATTTTTTCCCTAAGATTCGCCGTTTTCAAGTTATTCATACCAATACAATCCCCTTGTGCAGACATTTCTACCCATAATATTACAAGAATATTTATGTTTATGGTATAAAGTAAGTGCAATTTGTAAGCACATCAACAAAATTCTTTACACTTGTTTCCACACCACCTTAGTTCCTTACGCATTTTAATTTCCCCTGGAAGCCTAACCCACTATCTTTACAAATAAGGACAACTTAAATCAAAATAATAATAAATGTACATTTACCAAAGGCGAAGGGTAGTGAATTTTCACAACCTGCATATTTGGTCACAAGAAAATCCTCATGAAATTCGTACAAGATCTTTTCAACACGAATTTTCTGTGAACGTGTGGCTCGGAATAATTCGCAATAAAGTTTGTGGACCTTTCTAAACCCGTCTAAATTCCCAGTCATTTCTAAACTTTCTAGAAAACCATCTATTTGAATTATTAGAGGATGTTCCATTAAAGCTGGATACAATGGATGGTGCTCCTGCGCATTCTGGGAGAATAATATAAGAATGGCTTAATTAAAATTATTTGGGTCGATGGATAGGTAGAAGACTAAATGCCAATGTCAACCATAATTATGCAGAGGGTTCAGTGTCTTGGCCAGCCAGATTGACATATCTAAACCCCCTGGACTTCTATGTTTGGGGTTATCTGAAAAGTAAAGTTTATTCTACTCCAACAGATACAAGACCACAACTACTGCAACGAATAGAAGACGAGTGTAATACAATTGTTGTAAATACGTAACGTTAATTTTGTTTCTTGTTTAGTTGCTGCTGCTTGGTAAATATATTTTTATTATTATTTTGATTTAAATTGTTCTTATTTGTAGAGTATTAGGCCTCCAGGGAAAACTAAAACACGCCAGGAACACTACCTCACAGGTGGTGCAAATAATTTTGTTGATGTGCTTAAAAATTGCACTTACTTTTAAGCATAAGCATAAATATTCTTGTAATATTATGGTTGCCACAAGGCAAGTATTGATTTGAATAACTTGAGAACGGCAAATCTTAGGGAAAAAATTAAAGTTACCTTTTTTACGTATTTTGTGCATTAGAATATACATACGTTACAGTAATTTGCAAACAATGCAGTGGCGTGTGTTTTTTGTAAAAAAGGGGGCGACCCCTGTCTAGTTGTACACCACTGGTTGAACCTATAGCGCTCATATTTTAGGGAATGTAAGGCCTACTATCATATATTATCTGTACCAAATTTCATTTAGATCGGTTTATAGATTCCGGAGATATAAACAAAAAATCAATTTTTTTTAACAACTTCAACACCCTGTATCTCTAAAACGGGGCCATTTCAGACCTATGTTTATAAGGCAAACACATATTATTTTAAAGAGATCTATCTACCCTCGAAGTTTCCTGCATAAAATTCGGACCACCCTGTATAAATCTACAGGAATAAATGAAAATTCTGAGCATAGGGGAACTGGTAAAACTGATAAACAGAGGAATTAAAGACACTGGAATAGCAGAAGATACTGAACATGTTGAAAAGAACTAAATCCAGTGAAACTGTAGAAAGCATACCAAAGGTACACAAGGTTTAGTACCTTCTACTGCTACTGGCAACAAAAGGTACTAAACTCGTTGAAAGTGAAGCCACACACAACTGAGTGTACTAGACGTACAGAGGGGACTAGAGCCACTATAATAACAATAGTTACTAAATATGTTGAAACTGAGGTCACAGCTCTGCATACTCAAAGCACAGAGCCAACAAAGTTACTGGAACAGCAGAAGGTACTCAACATATTGATTTTGTGGTTACGTTTAAGCATACTGAAGACATACAAGTAACTAAAGCTACTGGGATAGCAGAGGGTAGTTAACAAATTGAAACTAAAGGCAGAGAGGGAAATAAATGTGTTAGACCTTCTGATTTTCAGTACTTCTGAACATGTTGAAACTGAAGATACTAAAGGTACCGTAGGAACTAAATCTAGTTAGACTGAAGTTCTGAAAGTGTCGAAAACTGAGGGTATTGCTGAGCATACTGCAGGTACAGAAGGTAGGTACTAAAGTCACTGGAATAACAGAAGATACTACTGAGCATAATGAAGGAGAAAAAGGTATTGAAAACGTTCAAACTG
This sequence comes from Anoplophora glabripennis, assembly GCF_000390285.2. NCBI lineage: Eukaryota > Metazoa > Arthropoda > Insecta > Coleoptera > Cerambycidae > Anoplophora > Anoplophora glabripennis. The sequence continues at coordinate 464,968 of NW_019416296.1, forward strand.
AATCCGCAGCTGAGGCACCATACTGATGGTACTGACCTAAAGTTAATAAGATCGAAGATAGTGTTGAGGATGCATAAACTAAGGTGATGGATGAGCATTTTGAATGCACAGAAGGCTACTGGAATAGCAGAAAGTCACAGCTGAGTGTATTGAAAGTACAGAGAGAACTAATGTTAAAAGAATAGCAGAAGCTACTGAACATGTTGAAACAAATTGATAGGTACTGTGGGGTCTCAAGGGAATTAAATCGAAGAAAGGGCTGAGTGTACAGAATCTGAGGAGAAGGATGAGCAAATTGGAAGCACAAAAGGTACTAAGCTACTGGAATAGCAGACGGTATTGAATGTTCAAAGTGAAGCCATAGCTGAGCACACTGAAGGCATTGTGTTTTTTGTTATTGGCAGAAACAAAAGTTGTATGACAAAAGAGTCAATTACTGTTTCAGGTTTCTTTGGTGGTCTCCATGTTTTGGGCAAAATATAAATCTATGTTCATATTCATTAAAACCTTTCTACATCAAATTTTATTGAAATATCTTAAAAAGTGAAGTTATAAAAAAAATTATGGCCTATTTTTTCCAACCACCATATAAACTAAAGCAAAAAATTAATGGGTCAAAAAAATTTTCGAAATCTTTCCGTGATTTTTGACAGACTGTATTTAAGTGAAAAATGGTCGTATCGGGAATTAAAAAAAAAGCGATTTGAAGCTCTAAGATTCTAGTTTTTAGATCTTTTGGTCGAAATTTTTTAGGAGCTACGGTTATCATGCAATTCTAAGAAATAGTGCGACAAAAAAGTTTTGCAATTTTTTTTTCTTCTGATTTTTTTTTCAGCTAAGCCATTGCATAGACCAGATAGCTTGTTTATTCAGCTTCAATGTCCTTTTTTTAAATTTCGATACGACCATTTTTCATCCAAATATCGGACTTTTAATGAAAAAGGATCCCTTTGTCTTCAATCATCGATATCTCGGCAACAAATGGTCGTACAGAGAATTGAAGGGCAGTTTCGAAATCTGGAATAAATTTCCTATAACATGCTGTCGGAAACTTTTCGGAAATTTTTTTTTTCATCTTTTGCACGAATTTTAAAAAACAGGAAAAAATGGTAATTTATGTTTTTTTAGAAAAGACTAATGTTAAAGCATGAATTTTACAGTTCGATATAGATATATAGAACATATAAGAACCCTGTAAATTTTCATCTCGATCTAGAGAACCGTTTTTTTTGTTTCAAACAGTCAAACTTTTGAAAAAAATTAAAGGGTCACGTTTTTTGAGCTTAAACACTTAATAATCAGACTTAAAATGGAAAAATATTTTTTTTGAGGTTTTCTCACATTTTTATCGCAAATAACGGTTAAATTGATGAAAAAAAGTTTTTTGTTGTTTTTTTTTTGGAAAACTTTCCGGGCATTAAATAAAACAATATCCAATTTTTTCGAGCACGATTCGGCTTTTCCGTCCTGTGCTTCTGTTCAACTTTTAATTAAATTAAAATTAAAGTTGATGACCCAAACCAGATTTCGACCCCGACTAATACCGTTTTAAGAGACAAATTTCTAATTAATTTTTGTGCAGTCTGTAATCACTTAAAAAATAGTTTTTTTCAAAACTACCCTTTTTCTTCTTTGAAAAAAAAAAATTTTTTTTTATCAATTTAAACGTTATTTGCGATAAAAATATGAGAAAACCAAAAAAAATAAAATTTCCCATTTTAATCATGATTATGAAGAATTTAAACTCAAGAAACGTGATCTTTTAATTTTTTTCAAGAGTTTGACTGTTTGAAACAAAGAAACGGTTCACTAGATCGAAATGAAACTTCACAGGGTTCTTCTGAGTATATTAAACTGTAAAAGTCATATTTAACATTTGTCATTTCGTGAATATTTCTAATTTAGCCGTAAATTTTCTAAAAAACCATAAATTACCCTTTGTTTCTGTTTTTTAAAATTCGCGTAAAAGATGAAAAAAATTTTTTTTCCGTAAAGTTGCGGCAGCATGTTATAGGAAATTTATTCCAGTTTTCGAAACTGCCCTTCAATTCTCTGTACGACCATTTGTCGCCGAGATATCGTTGATTAAAGGCAAAAGGATCCTTTTCTATTAAAAATCTGATATTTCGATGAAAAATGGTCGTATCGAAATTAAAAAAAAAAAGGAAATTGAAGCTGAATAATCAAGCTATCTGGTCAATGCAATGGCTTAGTTGAAAACAAATTTCCAAGTCCATGGACTCAGAAAAAAAAAAGAAAAGAATTTGAAAATTTTTTGTCGCACTATTTCTTAGAATTGCATGAAAAAATTTCGACTGAAAGATCTAAAAACTAGAATCTTCAAGCTTCTTGCCTTTTTTAAATTTCTGATACGATTATTTTTCACCTAAATACAGTCTGTAAAAAATCACGGAAAAATTTCAGAAATTCTTCTGTCCCTTCAATTTTTTGCATTAGTTTATATATTTTTGGCAACGCACGTTTGTCAGCCTGTTACTCTTTTTTTATTAATCACTATCAAAGTCATATTTACTACAGTTTCAGTTTAGCACATTTCAGGAACATATTACATAAAAAGTATTTTATGTAATATTAGAGTATTAAAGTATTTTTTTAATTAAGGCTTCCACAAATTGTAAACTGATAAATACAATATTTTTGGAATTTTTTTTTACATTTTAGTTACGAATTCCGAGAGATACGAGAATGACTGAAAATTACACTTATAACTGTCACGGTCAATGGCATATAATCTCACAACAAAGTCAGGTTTGTAATAAATTATATTAAATTAAACCGCTGGTATGGTAATTGAGAGATGTTCTTATTCAGAAACAATAATCTTCAAGAATTAAGCCATATTATATAAGATACAATTTAAGCATAAAAATAAATAATTACATGTATATTATAGGAAACTACTTATGTAAAATTGTAATTTTTCTCTAAATTTTGATAAAAAATATAAGAACAAAAAGCAAATAAACAATAACGAAATAAGATGTCTTATAAACAAGTCATAAAACATACCCACGTGTGTTATTTAATGAGATATGTAGATATAAAACAATTTGGCGGTTCTTTTATGTATAAACAAGAATGAATTTTAAATTGCAGAAAAATTTAGAATAATGGCACATGGATTAATTTTAATTACTAAATTGTATTATTTAATAACAAAATAACAATAAATTAGCAAATTGATTGCTATTTTATCGACATTTTAATTGACAACAAAAACTTCCATTTCTAAAAGCTTTAAACTTGTTTACAAGTAGTTGTTATAGAACCAACTCTGCTGCGAAATTATTTAAAAAAAAAATAAATAAAAATTCCGTGAATTAATCGAGTTGCACGACATTGTATCGTCTATGAAAGCTGAATATTCTCTGGGTATGGATGATATTCCAGGTATCATTATTAAAGCTAGTCTCGACTTGATTGAACGGCCTTTCTTATACCTTGTAAATATGTCTCTGATGACAGGAACCTTCCCCAATGTTTTAAAACAATCTAAAATAATACCTGTTTACAAAACAGGTGACGTGACTTCAGTGACCGATTATAGACCGATTGCTTTACAAAATCAGTTTGCAAAAATATTTGAGAAGGTTTTTTATGATCAGCTTTGTGATTTTTTGGGTAAAAATAATAATAAAATAACACCATATCAACATGGATTTGTTAAAATGCTGCTTTATATCAAAGTATAAAATTTCTTCAGGAATGCCTAGATAATAAATATAATACCTATGGTGCTTTTTTCGACTTTAGTTCTGCATTTTATGTGGTGGATCATGGTATTTTATTTGTAAAATTGGAAAAGATTGGCATTAGGGGCATTGCTCTGAATTGGCTAAAATCATATTTACAGGATAGATTGCGTGTGCATCTCAGTGATGGCACACAATCAAAAGTTTTACTGAATAACAGTGGGGTACCACAGGGCAGTTTGTTGGGCCCGGTATTATTTATTATTATGATTAATGATCTGCCTGATATAGCAGACAGAGATGTGTTACCGATATTATATTGTTCCACCGAACAGATTCAACGTCTTTTACAAAATATAATGGAATGGACCAAAAAGAATAAGTTAAAAAAGTTAAATTGTGATTAATCCCATTTATGAAATTTCTTGCAAGAAATACAATTTCTTTAAGCTTCTTATTTAGACAACTAAGACCGGTAGTTGCTGATTCAACGCTTCTCTCATTATATTATGGACATGTATATTCCTTACTATCCTTTGGGGTAATTTGTTGGGGAAACGCTGTAACTGCAAATTTGGTCTTGATAGCGCAAAAAAATATCATTCGTATAATGGCACAGGTCCCGAGAAGATCTACATGCAAAAAACTATTTCTTAAATATAATTTATTAACATTCCCTTCTATATACATATACTTCAGTGCATTATACATAAAGAACAACATAAATGAATTTATAAAATATTCATACATAACACAAGGTACAAAGACGATCTGCGAATGCCACAGTGTAGGACAGATAAGTGTTTTAAAGGAATTCAGTCTATGTCTATTCTTAAAAAATATAAATTCACAAAATAAATTTAAACAAGAATTAAAAAAATTTCTCCTCCCTTGGACCTTCTACTCGGATGATGAATATTTTAACATTAATGTTTGTATTTAATTATTTTCTGTGACATATCATTAAGAATTGTATGTTGTACAAAGTCTTGATCTCTGGAATTAAATAAACAAACAAACAAACAAACAAACAAACAAACGGTGGTTTAATTTTAAAGTGTGTAGAAACGCTATAGAAATAATTATAAGGTAACGAAATAACAGTAATAAAAACTTTACTCACTTTCGTAGGCCCACAACGTAAAATTTTTCAAATTATCCAAATATTCTTCATTGTGTTGTTTGCACAGGAAATTGTCACTTTTTTCTACTGCTACCGGTAAAGAAGGGAAAATACTATAGTCACTTTCCGCCCCTATTAAACTGATAAGGCACAAGCCAGGCAGCAATTTATACATTTTTCAAAATTGGGAGTCTCTATAACAATATATGTTTTTACTTGTCCATTTAGTCGCGATCCGTAGAATCGCACTATCGATGAGAATGAACAAAACGCAAAGCTTTACTGGAACAGCTAATTTTAAAGGGAATAAATAATCCGCAGTCAGTCCGGTGGAGTATCCTTCAAATATTTTTTTCAATACCGGTCGACTTTTCCGTAACGTTTATGCGAGACTCGTAAATCTACGAGGATTCTGCGAGTTCTACCACCATATTCGACAAGTGAACACTTAATGTTGTTTGGCTTTGCGAAACTGTTGCCGCCGATTTGCGCAAATTTAATGGTTATTAACTTCAAAATCTTGTAGTTGAAATTGAATTTGGTGTAATATATCGTCGATCTATTGTAACTGAACAATATTTCTTATTTGCAAAATAACTGGCACAGTTGTATAACATCATGAGAAAGAGGAGTGACGTTATCTCATTTTGAAAAAAATGCTTCGATTATGTTACTCAGAAATAAACAAAAATTTTATTTAGTCGATATGATTATTTCTGGATAAAAAGTGTTAAATTAAAAGCACATTCTAGACATCACTTAATTTTACATTGTGTCTGTTTGCAGTCTTCCATTTACCAGGAAATACAGCTTTTTTCATAAATTGTTTTAAATATTGTTTATTTGTAGATTTGTTTAAATATTTGAACATTTTTTTACATGTAGAAAAAAATTCAGGATTAATATACAGAGTGTGCCAATATTATGGATACATGTAACTACCACAAATTCTTGGAGTCAGTTTTTATTTCTACATATTAAATCAGACAAAACGTTTTACAATTACTCTAGCCACTTATTTTGCTCCCAACAATCTGTTGTAGTTCCATGAACAAGGAATATGTGGACACCCTGAATTTTCAAATGTAATTACAACTTTTTTTTGACTGACGGTTATCAAATTTTGTTACTGTTGCTGCTGCTGCTGCTGCTATTGTACATGCTATTATTGCTGTTGTTGTTCGTGCTGCTACTGCTACTGTTGTTGTTGTTGTCGTCGTCGTCGTCGTCGTCGTCGTCGTCGTGGTTGTTGTTGTTGTAGTAGTCGTCGTCGTCGTCGTTGTCGTGGTTGTTGTTGTTGTTGTTGTTGTTGTTGTTGTTGTTGTTGTTGTTGTTGTTGTTGTTGTTGTTGTAGTCGTTGTTGTTGTTGTGATGTTTTTTTCTTTTTTTAATTTTCGAGCTACAATATGTATTATTACTTATTAGTGTTTTTGTTGAAAACGACAAAGTTTTCTGAAAACTAACAAGAGTAAGAAAAGTTTTAGAATTAAATTCCTTATAAAAAAAGTAATAATTTTTTAAGTTCCCCAACGGGTTAAAAAATTCTGTCACATTTTAATTACACTCACACCTTGTACCAAATTTGCTTAAGTTATAATTGAAATATTGATTTCTTTCGAAATTTGAAACCCCACTTTCGAGGCCTATAACGTCTCAGGCGTACAGTTTAGTATAAAGGTAAGTGGCGTTAAATCACCATATTTTGGGTTCCCTGCTCTGTGTCGATTCCTATGTGAAACACCCTGTATTTTCACACCTGTACTTCTCAAATAATCTATACTTCTGCAAGTACCTATATTTAAGATTAAGAAATTGTATTGGTCGTTATACTTTCGCTTCTGAATGAAAAGAACCATTATTAAAAATTTGTAAACTGCGTAAATTAAATATACAAGCGAAATACATTCTAAATTTCTAAATGGAATAACTAAGAAAATGTGCTGAAACTAGTTTAAATTCAGATGTGAATGCACTTTACCAGTTACGTAAAGACACAGCTATAATAAGATACCGTTTATGTCAACTGTGAAGAAATTGTTTTATTGAAAGCGATATTGACCTTGGCCTACCTAGATCGAGTTTGGAGATCTGGCTATCTTAGGAATCGATGCCAATCGAAGAGAGAATCTTCAGTTTCGTGCTCGGTCAAACAATATGAAATTACCTTAAATAAATAAGAATGATATAAGTTAGCAGAAACTATAATTATTCACTTTGCAGATCTTCATTTTCAAATATGTTATTAAAAAACATTGCATTTAGATAATTTTACGTTAATTTTGCGTTATTACGGAACAGGGAGGCCTCAACTAATTATAAATTACAGTGGAGTCGGGGTGGATGCAGATCTTATAGAACTAGGTACAATGATGTACCTATTTATTTTCTTTTATAAAGAAGGGCGCCAAGTGATTTTTTTAGCCATATCCACTGAAACTGTTAAAATCACTAAATCACAGGCCAAACGTTCTGGAATTCTGGAGTTGTGGGGAGGGTAGCAAAGCTACAGCACTTAGGTCCCATTGGGCCCCTTGTACTTCCTCCCATTAGAGAGATCAATCCCCCTGAGCCGCCAGCCAGCCTATTACAGTGAAAAAGGTGGTGACGTTGCTCAGGGGGATCTCTCTAATATAGGCCATTGTAGGCCAGCGTTCTCCCAACATGGACTCTCTTGTTGACAAGACGGCAGTGCATTCACATAGTACATGCAATACTGTCTCGTCTTCCTGTTCACAGCCCCTACAAAGAGGTGTTTCACACTTCCCCATATTGTAAAGGTGTTTCCTTAGCCAACAGTGTGCAGTTTGAATACCTGTCACCAGGCGAAGATTTGACCTAGACATGGCCAGGTATTTTTTGGATTTGCCTTTGCTAGGATACCTCCTTAGCGAAGTGACAGCTAATCGTTTCATCCCACCGTTTCATGAATTCTTTGTGGGTGTCTTCCTTAATAATTCCAGAAATTGCCGGCAACGGAAGCACACTGGAAGGACCGGGTCCAAAAATATTGAGGCCCGATGCGCTCCTGGCTAGCTTGTCGCTTCTTTATTGCTATAGCACTGCTCGTGTCCCTTTACCCAGCATACAGATATGCTGTTAGAGGCTGAGGCCACAACCAGTGCTTGATGGCATTCCCATAATGTCCTAGTCATTATCTTATGATTGCGCAGGGTCAGTAGCGCTCGTCTACTACCCGTGTAGATTCTGATGGTTTTACCCGTAGTATGTCTGCGGGCAATTTCCTTAGCGGCTATGATTATGCCTGTTAACTCCGTTTGTACAACGGTAGCATGCCTATCTATTGCCCACTGATATCGGATGTGCAGGGATCTAGAGCATATTCCACATTCCTCCTTCCTTTTTGATCCGTCTGTGAAGACGCTGATTACATCTCCACGGGCTGTCTCCTCTTGTCTCTTTGTGAGTACAGTGTACGGTTTATCAAATGCAAACCAGGGAGAATAACTGTCAGTGTCTGCCTGCAGAAGGGGCGTCTTCCTGACGACCTCACTCCATAGGCAACTTCTAACTTCTCCGCATCCTACATCCGGTTTTAAACCAACGTTCTTGAGGCGAAGCATAGTTGTCAAAGCCATTTCTCTTAGATAAATATCCAGAGGTAGCAGACACAGCATTGCCTCCATTGCTATGGTGGGTGTTGTTCGCATAGCTCCAGTTATGCTCAGACAGGCAATCCTTTGTACTTGGCTGAGCTTTTGTCTAGCTGTCGTCTGCTGGGATTTCGGCCACCAGACGACAGCCCAATAGGCTAACATTGGCCTCACTATGGCAGTATATATCCAGTATCCACATAACCACGTTTGGTTTCATACCCCAGGTTTCGCCAACGGTTCTGCGGCACTGCTTATAGGATATGTACGCCTTTTTTAATCTTCTTTCAAAGTGAAGATTCCATGTTAGCCTTGCATCGAGTGTAACCCCTAGGTACTTCACATCAGATGCAAAGCTTAGCGTAGTGTTTAGGAGAGTTGGTGCCTTTGTTGGCCCCAATTTTCTCTTCCTCGTGAAGAGGACCATTTCCGTCTTCCTGGGGTTCACTGACAGAGCATGGTCCTCACAACACTTTCCAATAATTCTTAGGGCTGTTTGCATTCTTTGGCGAATGATCCCTTCGAACTTTCCGCTAATCAGCATAGTGAGGTCATCTGCATAGGCGATGGTAAAGATGCCTTCCAAGTTGAGGTGGCATAGGAGACTGTCTAGAACTAAGTTCCACAGCAGTGGCCAAACGTTTTGAGGGGTAAAAAAAAATTACCTGAATTGTAAATGAACTTTAGAAATTTAATATAAAGCCCCCTTACACTTACGAACAAATTGTGCAAGCGTACGTTGTGCAAACAAGGTCCCCCATACACTATACGTATTTTTTGCAAACTCCAGTTACTTTTGTCTTGTTTTAATGGTAATGTCTCGCGACGCAGCCTGTTTAGCTATAATAATTTCTATTGCATCGGATGTTGGTGTTAAAAAAAGAAAAAGGAAACAAAGAGTCTGGATGAAAGAGTGGTTATGAAAAGATCTGTTTTTAGCCATGCAAATCTCCTCAAAGAACTTCAATTGAGTTCACCACACGACTATAAAAATTATTTGCGAATGGACCCCATAACCACATGTTATCACGCTTAAAAACAACTAAAGTGATTGCAAAATATGTCGCGAGTACCTACGCCCTTACACGATGCGACAGTTGCGCAACGCCACTCGTTGTGCAATTAATTTCAAACAGTTTTGAATTTCTGCAACTAGTTGCACAGCACCTCAAACAAACACCATATACTATACAATTGTTTGCACAACAGTCTCAGTTGCGCAATTTGTTCTCAGGTGTATGGGAGGCTTAAATGTAAATGAGTAATAGTGGTAAACTAATATACAGAAAAAGACACTTAATTACTGCAGATTAAAGTAACATCTATAATAAATGGCTTAGCCAAAGCAAAATATGTGTTCGTGGGAGAAAATATCCCATGGGAAATAGTAGTTAGTAACTAGAGAAAACTTGTATGCTGACATACTATTCATGGTACGCCAATAATAATAATGGTACCTGGGTTGGTTTTATAACAAACCCTACATATTAATGAGTGAGAAAAGAAAAATAATGTAATCCACTAAGTAATACTTATCGCTATTACATCAAAGGCTCTGAAGTTTTTCTTCACCGGGCTCCAACCTCGTAGAATTGTTCTGGTGGAGGTATATTTTCACTCAATAAGAAACGACCCTGGTGTTTTTGACAGAGTTCGACAGTCATTTTCAACAGTTCTTGTAGATTACGATGCTTTACATGTAATTTTCGGTAATAAAATTTTTCATTTTTCTCGCCCCGTATCTTGGGAGCAATCCGCTCTTCAAAAATTATCAAAGGACAAAATATTCTTAGAATAGTCCAGGGAATAACCCCTTGAATTTTTGCTGTATTTTTAATAAACACCCTGTATATTTTATTATTATCTCTGGTATTTTTATTTTATTTTGAATAGAGCTATTTCAAATATCTTATCAAATAAAGTAAAACAGTGTTCTAAAAATCTAGTTATGCAAAAGATATTTAACCTTATATAGACAATGAGACAACTGATGATATTGCATTGAATCATACCATCAATATCTCGTAAACAGCTAGTCATTAACAGTTATCTACAACAGAAATTAAAAATGTTACGTCTAAATATTTAATAACAAAAACACATATTATACCTGACATATTGAAATTATTAAATAATATAATGTTTCAAAGAAATATCATGTATTCTTGTTCTAAGATCATCCTAGACAAAGGCATATGTAAAAATATCAGCGATACACAGATCATATGTTTTCTAGTATCTTTATATTTTACTTGCGATTGTATTTTCAAGTGGCCTCTTTGCAAATGACTCAGAGGAACTTATACAGTGTTGTTCGGGGCCAAACCTCAACGCATGGAAAATATATCTAACCTCATAGGGAAGATTCCTAAGTGATGGTATTACAGGAAACAATTGTTCTATGGGCTAAATATAGAACAATAACAATACAGGATATTTCTTTATAAAGTTACATTACTTTGAACAATTTCAATATGTCAGATATGTGTTTTTGTATTTATACAGAGTGTCACGGTACTTGAAACAAAAAAGTGGTGTACAAATAGATCAGGTCAAAATAATGTCAGTTCTTCATATACATTTTTTTCATACGGGCCTTCGTTAACAAGTTACGGGCCCTCAAATGTAAAAATTAAAAAGTTATTTTTATTTACAGTCTCTAAACTATTAGCTGCAGTATGATGCAAATTTGGTGATCGATAACACATGCGTACAGCTTGTTTTTGATGTTCTAAGTGAAACTCCATTATGTCCAGAACGCCAGGGACGGACTTTGCCCAATGGCTGACAACCCGGAATTTTTGCATAGATGACAGTCGCCATCTGCCTGTATCAAAAATAAGTTCCGTGAAGAATTACCAAAATACATTTTCAATACGGGCACCTTCCACCTCCACACACTTCCTAATTCACGAATGTTATTTGTTTATACACGAAAAAGCATTTCTGGGGTAATAATTTAATAGGCCCATACGTTTTTGAGGAACGTCTGAATGGACATCAATATTTGAAGCTTTTGCAAAATAATTTGCAACCACTATTAGATGTTCCATTAGACACCTGAAGAAACGTTTGGTTCATGCACGATGGGGCTCCTCCCCATTTCAATATTGATATACGAAATTATTTATCCATTGTATTTAATAATAAATGCATTGGGAGAGGAGGCCCGCTTTCTTGGCCACCACGTTCTCCAGACTTTATACCTGAAAAGTTTAGTGTACGCAACCTCAGTACAGATAAGAGATGAGTTGCTACAAAGAATTAATTTCCATTGTGATAATATTAGACATACCCCAGAAATGCTTTTTCGTGTTCGACTAATCTGATAGAATTAAAAAAGAAAAAATAGAATAAAGTAAAAAGAGTTTTATTGGAAAAATTAACTAATAATTTCTTGTAGATTGACAAAATTTGTCTGAAACGATATTCATGTTGAAAAGGTAATCAAGTTTGATACGTACATATCCTCAGTAATAGTAGGAAATATATGTCTTGCTCACTTTCTTGTAATCGTTACTAAGTTCATTGCTTTTAATAATGTATTATTAAAATGCAAGGTTGGGTGTACTTCTTTATTTACCACCCTGAGAAACACAAAAAAACTTCCTCAGTAAGATCATTAGTGCAATTAAAACATTTTACCAAAATTGGGTATATGTACGTGCATACTTAACTTCAGTGTCTCGTAAGCAGGGTTATAATTTGCGAAAATGAACTAGTTTTGGGGAAAACCTTGTTACATTTAAAATATGCATTCATACATGAATCATTGGCTAAAGTAATATGCCCTTTATTTAAAGAAAGTAAATTACCGTGTTTCCAAATTTACTTCTTTATAATTCTTCTGTCACGTTAAAGGATTTAATAATTAATGCGAGGTTATCTAGTAAATCACAATTTTAATGAGCTCCCGAATGTAATGACAATTCTGAAAGTTATTTTAATTAATTCCTCGATATAAATGAATCGACTGAAGCGCGCTATAATACTTTATGGGGAAAAGGCAACGAGGACTATGGTAAATAGTTTAAATAAACACAGACAAGAAGGAAGTGCTGACAAGGATATATTGAGGTAATATTTTGAACAAGTATTTTATTATTCTTGAGGTAGATTAATGCAGATCAACACAAATAAGTTTGCGTGCTGGACAAAACTCCAGGTAGCCGCTATCCCAACAGCTGCTCTGCAGTTTAATAAATTCAAACAGGAGAAATTTTCTATGAAACACTTTTTGTTAGAAATATAAAGTTTTAAAAAGGTTTTATTGAACAATAAACCATTTATTACTTTTGTCTCAATATAAAAGCTCTAGTTCAAATGTTTGCGAGATATGTTAAAGTTTGAAAAAAGTCAATTTTTTATGCAAAACAAACTTTTTGATATTGAAAAAATACCGAATATTCAGTTAATAATAAAATATGGTATTTTCAATAATAGACCTCTTGCAGAAAAAAATATTCTAATAGTTTTTGTATCTACACTGAATACTACAAACAATGTGTAAAGGTTTTGTTATATTAATTTATTTTTAAAAAGTTATTAAATATTAAAGTTTTAATCGGTTCGTTTCGCGCGCAAGCGCCAGGGACTGGGATGTCGACACGTTGACGTCATCGGTAAGTAAATGACAAGCGCTACATATACAATAACGCGTTTCGACAGTGCAGCTGACTGCTTTGGTTATTAAATGTGTGGAGTGGTGACAATAAGCAGTACGATACTTTATATATACTGTAAATTTGTGAAGTTAAACTTATATTAACTATGGCAAATCCCTCTAAACCATATAAATAGTCCAGACAGCATCTATTTCAAAAAGTCCATATTTGGGTATATCCACGGAGATTTTTGACTTTTTGGCTTTCAAATATCACTAGAAATGAAAATTTTTCTATGCGCATAAAAAAACGTAGGCTTAACTTTTGGCGGCACAATATGTTAAAAAAATTCGAAAAATGTCATATTTTTCTTCCTATTTTTCTTTTCAGAAGTTCGTTTTAGGCGAAAATGGAAGAGGAAAAAAATGTTTGTAATTAAATTTTTTACAGAATATGACTAGTTACAAATCGAATGAATCATGATTATTATTGTAAAAATCGAAAAAATCGCTAAATATGGGGTTAGAAAACATTACTTTTTAGGGAATCTTTTTGAGGTCTTTAAATTGAGTTGGGACTTTCATACTTGGCTCACGAAAACTTCATGTTATGCAGAATCATCACACCAAATTTCGTCAAAATCGGTTAGATAGATTTTGTATAACAATTTTGCAATCCAGATTTTGAAAAATTCAAAATTTTGCACAGCAAGAACCAAGGCTCTTAGATACTTGAAAATTTAATCACTTATAGAAGGGCTCTCAAGCTTTCAAACGCTTTTTGAAAAATTCGAATCCATCAATTAGGAGAGCATAGAAAAATGACATTTGATAGCCAGAAAGCCAAAATTGTCCGTGGATATACGATTCACCCAAGCCAAAACAGATACCGCCTAGTCTAATACTATTTCTGGTGCATTGTGCCGATGTGTGAAAATACATCAGTAAAAACGCCAGAAAAAAATGTATTTTAAAATAAATTTATATATAAATCACATTTTCATACCTGTTTGCTTTTATTCCCCTTATTTCTGCCGAATAAAATCAAATGCTTTTCGAAAAACTCCGCAATCGTCATGGAATTCGGTAAATTGTCTGATTGGGCTTTAGCGTAACCTTGTTCGGTCATGTTACAAATATTCTTAAGAATTTTTAAAAAACTAAAAACTAATTATGATTATTTAAAATAACCAATTTTGATTCAAAATATTATTTAGGTAGTAAATAATATTATCCTACCCCAGGAAAGATCACTTGAACTAAACGTCGTAAAAATTAAATATTATACCTACACAGACTTAATTATTTTGCTACATAAGTGCATATTTAGGTATACCTACATAATAGAAAGGAAACCAGTTAATAAATATAACAGCACATCCGTATCGTTATCGTATCGTATTATGTAAACTAAAAATAATAAATGTTTTTGAAGTAATAGGACCGAGATCATTTTCTAATGTGGTAATGTGAAGCGGCCAGTTTACTTACCCATGACGTCGCACCAATAGCAACTCGTTCTACGACACGCCCCTACAGGATGCTCATCACCAAATTTCAACGTACGATTTAATCAATTTTCGAGTAGAATTTTTCACAAAAGATTTTATAATTAATAATTTTAAATAAGGCCATATTTAAATATGTGAACTAATATAAAAAATCCGGCATGGGCAAGAGGCCTATTATACTCATCGTGATTTACTTCTACAACAAAAATCTCTAGAACCTGTCTCATAAATTTGCATATTGAAAGACTTCTTTTTGAGAATTTTTTGAAGAAAAAAACCGCCACTCTTTTTCAATAACCACTTTTTTGCTTTATTTATTTTTAAATTGAAAAAAAAAAAAGTTTATGATATCTTTAGTTTTTACCAAGTTACAGGTAATTTTCTCCAAAATATTCAAAAGTTCTTAACCTTTTGAGGGGTTGAAATAAAAATTTGAAAAAATTCATGAAAGCTACTGTAAATTGGTATTAAATAATATCAAAAAATCAGGAAAATTAAAAATGGTCTGGTCACGGCCTCAGTGATTTAGCATGGAATGCCCTATATTTATTCGAAACTTTTTGTTAATTTCTGAAATAGAATCATTACCATCAAAAGCATTAAACCACTAGAACAATTAAGGGTGGGTCAAATATTTTAGTTACATCCTATATAGTCTAAATCATGCGCTACAGCTAAATTTACTTAATTCTCTGCTTTCAAAGAAATAAGCTTGTGATTAAACATTGACCAGCGCAATTTGGTAGACATTTAAGTTAAATAACTAACAATTTCCATAAGTACTTGCTGTTTTAGCTCATTTTACGTGGTACCACTAGCAATTGTGTTAAGTGGGATTATTAATGTAATTAATTTGTCTATTGTTTGATATTATCCAAGTAATAATTTCGAAACTAAAACTAACCGTTCAAAGTAACGAATTCTTATCCTACGCTAAATGATGTTATTAAATTTATGTCAGTTAAATGTACGCGGCCTACTGAATAATAATATGCCGCCCTCTCTTCCGCACAAGTCTTCGACTTCTAGGTCGATCCTTATGATCAGAATGAGTGGTAGAGATATTATGAAAAAGTGGTATTACTTACCTTCCTTTAAATATTTAAAAAATATGATAATTTGAAATGTTTCAGATTCTATTTAGTTAGATATTACATAGGTGAAACTTTAAGTCAGTCAGTTTTTTTTAGGTAATACCTAGTACCTACGTGTTCCATAGAATACTAATCTGAAATTCTTTTTTTTATTATTAAATAAATAGTCGATTTTCAACTACACTTAAGTTCTTGCTTACACCGCTACTGAATGGCATAAACCGGGCCACTCGGGATTAGCTTAGTTCCTTGTATCATCACTTTAGAAAGCCAAACTATGATGGAAAATAATTTCTTTAACGCAAAATACTTTTGTACAATATAGCGACGGGTTATTTTAATGTCACCATACTTTTTTGATATCACTGTGGTCGAAGCGCCGAACATTAAAAAAACATCCTATTGTGTCAAGAAAGTCAAAATTGTTTATTTGAATGATTAAATATTGACTAATATTAGTATGTAGATACTTTAATAAAACTAATTTATGTTTTAAAATAATTATATTTGCTGTTTTACAAAACGTACATAATAAAAAATAAAAATAATTGAAAAAAATAGTTTTTAAAATTAGTTATGTGTATAGTAATTGTACAGGGTAGACCAATTTTGACACTTGGGAGCTTTATCCTATTTCCTGAATTTTGGGACAAGTGGGTACATTGAAGATGAATTTATCAAGACAAATCGTCAGAATCTGGTTCAAGCTGAGGCAGTACAGTATTGGGTGCCACGAAGGCTTGTAAAGAATGTAATAAAATTTCTTTCATTCCAGGACCATCATCAACCTTCATTTTTTTAAATACGGACTTGTCCAATTGTGAGCACCCTGTATGAGTGAAATCAATGAAACTGCATGGATATACCTTCGGTTAATAAAATTATGAGAAAATGCCTTGAAAATATTTTCTACTGTTAATACAGGATATTCTGGAATTAGTGAAATTTTTCGAAGTTTGCACCTATTTTGTGAACACTCTGTAAAAGCTACAATAATGCAATTTTGTTTTTAGTGTTTTGAGGTGTGATCAAATCGAAAATGTTATCCATTTCTTTCTTAAAAAAATGCCTAATATGTTTTTTAATTTTTGAGCGTCTTTTCTTAATGATAGTACGCCGTAGAAAAGATCACATGTCAAAAAATATAATATCGAAAAGTAGGCCTTTCTGAGTACTACCACAAAAAAAAAAGAATTTTGGAAATCGGCCAACGCCATCCCAAATACGGAGGTGTCCTGACTTTAAGTGAAACACACTGTATAAAAAATGATTAACAGAGGGCAAAATGTTGCAATGGGAAAGTGTTCTTATTTTTTCAATATCACCTCAAGCAAGGCTGAACTGAGACAAAAACGGTTTTCCAAAATTTCGTATTTTTTCAAATATTTCGAAAACTAATCATGTTTAACCTTGATTTTTCAGAGGCATAATGTTGGCCCCTTGATTACGCAACTTCGCCCCCATTTAAGCTAGATCGTATCTCTTACCTTTCCGAGACCCCTGTAGTGAGAAGAGAATTTGCAACAGCCTGTGTAGGTATATTTTTTAAAGCAAAAATAATTAATTTGTAACAAGACTGTATCTTAGTATAACTCTATGTGCTTTGCATTTTATTTTTCATCGGTATATTAAATACATTAATGCCTTAGAAAGACTATAATTTTCAGTTGTGGAGTGTTGTACACCAGTTTTTTGTTTTAATTGAAAACCCTCTATATTTTTTTACATATTTGGATAAGACATTTCGTTTCTTTTTTTTGTTTTCTCGACTATTTTAAATGGGAAATTAAAAGAAATGTTATGACAAAATATTGTTTAATGCATAACATAATGGTTAAATATGTCTAAAAATTAAAATACATATATGTGTCTTTTAGCAGATATACAAATATAACCCCACACCATGTTACATCGTTCATCCATATCTCATTTTGAATACTACTTAGAATGAGATGATAACTTTATCACAAGTTAAAATCAGATAACTTAAAGCAAATTTTATTTTGTTATTAATCGATTAGTGATCTAAACAGTAGTAGCTTATTTCATCTACTTCATAGTTCTAAGAAAAAGTAGTACTAAGTTTCCAATTTTTATATCAATTTAAATTTAAATTACCGAAAAAAAATGTGTATAATGTCTGCAAAAAAATTATAACATTTATTTTAAATTCGTTTACTTAGTTTCATTCTGCGTTCATAGAGTGACATCTATAGCTACCAATTTCTCTGAGATGTTATTAAATTTGTTTACTTGCAGCTGCTGAAACTTTAAAGTCTGGTTTCACTTTTGACCTGCTCCTGAACTTCCGCATCTTGCTTGTCTTTCTTGTTTTCAGGCTTACTAGGAAATAATAACACCTTAAGTATTATCCTTGTAGGAGCTTCAACTGTAAGGTACAGTCCCAAGGCAGATAAGAACGCCAATATGATATCAGACAGTCCATAAGTTACCTGGAATAATAAGAGGAATATTAAATTATCTACGAAAAAAAAATTTCGTATCTTTTTCATTGACATACAGGTTTTAGTTAGTAGTACGTTTGTATACATCGGGCAAAGAGGGATTTGTCCCAACTTCTATCAGTAGTAAAGGCAGGAATTTTTCTATAACGAAAAGTAAAGAGTAAAAGAAACGACATTTTCGAATATGATGTATTTATTCATACAACGATGTTGCCATAAACTTATAGATCCTATTCATCTTATGGAAACAATACTGCGACAAAGCCCTGGAGAAAATTCTTTGTCAACCTTGTTTTAGGTAAAACTGTTATTATTTTAGTAAGGCTTTTAGTACTACTTTCCTCATCTCAATTATTAAGTACCTTCCTGCCTCTAAAAATTGTTTTTATGTTATAGCAAAGCAAATCATTATAAAGTATCACTTTAATCCCCATAATTTATATCATTAATAGAACTGAATGCTCAACAGTGCTTCTTCGGGAGAAAATTATTGGCCATAAATAAAGAGCAGAGTTTAAATAAATAAAAAGGTTTATTTTTTGTATAATTTTCTTTTAATTTCAAAAATATTTTTATCTCCATTAAAAGCATATACAGGGTGATTCACAATTTATCCAAAAAAATGGGGTCAATATCGTAAACAAAATTTTTGTAAAATCCTTATAGTTTCCGAGACAAAAATTATTGAAGTTGTAGTACTCTCTACCATTACATCGCTGGACAACTGTAGTCTCTAGAGTCATTCCGATTTTACAATTAGTATTAATGTCATTGCGATAGTATTTACAATAGTTTTTTGGTAGTTAGTATCAAAAATGGCTTACGTGTATAGCAACTTGGAATTGATAGATGTCGTTTTAATTTTTGGTGAAGCAAGACAACGTTTGTGTTATGGGGAAGCATTTGTGTTATGGTGAAGCAACACAACATTTGTTCAATTCGTAGTAACTGTGTAGGACGGGACCAAGTGTGTTTACACGTCGGTGGTATACATCAGGTTATGTCAAATTAGTTTATTAAGTAAAACCACAAATTAATTTCATTAATTAATAAAACGATAGCGGCAACATCAGTTAAATTTGCTGATATAAAATAGGTATTATAAAATTCTATTTATTTATTTCCTTGCGAAATTCTTTTAAGTTTTTATCCATTTTTATTACACTTTGCCTTGTGTAAGATCAGGTTTTACAGTAGACCAGTTTCCAGTGCCGTGCAGAAGTGTATTTTTAAATCATTTTCTAACTGCTCTTTTTGATTTTTTTTTACAAAATTGTATTTGTAAGGGTCCAATTTTTTTTTATATATGTATAAGTTTTGAATCACCCTGTATTATACAGGGTCGCTGATATGTATGGAAACGGTCGATTATCTCCTAAAGTAAGATAGTTATCGAAAAATCATTATAGTCATAAACGTTTTAGGTTTTTTTAAAATCTGTTTAAATAAAGAAAAATTAATTATACTGGATCAGTCAAAAAGTCATGATGAAACAAAGTTGCTTTTTCTTTAATTTTAAAACAAAACATAAACCGTTTAAAGAGAAAATAACAAGCAAAACAGAAAAAATTGGAAATTTAAGAAATCTCTACTTAGGACTAAAAATTCCTAATTACTATAAAAATTGTTGAAAATGAGCACCCCTATTTATCAAAATGACGCCTCTTATTTTTCAACAGGTCACAATTGCTAACTATTAGTGGTTACAAATCTCCCCCCTACGTTGTAATGTTAGGTGTTCGTCAGGGATCACATTTGGGACCATTACTATTTTTAATCTATATCAACGATAACCGTCACTGTTTCAAATTTTGTAAATTTTTACTCTACACAGACGATTTGAAAATTTACTCTGAAATATTTTTCCATATTCGTTTTAATCATAACCAATATACAGGGTGTTAATGAATAGGTGTTACAAACGGATATGGTATGTAAAAAATCCAAAAATAAGTGCAGTTTACTTAATAAATATATGTCCTAAAGCGGCTCATTTTTGAGATACAGGGCGTTGAAATTTAAAAATAATAAACTATTTTTTCCTGTAGCTCCGGTATTAGTTAATATTTCTTTATCAAACTCAACAGACTTGTTTACTAGCTTAAAGCATACATAAATATGACAGAAACCATTTATTGGCTTCTTTTAGTGGCGTGCGATAGGTGTCGTTTCACCTTTTATCCCCCCTAAATTGTGCGGCACTGTACAAATATTAGTTTTTCGTATATATATATACACCCTGTATATACTCTAATAATTATAACTTTAATAATAATATCTTAAGTCAAGTTGAAGAAATAAAAGATCTTGGGGTTGTCTTTGACAGAAAAATGAGTTTTTCTTCACATATTGATTACATAACTTTAAAAAGCAATAAAATGCTTGGTTTCATTGTCAGTTTGCTTGTGTGCACAGTAAAATCAATTTTGCATCTATTGTATGGAGTCCTCAATATTCCATATATAAGTCTTGACTTGAGGCCATACATAATAGATTTATGAGATATGAGTGGTGTGTATTCTTTTCATTGTAGCTCGATGTTACGGAATCATTTCCATATTATTTCATTGGAGAATCGAAGAATTATTGCCGAATCAGTATTTTTGTATAAACTTCTTAATGATTTTATCGATTCTCCAGATTTATTAACCTTGATCTGTTTACATGTACCACAACATGACTTTAGACTTTAGACTTGTTTCATGAGACTTTTTATCGAACTAATTCTGGTCAAAACTCTCCTATAAACAGAATATGTAGACATTTTAACTTGTACTATAATACTCTAGATATATTTCACTCCTCGCTTGCTAGTTTTAAAAAATCTTTGAAGGGAACTATTATTGTAAATTAATATTTTCTATTATAGTAATTATTTCTGTACTTCTATATGTAATTAGCTTCAAGTAATTCGTGGGCATTGTTTTGGGCTATAAAGCCTGTGTTTGTCCCCTTCTCCATAAATAAATAAATAAATAAATAAATAAATAAATAAATAAATAAATAAATAAGAAAAGCCAAAATTAGCTAAAATTCTTATTTGTCATATCAAAAAACTTAATAGTGTCAATTTTTATGTTCATATTCAGACAGTTTTCAAAATTATTCAGAAATTGCAAAATAATATTCAAACATTGAACGCTCTGTATGTTTGAAACCAGCAACATTTGCATAAGGCATATTTGGCTCAATCGACTTATTTTGGCCACCAGTATCTCCGGTTTCCCAACCTTTCGGAGACACCCTGTATATCAACGACCCTGTATAAAAGAATAAGTTCAATAGGTAATAGTTTTAACATAATTAAAAGACATTTTTCAGGTTTTTCAGATTTACCAAAGACGTTACCATATTAAAACGCGCCACTAATTTAACACATCACTAGGAGGAATACTCACAATATCAAAGAAGTTGAACTCACTGGAATTAACGGTATTGTACGCTGCTCTGGTCTGGATGGCGTAATGGGCTAAGTAAGCTCCATAAACCAGTTTGCTCAATGGGATCCAGCACCTCCAAGACAAGCATTTGTGCAGAAATTCAAGGGTTCCATAACTGGTGGCAAACATTATCCCTAACGTCCCGAGAGCCCACACGCCTCTATGTAAGGCACCGTAAGTGGCGGATTCTAGGGCGTTGTAGGTGTGGAAAGGGTCATAGTACACGGATCCGGCAAACATGCAGGCCAGGAGTAAAAACGAGGAAATTAGTGCCAGAATCGTAGAGTATAACTGAAAGAATAAACAAACTGAAAAATTGCTGGCCATTTATTTATTAAAGCCATTACAATAGATTTGAAAGGCCGTGTCAGACTAACAAAGTTTCTTCAAATTTGTTTGATCAAAATAGTTTGATGACGTCATCAAATTATTTTCATAGACCCGTTTGATTAAATTCCTAATATTTTAGAACCCGCATTAAGTTATTTGACAAAACAAACATCATGAAGCAAACTTAATCTACAAGTATGATTTCCTTGATATTTTAATAACGATTTTCACTGTATTTTTTAATTTTTCAAAATAAATTTATTTTTTTGTAAATTATGAGCTGGATAAGGCAGCAGATTATGTAACTACTAGATTAATACAAGATGTAGGTAACTTAAAATTGCGTCATATTTATACGGGGAATTTGGAAATAAATACATTTTTTATTTTCACAAATTTCGACGTGAAAACCTAATTTTTTGATTATACAACTTTAATAACCTGCCACTACACAGGCTAGTGCAACATTTAACAAACTACCGCATGTATTGTTGTCAAATCTCATCCTTCTTGATTCATATAAGAATGTTTTTTTTATTCCCAAAAAAATTTAACAATGAAGACACACAAACAGACCGCAGCGAAAACATTTGAGGTAGAAAGTCGTAAATTTACCAAACAAATATGTTTTATTAAAAAGTTAATATTCACATCTATCAAATTAGTAAGTATTTTTTATTTAATTTTTATTATGTCGACGTTATAAAATAACAAAAATAATTATTTTAATAACGTATGCTCATCCACAATCCGGTATTCCAGTTAATATTTAACAAATAGAAATTTTTAAAACACGAAAACACGATTTTTTCTGCTATTCACCTGTACTGACATTAAAAAATTGGGTAGTTTGAAAATAACATGTCGCAAAAAATGAATTTAAAAAAATCGAAAAACTCGAAAATTGGAATGAATTAATAAAAATCTTTATCAGAAGTCAAGGGCGTAGATTTTTTTTTCGGTATTTCAATGTTATCTGTTTCTTTGACAAAGCACTTTTGAAGAGGTGAATTAACCTGAGCCTTCTAGGAAAAGAGGATGATTAAAATTTTAGAGCATTTATACCTCTCTAACTTTTATTAAACTACAGCATGTATTGTTGTCAAATCTCAACTTTCTTGATTCATAAAACAATGTTTTTTTTATTCCCAAAAAAATTTAACAATGAAGACACACAAACACACCGCAGCGAAAACATTTGAGGTAGAAAGTCGTAAAACCAAACAAATATGTTTTATTAAAAACTTAATATTCACATCTATCAAATTAGTAAGTATTTTTTATTTTATTTTTTTTATGTCGACGTTATAAAATAACAAAAATAATTATTTTAATAACGTATGCTTATCCACAATCCGGTATTCCAGTTATATTTAACAAATAAAAATTTTTAAAACACGAAAACACGATTTTTTCTGCTATTCACCTATACTGACATAAAAAAATTGGGTAGTTTGAAAATAACATGTCGCAAAAAATGAATTTAAAAAAATCGAAAAACTCGAAAATTGGAATGAATTAATAAAAATCCTTATCAGAAGTCAAGGGCGTAGATTTTTTTTTAGGTATTTCAATGTTATCTGTTTCTCTGACAAAGCACTTTTGAAGAGGTGAATTAACCTGAGCCTTCTAGGAAAAGAGGATGATTAAAATTTTAGAGCATTTATACCTCTCTAACTTTTATTAAACTACAGCATGTATTGTTGTCAAATCTCAACTTTCTTGATTCATAAAACAATGTTTTTTTTATTCCCAAAAAAATTTAACAATGAAGACACACAAACACACCGCAGCGAAAACATTTGAGGTAGAAAGTCGTAAAACCAAACAAATATGTTTTATTAAAAACTTAATATTCACATCTATCAAATTAGTAAGTATTTTTTATTTTATTTTTTTTATGTCGACGTTATAAAATAACAAAAATAATTATTTTAATAACGTATGCTTATCCACAATCCGGTATTCCAGTTATATTTAACAAATAAAAATTTTTAAAACACGAAAACACGATTTTTTCTGCTATTCACCTATACTGACATAAAAAAATTGGGTAGTTTGAAAATAACATGTCGCAAAAAATGAATTTAAAAAAATCGAAAAACTCGAAAATTGGAATGAATTAATAAAAATCCTTATCAGAAGTCAAGGGCGTAGATTTTTTTTTAGGTATTTCAATGTTATCTGTTTCTCTGACAAAGCACTTTTGAAGAGGTGAATTAACCTGAGCCTTCTAAAATCTTTATCAGAAGTCAAGGGCGTAGATTTTTTTTCGGTATTTCAAAGTTATCTGTTTCTTTGACAAAGCACTTTTGAAGAGAGGAATTAACCTGAGCCTTCTAGGAAAAGAGGATGACTAAAATTTTAGAGCATTTATACCTCTCTAACTTTTATTAAAGTTACTAAAAAAAATGTTTACAAGGGCAAGTCGTACCAGTTCCATTGTTATGTTTTGGTTGGATACTCAGGATGCAGTCTCCAAGCAACCCTGAATTGGTCGGTTGTCTCACTTATGGCACACTGATGAGGACTAATAAGTCCGAAACCGGTCTGTGTCTGGTGGGTTAAACTGACGAACGATCCTAGCTGTTGCACTAGGTGTTGCGGGTATAATTCAATGCCGGTAGGGACATATAGCCCTCGGAGTAGTTGTTTCTCGCAACACTGACAATGAAAACCCTGAATAAATCGTCCTGTTTGGATTTTTTTTTAATAAAATGACATCTTTATTGGATTATATAGAATAGACATATATTTCTTTAAAAAACAAAAATGAGAGCAAGTAGGAACAAATTACTTACTGTATAATTGAAAATTTGTCCTTTCATTATGATTTGTAGACCAAAAGATTGAAGTTTCTATACAGAGCATGTTTGAAGATATTAAGTATTTGAACTATTTGTACAAATTCATTAATTTTTTTATACACCATATACCACTGAAAACTAACAGACTGTTGAAGTCAGATTTCCAAAGTTCCAGGACATTATTAGGAAAAGTTCTTTTGTTACGTCATATATCATATTGAAAATACATGAACCAGTGACAAATATTAAACATCTAAATTTTTTGCTACATTTAACTTTTGAATTATCAGTAAAATCCTATAACCCTGAGGATTTAGGGGATAACCTTACAAATTTCCAACACTTTTTTCTAACTAGTCATTCTGTACTTTAAATATCCGTAGAGTTCGTCATAAAACAACCTCTACGAATCAAAAACCAACATCAAAATACATTTCTGTATTATCTATACTTACTCTAGAAATTTTATATTCAACACCCTTCAATTGGTAATAAAGGTATCCAGCAAACATTCCAATGAAATATGTAGTCGCTCTAGCGTGAGACTTAGTATAAGTCAAGGTAAAGTCCTTGTCTGCTTTAACGTTTAGCATTTTAGTTGGGAAGAATCTGAAAAACGCCGGCCTCTTGTATATGTATTTCAGGCCAAATGGTATCAACACTGAAACGATAGCAAGGGTGAAGAAAACACTTATACCCAGTTTCTTCTGTTTCTTCATTAACAGCACCAGTCCTACAGCTAGTACGAAGAAGTGGAAGTCACAGGGTAAGTACCATGAATGCACCATGCACTAAAATGTAAGTAAAATGTATGGTTTATACCTGACAAATTTAGTTTGTAATAGTACCATATGCTCTGAGTTAATATAAGTATTCAAGTACAACAGATTCGTCCACCAATTTTTTCTGCAATCATTTACCTCCGGACCTACAATTGATTTCCATAAAGGTCCGTCACCAGAGTGGTACAAGAGAGAGCAGTAGTAGAAGATGACAAAGGCATAGGCTGGCGTCAATCTGATTCAAAAAGGTAAAAAAGTACTTTAGCAAAATGTTTTCTCTGTATTATTTATAACAATAATGACTATCAGAGAAAAAAGTTAATAAGAACGTCGGTTATTTCACCTTATGTATCGCATAAATATTATTAAACCTGGATTAATAATCTTTTTATCATATACACCCATCAAGCTATAAACGACCAAAACTCCACTTATGACGAAGAATGTATCCACGAATAGGTCTCCATGAAAAATATAGCTGACTAGTGGATTTCTGTACATCTACAAAGTATCAGAATATCAGAAGATGCGCTTAACGTTAATTGTGAATTTCTTCATATATTTAGCTGTAATTACCCCTTCGATGTAATCAACGTTTGAAACAATAGACATGATGAAGTAAGCGAATCTATGATCGATAATAATCATGAATATTGAAAAGGTCTTTATCCCATAGAGAATGCTTAGAGCTTTGTCCGAACTTTCAAGCTTGTTCAAATCCAAAAAGTTCTTCCTAGCTGAAAACGCCATAAAAAGCTTCTGACTGATGGTTTCTAAAACAAAACAGCGCTATCATAATGGAATATTCAATAGCATTTACTTTATTTTAAACGTTTTTAAGGACAGAGTGTGTTCTTCTACAAATTGTTAGTCATACTCTATTTTTGAATGTGAAAATTATGCATAAACTTTTATATTTTACCTCTGTTTTGATGCCCATGACATTTAAAATCCCAGAACGTGGAAGCGGTGACCAATATGGTCAACACCAGCACCGTTATGCTAAAATGATTTAATAAAAATTAAAAAACTACCATGATTGTGATTGTTTACATTACCAAAATGCTAGGTCCACGCTATCCAAACTTCTTCCTTCATTTGAAGTCCTACAAAGATCTTTAAGAACTCGAGAACTGTATGTTACATTTCCTTCACCCAAAGAGTGATTCAAATTTTCATTTAAATACTTCTCCAGTTCCGAAGGGGAACAAGAGGCGGGAATGCACCATCCTAATTTTGCTATATTCCTTGGCTGCTTGGAAATATCTTTATAATTCTATAAAAATAACAGTTATTAATAGTCTACATGAACGCTTTGATGTATTTGTTCAAGAATCAACATTAAAAGAAAACCATAGTTCAGTTCAGTCTATGAACCTAATGGATTTTATTACCAGTTGGCAATTCTTTTAAAAGTAAATATAATTTTGAACGAAATCAATTAAAATTTATGGAAATTATATTTTTTCTTGTCTTAGATACATGTTCGTAAATATACGGGGTGTCCTAGAAATAAGTGCCAAGATTTTAACCGCATATTTATTTCCTAACATACTATATCCAATTATAGGGCAGGAAAGAAAGGTAATAATAAAAATATGAGTTGTATAAAACTGCACAGTGTGACTAACTAAAATAACATAAAAGTAAAAACAATTATTGAACTTGATCCAAAAGAGTAATTTAGTTTTTTAATCGAGGTGAAATATTAAAATTAGTATAAATTCTGAGGAAAGGAGAAAATTTCTTTCTGTTAGTCCGAACTGAAGGGAGGGAGAGTCTAATGAGTCTAGATATGTGAAAGTTGAACAATCAACTAAGCCATGAAACAACTTAAATGGAAAAAGTAAGTCACTAATTGCTCTACGTTTCTCAAGTGGTTCATTTAGAAGGTCTTCATGGGATTATCCAATGATAAACACCATCTTTCCTGAACCAAACATTATAACATGGACATTAAACTACGCCTCCATATTTAAGTTTCAGTTTAATGAAGGAATTGTATAGTATTTTAATACTGTCAATGTTACTGAAATACTGGGTAAAGCTTAATGTCTTAAAACACCTATTGGTTTCATTGAGCATTGACAGTTTTGAGTGAAATAGAAACCCTGATACCTTTGAAGCTGTTATTTCTAGGCAATGAGGAATTATCCAAAGCATAATCAAAGAGAATGGTATTATGTTTCAAACAATAGCTAACAATGTTGCGTTTATCAATGTTTAAAGGAGTTTATTGGATCTACACAATGAATTCACTTAGCTCAGTGCTGACTGAAGGTTTAGACAGATATACAAACTGCTTACAGAAGAGTACCATTTCAAGTAATTCGCTTATAGCAATAGCATTTAAAAATATTAGATAAAGAGTGGTTCCAAAACTGAACCCTGTGGAACACCAGAGGCTATAATAAATTTATTCGTTCTAATGCCATTGCTTTCTACAAATAAAGATCTATTAGCAGGACAAGCAAAATTTAATAAAATTTGAAGAAAAACCGATATATGAAAGTATCAACATTAGAACCCCATAGGAATTTGCCAAATGGCTTACTGAAATCCATATAGATGACATCAACTTGTGCATTAGAGTAAAAGACTTGTGACAATAGACCTCCCCTTTTATAATAAATTCAAAAACTTCAACAAGATTATTATTAGTCATAATTGACTTGTTTTGCATTTCTTATCATCTTTCTTAAAAATTGGAATTAATTTAGATGTCTTGGAAGTTTTATAAACTTTATATTTTAAAGACAAGATTAAACAATACAATTATGGGTGAAACAAAAATTGAAACGCAGTCGCGGAAAAGAAAATATGGGATATGAAATCAGACTACATTGTAAATTTAGGCTTCAATTTTTTAAGGAGAGGATTTACTTCAGACTCAAACTACCCTCTCACCAATCTCATCGTAAGTATGAATACTAATAATCTCGCTGGAAATTCGTCGAAACAAATAGTATCTTGATGATTTCATGCCATAAAACCTTAATTATTCAATATTTGTAAAATCAGCATCTTGTTGGATGGTGGATTGGTCAAAACGGGCCAGTTGCATGACCAGCGCGATCTACGGATTTCAATCGGTGCAACGTGTATTTGTGGAGTCATTTGAAATAGCTGGTGTATTCCATTTCATTTTATACGTTAACGAACTATATGAGAATGAATAAAGATTGTGGTAGGTAACGAAAATGTAAAATAAAAACTAGGGGTTTTCGAAAAAGTTATTAAACAAACGTTATTACTTTTGGTGAGTTAAATATGTAGTTAATATTTTGGCACCGTTAATGGCACACCTTGTATAATAAATAACATAAGAAACTTTAGAATGACATGCATTTTTTCTATTTGCGTTCATTATATTGAACGGTAAGGATGACGTTCTATACAAATGTATGACGACAATTAATTATTCTATAATAATTGACTAGCATTATTGTATTATTCTGCAAAAATTGACGTCATATTCTTTTATAATAATAATAAATTAATAAGGAATAATTTAGCTACTCATGCTACAAAGCAAGTACAAACTCATAAGAAATTCATACGTTTTTATGAACACATCGTTTTCCTTGAGATGTTTTAATTTTCATGAAATTTTACACGTTATGGTCATATGTAGGGTTGGGCTATAAATGCCTACATGGTGGATATGCTAAGTTGATTTATTGATAGACAATACACAACGAATTAAGGGCAGCATTTTTTAATGATGTATTAATTAGTTATGAGGAATTTTCTGCTCATATATGTTGATATAGTATTTACAACAATACTGTAACATTCTTTTTGCAATCAATTCATTCATATTGCTTGTAATTAGATATTTATTTGTGGCATCTTCACTTACTATTTTTATTTGATTGGGAATTTATATTTATATTGGGAACATACGTGGTAAAAAGGTCTTGGAATAACACAAATATTGTGGGAAAAGAAAGTAAAAAGAAAACTAAAAGAGTGTGGTCCAGAGTACATTTTGTTACATAGCGAAAGATGCGTTCATATAATTCTTTAATTTTTGGGAGTTGTTAGTTGAAATTTTTCTAGGACGAGGTAAGTAATAATTAAGGAAATATTATACAGGGTGAGTGCGGAGAATCGCACCAGACTTCAGGAGTGGATTCTACATGTCAAAATAATAAGAAAAAAATTAATGGTGTTATGTAATTTTCATTTATTTTCGCGTAAGTTATAGTGTAATTCCAAATTTAAAAAATTTCATATCATGTTTTAAGTTCAAAAGTAGGATATTTATCCGTGTCATTTTATGGTGCAATAGAAAGTTTTCTAGTTTGCAACGAGCTCAAGTTTATTACGAAATATTAAATAGAACAGCCAGAATACCGTTTTTTTAAGAAAAGGAGTAGCTGTGTGTTTGCTCCCCCCACCACTGATACCTCATTGATTTCACACGGTCTTGAATATCTTTGAGTGACATTTTAAATGGGACGCCCGTGATTGTAAATTTTGAAAATTTATATCTGGAAAGTACTGGGAATGACAAACCTATTAGTTCAAAAAACAGCCCTTATACCTTTATAGTTTTGGTGTAAATAAGGGTTAACTTTAACGGGCTATAACTCCGAAAATAATAGGCGGATCATCAGATATTTTTTTTAAATACTCGTCTTTCCGAGTACTTTCAAACCATATAAAAAAAAATTGGAAAAAACATTAAATTATTGCAATTATTTATAAGTGTGAAAATTGCGAAAATGTTTTAACAATCACCACGGCTCACCTAATCGACCGATTTGAATTTTTCAAAAAGCATTTTAAAGCTTGAGAGCTCTTCTTTTTGTGGTGAAATTTTCAAGTATTCAAAGGCTTTAGATTTTTACAAATTTTATTTTAAAAATTTTTTAATTAAAAAAAAAAATTGTAAACAATTATTATGTAAAAACTATCGAACGGAATTGGATCAACTTTGGTGTGATTATTTTATACACTAAGAAGTTTAATTGGCAAAAGTATGAAGATCCTAGGTATTATTCAAGTGTCTGAAAAAAATTGACAAATAAACTAGCATTTTTTGCAATTTCTTAAATGATTTTTCCGATTTTTGCAACAACAATAATTATTTTTTCGATTTGCAAATAACTCTATCTTGTTCAAAATTTAATTACAAAACTTTTTTTCCTCTTCCATTTTTGTCTAAAACGAATAGTTGCTAAGTTGTCGACGAGAAATCCAAGAAAAAAATGTTATGTTTTTATGCAATAACAATTAAGCCCACTTTTTTTTATTTGCATAGAAAAATTATCATTTCTGATGTTATTTAGAAGCCGTTAAAGCAAAAATCTCCGATTATATGCGTTTTACCCAAGCATACCCTTTTTAAAACAAATCCGCCTGGACTAATAAGCGAAAAACTGAAAAACGAGCAAGTTTTCTTCTTTTGTTATAAACAATATGACGGTCGACCTCTACAAATACACAAATTTAGGTTTTTGTTCTGTGTATTTTTTACTTAATTTTAAGCCCATAACATTCAACTTAGGCCCGATTTCTGAAAAAAAGGAGTATAACACCTGCAACCGGAAGATTATGCTAAGCGTACCTATCGAGATTTGTCAGTAATAATCATTTTGAATCCTGCATACTTTTTACGGTTGAAGCAACATTCTCCCGTGACGGCATAATTAATACTCGGGACTCTCATGTATGGTCAGACGAAAATCCTCACATAACACTCGAAAGTAATTTTCGGCATAGGTTTTCGGTAAATGCGTGGTAAATGTATGGTCAATAGTTATTTAATTGGCCCTTTCATTTTTAGACCAGGCGGTATCTGTTTTGGTTTGGGTGAATCGTATATCCACGGAGATTTTTGGCTTTTTGGCTTTCAAATATCACTAGAAATGAAAATTTTTCTATGCGCATAAAAAAAAACGTGGGCTTAACTTTTGACGGCACAATATGTTAAAAAAATTGGAAAAATGTCATATTTTTCTTCCTATTTAATTATGTATCTTTTTAAGAGTTGATTTTAGGCGAAAATGGAAGAGGAAAAAAATGTTTGTAATTAAATTTTTTACAATACATGACTGGTTACAAATCGAATGAATCATGATTATTATGGTAAAAATCGAAAAAATCACAAAAATGGGGTTAAAAAACAATACTTTTTAGGGAATTTTTTTGGTGTATTTAAATTGGGTGTAGGACCTTTATACTTGGCTCAAGAAAACTTCATGTTATGTAGAATCATCACACCAAATTTCATCAAAATCGGTTCGATAGATTTTGCATAATAATTTTGCAATCCAGATTAAAAAAAAATTGCAAATTTTCAAAATTTTGCACAGCAAAAACCAAGGCCCTTAGATACTTGAAAATTTAATCACATATAGAAGGGCTCTCAGGCTTTCAAACTTTTTTTGAAAAATTCGAATCCGTCAATTAGGAGAGCTCTGGCGCTTGTTTAAACATTGGTCGAATTTTTGTACTTATAAACAATTAGAACTTTGTGAATATTCAATCAAATCAAATTTTTTAAAGCAGGTTTTAAAAGTTCTTGGAAAGACGCTTTTTTAAAAAAAAACAGA
Source organism: Anoplophora glabripennis (assembly GCF_000390285.2). Lineage (NCBI taxonomy): Eukaryota > Metazoa > Arthropoda > Insecta > Coleoptera > Cerambycidae > Anoplophora > Anoplophora glabripennis. Next base: position 497,010 of record NW_019416296.1, read on the forward strand.
TCGATTGATCAATTAGTTACGTAGTTATAGCCGTCATTTACACTAAATGTACTGGGACATCCGGGCTAATTTTTCGAAAAATACCTTTGGTATTCCGAGTACTTACCAGGTCTAAGATTACAATACTTTTCTTCATTGGCAACCTACTTTAAAACGTGTTTAAAGTTATTTATGCAAGCGAGAAATTCAATAAAATCGTACGGGTGGTGGTGGTGGGGGAAGCAGAGAGCGCGGCCGCTTCGGCCTGCTCGAAATTGAATCGTCTATAACTACGTAACTAATTGATCAATCGATCTGTTTTTTTTTAAAGAAGCGTCTTTCCAAGAACTTTTAAAACCTGCTTTAAAAAATTTGATTTGATTGAATATTCACAAAGTTCTAATTGTTTATAAGTACAAAAATTCGACCAATGTTTAAACAAGCGCCAGAGCTCTCCTAATTGACGGATTCGAATTTTTCAAAAAAAGTTTGAAAGCTTGAGAGCCCTTCTATATGTGATTAAATTTTCAAGTATCTAAGGGCCTTGGTTTTTGCTGTGCAAAATTTTGAAAATTTGCAATTTTTTTTTTAATCTGGATTGCAAAATTATTATGCAAAATCTATCGAACCGATTTTGATGAAATTTGGTGTGATGATTCTACATAACATGAAGTTTTCTTGAGCCAAGTATAAAGGTCCTACACCCAATTTAAATACACCAAAAAAATTCCCTAAAAAGTATTGTTTTTTAACCCCATTTTTGTGATTTTTTCGATTTTTACCATAATAATCATGATTCATTCGATTTGTAACCAGTCATGTATTGTAAAAAATTTAATTACAAACATTTTTTTCCTCTTCCATTTTCGCCTAAAATCAACTCTTAAAAAGATACATAATTAAATAGGAAGAAAAATATGACATTTTTCCAATTTTTTTAACATATTGTGCCTCCAAAAGTTAAGCCCACGTTTTTTTTATGCGCATAGAAAAATTTTCATTTCTAGTGATATTTGAAAGCCAAAAAGCCAAAAATCTCCGTGGATATACGATTCACCCAAATATGGCTTTTTGAAACAGATACCGTCTGGACTATTTGGGGAATCAACTCACAGAAGACCAGTACAAGTACTCCTAGAGGATGTTCCTATAAACATGAGAATTCAAATCTACTACTACCACGATGGATCTCCTGCACCTTTAGTGAAGTTACATTTAAACAAGAGGTTTCCAGGGGGTTGGATTGGGCACGGTGGTTCTATTAGTTGGCCTCCAAGATCTCCAGACCTCACAGCACTAGATTACTGTTTGTGGGGCTGGTTCAAAAATGAAGTGTACAAAGTTAGAGTGAACACCCGGTAGGCACTAATTCAACGATACTGCTGCAATCAGGAGAGCTACAGATGCTCTTCGTAGACGAAGCAGAAAGTGTTTAGAGATCAATGGTGATGTTTTTATGATTAATAGAGTATCAATAAATCAATTTATTTTTATTGAAATGTACATCATAGCTTGAAAACAATTGAAAATCGCATAACAACATTTGGATTTTTTCTTATTATTTTGACATGTATAATTCATTCCTGGAGTTTGGTGCAATTCTCCCAACTCACCCCGTAACTTTATGAAAGGTATGTAAACAAAAAAAAAAAGTAAAGTCGATTTGACAATTGACTTTTAAGTCAATTTGAGAACGAAAGTTATGATAACAAATACAGAGGACTTTTCGAAACGTAAACTGTGTGATGTTTTAGTGATTTTTGTGTCGTGAAAAATTGTACTGAAGAGATCAATCATCAAACGTTTTACCATCCTTTCCAATTATGAAAACCATCCTGTAGGCTCAGGTGTCTGAAATCTGACCTTAAAAAAGGAAGTATGTTCTCGTAAAAATTATGACTTTATTTTTTCCTGTTAACTTATTGCATCTTTAAAAATATTGCCAAGGTGATTTTCGAATATCGGATGCTTCAAGGCAATCGAATATCATTTTAAGAATCAATTTAAAATTAGTGAAGTTTTAAATTGTACTTAATTACATTTTTATGACACGCTACAGAAATTTAATATACGTGAATATGGATTTTTATGTTTTTGTTTGTGTATATTTTATCCTGATACATACATAAATCATTGGATTGCTTACCAAGAATTATATTTTTTTAATTGCATCTATTAATATGTTATTAGGTATTTAATAACATTATTATTTTGAATATTCTCATGATAATTAATGTAAATATTGTTATGATATTTTTTGTGGAAATATCATAAAAGAGTGAAAATAAATTAAAAAAAATTGAGAGCTTTTCAGGCAACTAGCACGAAAAGCTTGTGTTGCTATCATCATTTACTTTGACTTATCTGATAGAGAAGCTTATTAAATCACTGTGGCATTAACTGAATGGTAACTGATTTGAAGAAAATTCGGGAGAATTATGTTCTAATTGATGGAATTCCCATGTGGTATTCGATAGATTATTTTTGGGCATTACAATCAGAAACGCTGTTTCAGTGTTATATTTTTATTTTAATTAATTGAGGTGACTTAACTCATTTTAAACAAAATGAGGTATCAAAATTAAGCTGCATTAAAGTTTTAAATGCGAAAAGTACAATTGTTATAAATGAAGGGTACAGGCAAAGAAGGGGGATAGTCACTATTTTTGCGAAAATGAGTTTTTTGCGCCATCTGTTGGAGCGTATACAGTAATTTTACTATAATTTTTATCCAGGCAAAGAAAGAGTACAGTCAGAAGTTATACGCTAATTACAGATTGCCATACAGGCTAAAAAGGGGGGGAGTGTCCATGCGGTACAGTGCAAGAAGGTGGAGAGTCAGTTATGTAGCTTTAGCTTTTGGTACATTTATTCTAACCGTTTGACGTAGAAGAGGCAGATCAACATTATTTCCTAAAATGGACATCTTTTTTAACGCTTCGTTATAAACGTCAATGTCCTTTCCCATTAATACCAATTCGAGAATTAAAAGTAGTTAAAGAGCACCCTAGTCTGGTGTATCACAGATCAACATTCAATGGTCACTGGTCAAACAATGTTCTTGTGGATCGCAAATTCCGGAAAAGCAGTACTATTCAAAAGAACGAATTTGAGCTGCTGGAATTTTTATATTCAGGTAAACACAATGACATTTTCTCCAAGTTTTATTAAAAACTCCTTGGGTTTTAGGGTTACTGCCAATTTCGGAAGAAAAGTATAAGAATTTAATGGATTTAAAGAACTTTTGTGGTCCAGAAGCAAGCGAATACTTTACAAACTTACCTCATGTGTAATGAATAAACTTAATGTACTAGCAATGGATCTGTTTTTTGAACTAAAGTATTAAATAAAATGTTTTCATACTTAATAAAATGTTTTCATACTTTTCTGTTCACGAATTTGCATTTTTTTACTGTTGATGATGTTTGACTAGTTTGTGACGCTCCCCCTTCTTTACCAGTACATTTGGTAGTCATCTAGATAAATCTTTATTTTTTCTGCAGATATAAGAAAGAATTGTTTAAAAACTTAAACTTTTGCAAAAAAAATTGTAAGAAAACATTGGCTTAAAGTAGAAGCCTGTGAAACTTTTCAATGTTCAATTACAAAAGATTTAGATGTTCAAATTGTTCTGGTGAAAATTTTACAAATTATGACTATCCCCCTTCTTTGCCTGTACCCTTCAAATATAATTATTATACTGAAGAACTTTGCAACATTGTTTTGTTCTGTTGCGTTACAAATCATTGCTTTCCCGTTTTCTCTTAAGTTATTGACTAAAATCGAACGATGTTCGTTATCAACTGTAGGTTTCATTACAATAAATTAGATTAGTTGTAACCCGAACTCTGGCTTGGCAAAATGAGACACTGCAGCTGATCGTGCGGAACTTCCCACAGAAATAACCGAGAATTTTTTTTTGACCAGGCTTTCCAAAAAAAAAAGGAAGTTGTCGAAGGGAAGCTATCATGTACTTTAACTTTAATAATAATAATGTTTTGATTTGTTAGGATGTATATTATGACTGAAATTGTTAGTATAAGGCCCGGTACTTTGAGTCTCGGTAATAATATATTATTATAAAGAACATTAGAAATTAAAGATTAAAATCGTTGTCAATAAGTATTTTCTTAATAAGTATACTGACAGGAATGACACTAACCTTTACACAAAAAATGTCATAGGTAGTTTTAATATTTCTGATCACTATCAAAATACCTGCAACCGATGATCATTCACCTGTATGATATTTTATGAATGATTGAAAATAACTTACGTATAATTTATCCAAAACAGACTCGTACGGTTCATAGTAAATCGAAAAAGGATGTCTATCCGATTGTGGCTTTGGTACATTGGCTTCTATTGTAACAAGGCAATATTGCGTTGGGAATGGTGCTCTTGAGGTTAAGCATTGCCTAAAGTCTCCCAAATTAAACTGACTACCCCTCAGTACTCCTGTAGTCGATTTTGCTGATGAGTCCATCACTGAAATATATTAAATCTGTTAATGCAAAACCAGAGGAATTAGAAACATATGCACTGAGAATGGGATACTTCCTGATTAGCACACTTCAAATGCCGTTTTTAAATTAACATTGCCATTGTCTAGAAACTGCAATTTTCTTATGCATAGTACCATAACGCAGGGTCCCATAATAAAAGGAGTGATTCTGCTGTTAATTCTAAGAGAAAAATATAAAAATAATAAATAGGTAAAACCAGTTAAGAAGTTCAAATTCCTGTAGCATTATTTGTTAGTATTTTGCACTTTACTGCAGGTTGTGACAAGGACATAACACATGACTTTTTAATATTTGAATAAACGCACAAGACAAGAGACAAACAATAATAGAAGTTGAAAAGATAAATTTGATTCAAAAATAACAGGAAAAAAGTTATTTTTGAATTTACCAATCAGGCTTTCCAAAAAAAAGTTGCAGAATAGAAGCTACCATGTACTACCTTTATACTTAATATGTACTTTACTTTACTATACTACTTTATATTTAATGAAAAAGAAATGTCTAAAAGTTTTTGGTGTCTAGTAAATTAGTTATTAAATTTTTCATAAATTTATAACTTTATTATAATTACAGTTTACAAATTCAGAAATAGCAGATCAGATATGTATCTTGTTAAAACTGTTCTAAGAAACTTAAACTTTTGTAAAATATATTAATGATATTGGAACACCTAAGACGCCTGATTTGGAGGATACCCAAAAAGTGGGTGCTGTATTGGGTAAGTCGTCAAAGAATTTTAAAGGTTTTGATATATTATCAGTTATATTCATACCATATTCAGAGAGTGCAATTATTAATGCCAGATGAATTTCCTCGATAGTTAAATTTCTGGAGATGAGTTACAGTTAAAGTAACGAGCGTTCAAATAAAAACGTGGTCAAGTTGGTTCTGAAAATTTGGACGTAGGGCGTAGCGTATAGCAAATGAACTTAAACGTCATCTGTCAAAGCGCTATATCGCCGCTATCAATTTGAATATTTTCGTTTTAAAAAGCGTTTAAAATGGTGTTTTCTCAAGACCAAAAAGTGTTTATCATATAGTCCTACTTTAGAAATGGACGCAAGATTGATGGAATATGGAAGTATTCTATTGAGGAATGTTTCATAGAATTTCAAAATCAATTTCCCGGCGTTGTTGAGTACAAAATTTTTCAAAGTGCAGTTCAGCGTTGTGTTAATGTTTTTCGTGAAACGGGCAGTGTAACAAGAAAAGAAGGAAGCGGCCGACCTAAAAAGCGGACTGAAGAATTAAAAGAAAATGTCCAACAAATAATGGAAAATGCGCCAAGAACTTCTGTACGTGTTTTATCACAAATGGTGGGAGTATCAGTCGGTACCTGCCACACAGTGTTAAAAAAAGATTTGCGTTTGTTCTCCTATCGTTTAACTTGTCAGCAAGAACTTCATGAAGTTGATTTTCCGCGACGGGCTGTATTTTGTGAATGGTTTTTAAACAACTACGGTGAACTTCATAATATCACCTTTTTTTCTGATGAAGCCTGGTTTCATTTAAGTGGTTACGTAAACTCACAGAATATGAGAATGTGGTCTTCTGAAAAACCAGATAACTTTTTTGTCGAGGGCCCTCTACACGCTCAAAAAATTGGAGTTTGGTGTGCTCTCAATCGAAGGAGGATTTATGGACCTATTTTTTTTAATGGTACTCTTACTGCGCAAAGGTATAGAGAAGAAATTATCGCTCCTTTTGTTAACCAGCTGGAAGAAAACGAAATTACAAACTTTTACTTTCAACAAGATGGCGCAAGGGCACATACGGCAGGCGAGACGATGAATATGTTGAGGGAAGTTTTCCAAAATCGACTAATAAGTCTCAATGCTGAACATGAATTTCCACCGAGGTCATGTGATATTACGCCGTGTGATTTCTTTTTGTGGCCTTACCTTAAAAACACTATTTTTGAACTGCCTATTCCTGATTTAAACCATCTGCAGGCTCGACTTATAGACAAGATTCGTGAAATTAACAATACCCCGAGCATCTTAGAAAATGTCTTTAATTCTTTGAGGAACAGGTGTGAAAAGTGCTTGGAACAAGGAGGGGGACACTTTCAGCAGCTGCTTTAATTTATTGTTATAACAAGGAGGGGGACACTTTCCGCAGCTCCTTTAATTGTTTGTTATTGTTATCACGATTATTCTTTAAAATAAAGTTATATAGTCATTAACGTTATTGAAACTGACAGCTGCTATACAGCTCGTTGAGAAATGAGGTTAAGTTGGTCGCTATAAGCTACTCCCTACGTCTAATGTGTCAGAGCCAACTTCGACCACGTTCTTATTTGAACGCTCGTTATTTTGTTTCTACATAACATTCTTTTTACTACTAAGACCAAATTCTCCTGTAACTCCGTATGTAATTTTTACAACAATCATCAATGGCCATATGATGTCTTCACGTGACAGAAGAAGTTAATTTATCAACAAATCAGTTGCCATCAAAAGTTTGGAGACATAATATTGGAGATTGGGTCGTTCCTACTTATTTTCTCAATAAATATGGCTCATGGCGATATAGAAATATATATTTGAAGGATCAGATGTAATAAGAATCGAAGAAAATGCCAAAATTGAACTAGGGTAATTTTTTATTTAAATATCTCACTTTAACCAAAATATATATTTGGTTATATATAAATATTTCAAAAAAAGTGATAGACGTAGAAATCATGCTTCACGAAAGAGGCAGACCCACCCATATCTACTACACTGGCAACTGAGTTGCAGAATAATTACCAGCATAACATTTTTTGAAGCTCATCATTAAACATTCTTGATATAATGTAAGTTTTTTTAATTTGAAGATTAATATCTTGATAATGTCAAAAATCAAATAAAACAAATAATGGAGGAGATACATATATAGCTTTAGTTGTTTCCAACTACAAAGTAGTCAAAGTACTGCTATGAATTTCATTGCATTGTATTTTCAAAAAGGTATATTTTAGCATTTAATTTTTAATGTATTAGCAATCAAAGAAAGATGGATAATGAAATTCTTCTTTTTAACACTTTAACACTGTGGATTTTCTTTGAATTTATAATAAATGATTTATAATTATTACGTTATGTAAATTTCTATTAATTTAACTGATAATATTCTACAAACATCGTTAGTGCGATCTTCAAATTTAGAAAATAAAAATAATTACTTACTCTCGTATGCCCACAGAGTCATATTTTTCAAATTATCCGCATATTCCGCTGTATGTTTCCCACACAAATCACTAACATTTGATCGGATAAGCACCGGTATAGTTGGGAAAAGTCTTTGGGCACCAATAATAGTACAGATACTAATTAAAATTAGTAATTTTGTGAACATCTTGCTAGGCTGAGGACACGCAAGTGCTCGATTTTATTATCAGATGAAGCAAAATTGATGGCGATCCCCAGGAAGTTCTTCGACAAAAGGCAAGCCAGCTTGATAATTCGATTTGGGCATTTATTTTAAACTACACTATTTATTATGCGAAGGTTGACAGACTGTTCGTTCCTCATAACGGAAAATTAAGAAATAAAAAAGGGTTTGATTTATTTTAAAATATGCTGGCATTGGATGAAACTCGTACCCATAAATATTCCTCGTTGTAACCTCTGGTAGCTCAGATATTCAGTATCATGGGCGGACTATGGCATTTGCTTGTTTAAATGTATATTTACATACCCTAAATGTCTGTGGTGCATGCCCTCTTTTTTATCTCACTTTCGATCAGATTTTTTAGTGAATGTTTCAATTATTCAAGGTTGCAGCTAGAACTAAAGTATTTAAACAAACTTCAAAAATAACGAGGAATAAATAAATTTTCATTATTATTTTAATAGTAATTTTTATTTGCCTGATTATACAGTATGTCCACAGAAAAGACGTTGAATAAGAAAAACTTTCTTATTTTTCATTTTATCGAAAAAAGTTACTCTTGGCAAAAAATTTTGCTGGTTCTTAAAGTAAAATTGAGATAGAAAAATTTAACATTTCTTGTACGGGGTGTTCAAAAAATTGAAAAAACTTTAAATGGTACAAAAGTAAAGTGTACTTATTTGTGAAGACGTGGAAATAAGTTACTAGGAAAAGTTGTTCAAAAGAAAAAGGCTTTAATACCAAATTTTAAAAAAAATCAGCCTACTTTTATTTATTTCTGATCATTAAATTTATTTATTTTATTTATATTAGTTTCCACAGTCATAAAAATGGGGGAAGATTGTACACAAGGTGGTTAATTGTATAATTTTTACGTAAATTCACATTTTCGCTTATAACTTTTTTACGTTCATTTCCACGAGAAAACAGTAAATTACTTTTATTTTCGTCTTCAAAAGACCTACAAAACTAGCCCTTGAGCGTCAAAATATATTGATTACATCAAAAGTAATAAACAGAATAAGTTTATTTATGACTTTTGAATTAAACATTTATAAACTGTGTTATTATTACCAGAACGTTTTGGTATCGCATCCTCTCATTCCTTATCACTGTCTAATAATTCACACGAAATCTGGAATCGTTAAGTTGAATAGTTAACAAGTTATGGCCTTATAAACAAATTTACTAATTATTATTAGTCTGGACGATCCCGAGCATCTTCCACAATCGCACTGATTTTTTTCATGGTAGATTTCATAATAATACATTGAAATCTATTATTTTATTTTTTAAATTTCAAATTTGCAACAAATTTTTTTTTGGATTTTTTTTTTATTTTTTAGCCTTGCAAAATGAAATATACGACGCACGCGCGTGATATATTATTACATATTCGGAAATCTTATGAAAATATGGTTAGACCATGGTTAGACTAGTGGATTGGGAGACAAGGACTAGTTTAGTGGCCTCCTAGGAGTCCAGATTTGACAATGGATTTCTTCCGATGGGGTCGACTGAAACAAGTTGTTTATCGCACATCTCTAATAGATTCCAATATTGATTAATTAAAAAACGCGATTAGAGATGCCGTTGCTTCAACATCTTTAGATGAGGTTAGAAATTTTCATGAATTATTTGTCCGTTTAAAAACATTGCTCAATAATTATGGTGGCAGTGTGTTTAAGTAAATAACTTTTAAAATTTGTGAAGTGTTAATTTGGAATAATTTAATTTGTATAAAATAAATTTAATAATTACAAATAAATAAAAGTAGTCCGTTTTTTTTTTCGAAAATTGGTGTTAGAGGCTGCCTTTTACTTTTGAATAACTTTTCCTAGTAATTTATTTCCACAACTTCACAAATAACTGCACTTTACTCTTGTATTTAAAGTTTTTTCAATTTTTTTGAACACCGCGTACAAGAAATGTAAAATTCTTCTATTTCAATCTTACTTTAAGAACAAGCAAATCATTTTTTATTTAAAAATAAGAAACTTTTTCCTATTCAACCCCTTTTCTGTGGACATACTGTATATAGGACCGATGATTGTGAGGTAAAATATTTTCTACGGCGGTACCCTTACTAGCCCCACTGGGTAAGGCACTGTTTCTGTATTGGGAGTAAGTAATAAGGAAAATTTATAATTAAACACTGGTTTGAATGGATAGATTTTGTTGTATACTAAAATTCTTTGAAAATGAGATCTGCTAATATGTTCTGACGTTTTCTTGAGTGACATCTTTGGATTATTACAGAGTCCATAACCACAACAGTAGCAGCATAGTTATCATTATTTTCTTTTTAATATTGTTTACATCATCAGTGGTATCGAATTTTATAATTAGCTTGTGAACTGCTCTACGAGTTATAGTTACATTTGGATACTTTTCATTAAAAATTTGTATTGCATACCCATAGGAAACATTACCGATATCATAACAATTCACAAGATAAATTCGTTGCTCCAGGGTTAGCATTATTAATAAAAATTATTCGGTGGGCAGTTAATAAAAATAAATATGTTCACTTTCACAATGATAAAGAAAAATAATCCATTGTAATTATATGGTATGTAAGATAGTTAAAAATAGCGGCGTCTTTTTATTCGCAAAATGTGATTATTCTTCTTTGTTGACTGTATGTAAGCATTTCTAGAGTTCTCGAAATTTTGTTAAATACAGTTTTTAACGAAAATCAAAATTAAAGGCCCTTTGCTTAGGGAAAATTTCACATTTTGAAATTTTTTGGAAGCCCTGTATTTTTTATTACACATTTAATTACTACTAATGGCTTCCTAAGATAGGCAAAACTTTTTATCAAGAATAACTTTTTCTCGAAAAATCAACAACCAAAAAGTTTATAATAGTGCGATACCCCATAACTTTATATCAAAATTTTAGTGATTGTTAGTGACTGTAGTTAGCAGTGGCGTAACCAGGGGGTGGGCTTTGGGGGCTTCAGTCCCAACCAAAGATCTATCGCGCGATTTTTATCATAGCCGTAGCCGCTGGACGACGGACCTTGGCAACAGTCAAGGGACAGGTTGCCTGACTTTCTACGTCACTGGGTATGCCGATTGCTTCGCGTACTTGATAGATGCATGATAAATGCATCGCGGTGTGTCATAATTTGTGTTGAGTTGAGAGTCCGTATATGGTAGGTAGTCTGTGCTGTACATGTTTTGTGGTTATGCATTTTGATTTTGGCTATTTTTAGTGGTGATTTTTGAGATTTTTTTGTGATAGAGTCTGAATATGTTTAGTTCCTTTTTTTATGTGATACAAAGTTTTTTTTTATATCTACACTTTTATTTTAAGTTACCAAATATAAAACCATTTATATATCTATAAAAAAACAATATATATATATAAACAATTTTTATAACCAATAAACTAATATTTTCATTTTAAAACCGTTTTGCTGCAAATTTTAAGAATTTTTTTAGCACCCCTCAACTTTTCTACACCGTAATATATTGTTAAGAGTTTAATTAAAAGCCTTTTTTCTCAAAAACCGTCAAAAACATTAGGAAGTTCTAACATGAGTACATTATTTTTAGAAAATAAAATTGTACATTAGAAATTGGAGCCCGAATGGTAAAAAACCTAAACTTAAAAAAATTAGAACCTAAAATGTAATAGAAATGTAGCGTAACTAGCGCCCTCTATGAAATATCCAAAAAATAATTAGACCAGCGTATTTGGCGTCCTTAAAAACCCCGCAATACCCGTACCGTTTGGAAATTTTCGTAAAAATTCTATTTAAAAAATTTTATTCTCGAAAACAAAAGGAGATAGACATATAGTTCATAAGACAAAAAATTCTTACTTTTGTCGTACTATCACCCCCTGGATTTACGGGAGATCTTTCTGATATACCCCGTATAAATGAAATTGTTGTATAAGTAATTTACATATATTTAAATAATTTTTAAAATAATTGTTTTTCAGTAGGTATCCAAAAATGGTGTGTTTACGGTAATCGAGAATAAACCTTGTTTTAGGAGCGTAATAATGGCTTTTGTTCCTAGGTCAATCCAAAACGGTTTCCTACAATCAAACGCATGCGTCGTTTTTGTTGACGCATTCATTTTATGTTAAACATCAGACGTTTATAAAAAAAGAGAGTTTTTTTTTAGTTTACAATTTGATAGACACATATACCTACAAGCTGTTACAAATTCTATTCTCACTACAGGGATCTCGGAAACGGTAAGAGGTACGAAGTAACTTAAATGGGGGCAAAGTTGCGTAATCAGAGGACCAACATTATCTCTCTAAAAAATCAAAGCTAACTTTATTAGTTTTCGAAATATTTGAAAAAACCGAAACTTTGGAAATTAGTTTTTGTTTCATTTCAGCTTGGTTTGAGGTGATATTGAAAAAGGAAGAACACTTTCTCATGACCATTTTTGCCCTCTATCAAATGGCATAATCAATTTTTATATGTAACGTTTCGTCTCTACAGGACCATCATCAACTTAATTTTTTTAAACATGACCCTGGAAAAATTATTACATTTTTTGCAAGCCTTCATGACCTCCCACAACTTATTCATATTCGATAAAAAAAAATGTGACCACCCTGTATAAAAACTGGAAAAATTTCATGTCAAATTCGATCAATTAGGTCTTCTTCTACAAAATGTCCAATTTGCACAAAAACATAAGACTATGTCTCCGGGAAAACCTTCGAGCAAATACCTACTACAGCGCCAGAAGAAAGGGCCCTAGCCGGCGGGGCCCAGCCAGGACAAAAGGAGGTCCCACAAAGCGCCTACACCGGCCGCATTTGCGGTCGGGGAAGACGACGGATGGGGCCCACCTACGAAGGCTGTCCAGGCCTACACGAGATGAGGCAGGATAAAGAGGGATAATCCCCCTCGATCCCAAATCATTGAGGCCAATTTCTAGCCATGGAATAATGGCGCACCTACTACAGGCAGCCTTCAATACTAAATGAGCGAACAGATGTGCGAGAGAGAAAGCTATCTCTCTCACTCCGTAATGTGAGGTGCTGGAGGGGAATCACGGGGTCTGATTCTCAACCAATAAAATTTACGGAGTGAGAGAGATAGCTTGTAGTTTTATTTGCTTTCTCTCTCACTCCGTAAATTTTATTGGTTGAGAATCAGACCCCGTCATTCCCTTCCAGCACCTCACATTACGGAGTGAGAGAGATAGCTTATAGTTTTATTTGCTTTCTTTCTCGCACGTATGTTCGCTCATTTAGCATTGAAGGTTGCCTCTAGTAGGTATATGCTTCAAGGGGGAAACTAAATTTTGCCGACAGCTCAGGAGCACGAAGGCGCTAGTGTCCCATATGCACCGAAACAGTGGAGAGGAGATCAAGAAAGCGGCAGTTTGAATTAAAAATCAATCATGCCGTTTTTGTGTTAAAAAATTAAAAATAAATAATGTAGACTACTCTGAATTTAGCTTAAATAAATGAATAAATAATACTATTACATTGACAAATTTTGTTAATATTCCCGTATGAGTTCCTGCTCCTTGTCTAGTCTCCCTGTCAACAACCTTGAACTGTCAGCTGCTACATTGTCTTTTTTTTCGTTGGCAACACTTTACCGCACATATGGCGCAAAATTCAAATCTTGTGTAAATTTTGGGACACCCGATATTAGGAATCTCTAAATGTTATTAATTAATGATTATTTATAAAAGACTGACGAGCAAATTAAATGTTTCAAATGGGTGTTTGCTGCGCCGCGCCGTGCTAATTCGTGGCTTCATTTAGTGCGATGGAGAATTTAGAGAAGACCGGCAGAACGGCTCAATAGTATGAGAATAGTCTAGAAATAGCCAATGCAGAATCATTCTCTTTGCTTCGAGGCTCTCTGTATACGTGTTTCTGTGAATTAGATCCCGCTTCGTCGGTATGGGCTATGGGAATTATAAATTAAACGGCATACCGCCGCGAAGCAGGTTATTGTTTTTGGTCGCACTAAATGACGTCATAATACGTTCTTGTTTACGATTACGTTAAACTTTTTACGTAATTTTAAACATCTATAATTTATTTGACTACAAATTTGTCCATTTCCACACTGATCCATTATGACAACCTATTAATGATTTTAAAAAATCAATACAGGGTGTTTGTAAATAAGTGCGAAATATTTTAGGGGGTGGTTGCTGAAGTTACTTTGTGAAAAAAGTTCATATAAACGTAAGTCGAAATACGCTTCGTTTCCGAGATACAGAGTGTTTAAATTTAAATTTTTTATTTATTTTTATTAGACATTGTCTCGAAATTTGAAAAACGCTTTGGAAGGATACATGTGCATTTTTTGGAGTGAAGCGAATATTTCTACTTGCACCAGTGGCGTTCGTGCGAGAATACCAAAAGCTTTTTTAATAAAAGAATGGTACGGCACTGACTTTTTCCCGTTTTGATATTTTTTTAGACATCCGCTATCAATTCTGATTGAAATTGGTCGCTTTAATTTTTTTCGTAGGATGCACCGTTTTTGAGAAAAAATATGAAACATATTTTATTGTCGGTTTTGTTAATTCTTTATTTAAAGCTGCAAGTAGAAATATTCGGATCACCCCAAAAATTGCACATTTATCCCTTCAAAGCGTTTTTCAAATTTTGAGTCAATATCTTTAAAACTGATATAATTAATAAAAATAAATAAAAAATTAAAATTTAAACACTATGTATCTCGGAAACGAAGCATATTTCGCCCTACGCTTATATGAAGTTTTTTTCACAAAAAACTTCAGCAATCACCCCTTAAAATATTTCGCCACGAACACCCTGTATAGTTCATTTTTTATGTAAAAAGTTTCCCTTCAAACTATTTATGCAATAAAGAATGACTTTTTACATTTAAATCTCAAATAATTATCTTTGTTCTGATTTATTAGAATTTCTAGAAAACTTCAGGATAAGGAATAGATGGGACTCGGAAAAAGAAAAAGCTAAATTGCAATTTAACAAATAACTTTATAATATTTAACAGATATTAAGGTAGTGGTAGAAGGCTACATTATTTCTTCAAGCTTTGCAATTTGGGGGCAGAAAGTTTCACTTTTCCCGGTAAATTCCTTGCAAGTTGCTCGTCCTTCACAGCCTTTAACAAATCCTTTTCCCTTTGCGTAATAGTACGATCCTTCAAGAACATCGCGACGGCAGTACGGGCAGCTTTCCCTCTCCTCGCAGGTCCGGGCGTAAGTTTCACCTTAAATCTAAATCGGAATTTAAAAAATGCTGCAAATCACAGTATACAGGGTGTTTGTAAATAAGTGCAAAATATTTTAGGGTGTGGTTGCCGAAGTTATTTAGTGAAAAAAAGTTCTTATAAACATAGGTCGAAATATGCTTCGTTTCCGAGATACAGAGTGTTTAAATTTCAATTTTTTATTTATTTTAATTATTTCAGAGTTTTAAACATCCTGTATCTCGAAATCGAAGAATTTTTTACCCACATTCAAATCAACTTTTTATTTTCAATGTTGAATTGCATTTTTCTTTGACCATAATAAAAGAGACCTATATAGGCCAGGAAATATAGAGTTGAACGCGACTTTTTGTTTCGGAAAGCTGAATTTATCACTAACGATGCTAAATATTATGTGCAATAACATTAGTTTCCAGTCATAAAAATGGAGGGAAGATTGTTTACAGGGTGGTTAATTGTATAATTTTTATGTAAATTCACGTTTTTCGCTTATAACTTTTTTCGTTGATTTCCACGAGAAAACAGTAAAGTACTTTTTTCGTCTTTAAAAGACCTACAAAACTAACCCTCGAGCGTCGAAAAATATAAATTTGATTAGATCAAAAGTTATAAACAGAAGTTTATTTATGACTTTTAAATTAAACATTTATAAACTGCGTTATTATTACCAGTACGTTTTGGCATCGCATCCTCTAATTCCTTATCACTGTCTAATAACTTTACACGAAATCTGGAATCGGTAAGTTGAATAGTTTACAAGTTATGGCCTTATAAACAAATTAACTAATTATTAGTCTGGACGATTCCGTCCCGTTCAGTCTGTAACTCCGTTGTTTTTCAACGAATCTTGCAGATTTTTTTTAACTTAAAGCTCTGTTATGTGCAATAACATTAGTTTCCACAGTCATAAAAATGGGGGGAAGATTGTTTACAGGGTGGTTAATTGTATAATTTTTACGTAAATTCACGTTTTCCGCTTATAACTTTTTTCCGTTCATTTCCACGAGAAAACAGTAACTTTTTTTCGTCTCCAAAAGACGTACAGAACTAGCCTTCGAGCGTCAAAAAAATTTTGATTAGACCAAAAGTTATAAACAGAGGAGGACTTTTGAAACATTTATAAACTGCGTTATTATTACCAGAACCTTTTGGCATCGCATCCTCTCATTCCTTATCACGACCCCGAGGATCTTCCACAATCGCACTGATTTTTTCATGGTAGATTTCATAATAATACATTGAAATCTATAATTTTTTTTTAATTTCAATTTTGCAATCTGGATTTTTTTTTATTTTTTAGCCTTAGTTTCAAAATGAAATATATGACGCACGAGCGTGATATAATTATATATTATTACATATTCGGAAAGCTTATGAAAAGAGCTTTAAGTTAAAAAAAATCTTCAAGATTCGTTGAAAAACAACGGAGTTACAGACTGAACGGGACGGAATCGTCCAGACTAATAATTAGTTAATTTGTTTATAAGGCCATAACTTGTAAACTATTCAACTTACCGATTCCAGATTTCGTGTGAGTTATTAGACAGTGATAAGGAATGAGGGGATGCGATGCCAAAACATACTGGTAATAATAACGCAGTTTATAAATGTTTAATTTAAAAGTCATAAATAAACTTCTGTTTATAACTTTTGATCTAATCAAATTTATATTTTTTGACGCTCGAGGGTTAGTTTTGTAGGTCTTTTAAAGACGAAAAAAAGTACTTTACTGTTTTCTCGTGGAAATCAACGAAAAAAGTTATAAGCGAAAAACGTGAATTTACATAAAAATTATACAATTAACCACCCTGTAAACAATCTTCCCCCCATTTTTATGACTGTGGAAACTAATATGTTATTGTACATAATATTTAGCATCTATAGTGATAAATTCAGCTTGCCGAAATAAAAAGTCGCGAAATGGTAATTTTCCAGCTTATTTTCCTAGCCTAATATAGGTAATAAAAGATTATCAAAGAAAACCTACAATAAAATATGTTTTATTTTTTTCCTCAAAAACGGTGCATCCTACGAAAAAAATTGAAGTGGCTAATTTCATTCAGAATTGATGGCGGATTTCTAAAAAAATATCAAAACGGGAAAAAGTCAGTGGCGTACCATTTTTTGTATTAAAAAAGGTTGTGGAATTTTCGCACGAACGCCACTGGCGCAAGTAGAAATATTCGGATCACCCCAAAAAATACACATTTATCTCTCCAAAGAGTTTTTCAAATTTTGAGTCTATATCTTTAAAACTCTGAAATAATTAATAAAAAATTAAAAATTAAATTTCGACCTACGTTTATATGAACTTTTTTTCACAAAATAAGATCGGCAACCACCCCCTAAAATATTTCGCACTTATTTACAAGCACCCTGTATAGAAACATAGTGTAGACAAATAATTCTTTTATCATAAGAGACCGTTTTATGTAAATACTTTAAATTTTTTTGTTTTCATTCACTTTCCATTCCTTATAATTCCATTCCTTATAATTAGAAAAGGATTAGAAAAGTATCATCTGATCCCCCGTCACGTGAGGGTCAATTTTTTTTTAATGAATCTTTCTACCCAAATGAGCCCGAAAAGTTAAGGTTTAGCGAAAAATGTGTCTAATAAACGTTGCAAAATTTTGAAGTGGCATGTTTCGATAACCTTGGAACCAATTTTCAAGGTCATTTCAAGGTCAACTTCGATTTTTTACGTAGGAGCCCTCATTCTTAATTTTGGATGCAGAAAGAGCGGAAAATTGTAAGTACCTACAAATAAATCGGGGAAAATAACTTGGTACCTAGGTAGATATATGCATATGATACATGACTTTGGGGAGTCAAATGGACCCCAGACATGATACATCATCATCTGAACGTAGAATGTTCCGCTCTTTCCGAATCCGGGGGTGAAAATAAGGGTTCCCATTTAAAAAAACTAAGTTGACCTTGAACTTACCTTGAAAATGACCTTCAAGGACACAGACAATCAATCACGACAATATGTGTACAGTAACTTCATCTGAACCATTTTTCACATAACCAAGTACTTTTGGTTTTAGAAGGGGCGAACGGGTGATCTGGGACAAACCGTATATTTTTAAAATGTCTAGAAATAGTCTAAGCATATGTAAGGAAAATATTAGAAATGGCTTAGAAGTTGTCATTAAAGTCTGGCGCGCAAAATAAATGTTTAAAAAAAGTGTTTGCTGCCGCGCTAATTCGTTACGTCATTTAGTGCAATCGAGAATCGAGAAGATGACAGGGACATCGCGGCCTGACAGCATGAACACAGTAAGTAACAAGAGTATAGAAACAGCTAAATTCATTCTGCTTCAAGGCTTCCCGCATGCGCGTTTCGTTAAATTAGCCTCGCCAGCATGGGAATTGTTGGAAATCCTTTTATTAATTTGTGCGGTAAACGCCCGAGAAACAGGTTGTTTTCTAGGTCGCACTAAATGACGTCACAATGTGTTCTTGATCTCCAAGCAAAATTTTAAATTTGATATAATTTTAATCACCTATAGCATTTTAGAAATTAATGTGTTTTACCACTGTGGATTGTTGTTGGTTATAGACTACAAACTTATGCAGTTCCAAAGTTCTAAAAAATTAAATTTTCATGCAAGTTGCTTACTATGTCATCTTCATTGAAGGTTTCTTTTATAGTCTCTGGAATCCAAAATAAGTTTTACATGGTGGTACCTCTCAAAATTCCCCTTTCATTAATTTTTTGTTGTAAAAGATAAAAATTTTACTGAAACAGTACATTTAGCTTCATTTTAAAGTGGTAAGACATTAGAGAAATAAACTTACATGTATACATGTCTAGCAATTGAAATATTTGAAAAACTTGTTCCCATATTTATTTAACCACACCCACATACAGGTCTGGTCGAACTAAACGTGGAGAAATGTATACGCCCAGTTGAAGAATGCGAGCGCGGTCAAATGAAATACAAATACAGTTGCATTGGGCCACTGGGCAATAAATCTCAGCCGTTGACAAGTAGTCGACAAATTGCCCAGCAGTGCAGTGCAGCAATGCGGAATTTGGTGTGATTCAGGTAATTTTAATTTATTATAGGCAATAGAAATTTTCTGCACATTCTATACAAATTATTACAATTTTTACCTTTATCAGAAAACTTTTTTAGGGACGCCTATGAAACTCATTAAATTTTATTGCCAGGCGTTTTTTTACATGTTCAACTGACTTTGGAAAGACTATAATATACTCTGGAATGATACTATACCACCAAAAATTTTGAGTTTCGAATGAGTTTGGAAGAAAAGAATTGAACAGGGTGTCCCAGATTATGTGGGCAATCTCTCGGATTTACACAGGGAACGTTAAAATAACATGACAAGTTCCTATGAAATCTTCCCTAGAGGCGCCCCCTACAGAGATACAGGCCCCTAAAAATATTTTTTTTTAATAACAAAATAATTTAATTATTTTAGGAAAAAACAAATGTAAATAAAATACGCATTTTTTTTAGTTAGGCACAAAAAGGATACACATTTCATGGGTTTATTTCTCTTTATGGATGTAATAAAAATCATATTAAACAAAAATAGTTCATTTTATCAATATCAACTGAGAGTGATTTTTTTTAGGTTAAGATTCAAGCTAACTAAAAATGTTATTTTTATGCCTTTATCGTAAAGGGTGTAAAAAAATTGACATATTTGTGCTGCAGCTAGTATGTCCTCGGCAAACCAAGTATTCATCGTATCATATTAAAAAATAATTAAATTAAAAGTATTTTAAGTTATTAAAAAAATCGATTTTCAGGGGCGTCCTTTAGGGGCCTGTATCTCCATAAGGGGAAAACTAGGGAAAACTTTTATAGGGACTTGTCACGTTATTTTAACATCCCCTGTATAAATCCGAGGTATTGCCTACATATTCTGGGACACCTTGTATAATAAATCTTAGATCTTTTTGTAAATCTCACACAAAATTTCACAGCGATGTTGCAATTGACACTTTTTTGTCCTATAAAGGGCAATGTTATGCATTTTACAAAGCTTTAACGACTCATTTTTCAGTTTGCACACTCAACGTACAAATTCCATTTTCAGAATTTCGACGCCACTGAATATTTGGTAAATTCAATAAGTTTGATTTTATTTTAAACAAAAAATATCTTGCTCCATTTTATTCAAAACAAAAATGTTGGTTTGGAGTTATATTTTTAGTCTAAAATAAGCTTTCTAGATGGTTGAACAAAAAGAAAACTCTAAAAGTGTTCGTTCACATCTTGTCACTTTTTAACTATTAAAAACAGTAAATGGCCTAAAAGGTTAAAAATAACAGTATTGGCAATGATTAGCACGAAATTCCCTAGATAGACAGCAATGTCAGAAAAGTGACTGCACATATTTCAC
Organism: Anoplophora glabripennis; assembly: GCF_000390285.2. NCBI lineage: Eukaryota > Metazoa > Arthropoda > Insecta > Coleoptera > Cerambycidae > Anoplophora > Anoplophora glabripennis. Next base: position 517,485 of record NW_019416296.1, read on the forward strand.
TTTTCTTTAAAAAACTTACGGATTGTCATGTAGTTGAGGTTCTTAGCTAGTGATTTTTAAGAGACTTTATAAACATGTGAATATTTAATTTACTAGAAGCTAAAACCAATTTGATCAAGTGAGACATGGAAATTATTGAAGATCGTTGAAAAAAGTGTCAAAAATACATAAAACAATTTCTTACTTGTAGCTTGATAAACTGTTGTAGGGAGCTATGACTGGAATAGAAAATAACAGCTCGTCTTCCGGATTTGGTATTCCCGTCAGGGCATCTATCATATCGACATCCACTTGCACATTTGGCTCATCATCATCCAACCCATCTTCCGTACGTTCTTTGGGGACAAAGGGTTTGGAGATCTTTACGTCAGACTTCTTATCTTTGCTGTGGCTGTCCTTGTTCTTTTTATTTTTCTTTGTTTCCTTTCCGGTACCGGAGGACTAAAAAGTAGAAATAATTGTAAAACACACTACACGTATATGGCGATAACTTACTTGTAATATCTCCATTCTCAGTTTCCTCTCTTCGTCATCCTGATCCTTGTATTTCTCTTTGATCTTCTTTAGTTTGCTTTTCTGTCCTCTCTTAGACTGCTGCTGCTTCGTGTCTTCTTTGCTTTCTAATTAAAACGCATTGTTGAAGATGACAAATTTTAGAATAAAAAAAAAATGAAAAACAAATAAACTACCTATAATCTGACTATTTCTTACCTTTATTGATATTCTTTTGCTGTTTAACTTTTGATTCGCTATTGCCCCTACTTCTATTCTTTTGGTTAGGTTTCAAAATCACAGGTTTTTCGTCTCCAAGATAAATAACATCTTCATTTTTAATTTCCTCAATGTTATTCGAAGGTTCTGTCAATATGTTAATTCTAAAAATTAGATAATCTTTACACTGCACTGTTTCTAGTAAATTACATTTTCTTAAGTTGGTATTTAAAAAGTTACTAAATAAAAGTCACATTAAACTAATCCGTTGGTCACATCTAGCAAATTATTACTTATTGTCCATCTAGCAATGTCTGAGAGTTAAAGAATTATGTGAATTGTGGGAACGACAATGTTTTGAGTGGTGGTGAGATATAACCCCTAAAAAGTACATGTCATATCTAACCTACTGACACAAACTGACCTACTAATGTGTAGGTGCTTTGTCAGTAGGCTCATGTGCCTGTAGACATGAAGTAGCAATGACATTTAAAGATATGACATATGCTATGAAGGTTATATCTCGCTACTACTCAAACAAATTAAATATGCATTCTGACATCCTTATTGTCTTTAGGGAATTTTATGTTAATTGTTGCCGTCAGTATAAGTTTGATCGATTGACTCAACAATGGTCATATAACTGTAACAACTTACTTGGTGCCATCAAAATGCTGAATTTTAATTTGAGTATCTGGGAATTTTGGAGTTTCATCAGAATCCGATGAATCATCACCTTCTTTTTCTAATTCAGTGGCTTCTGTAATGGTTTCCTTTGCACTTTGCACCTCAGTAATATTTTCCTCCTTCATATTGTCCTCTGATCAAATCATAGAAAAGATATGAATAAATATATTCGCCTAAATGATACACAATATACAGGGTGTTTCAGAAAACATGGGCCAACGCTCAGGGGCAGATTCCTAACCTAAAAACAAGATTATTTTTTCATATCAACATGGGTCCGATTTCGCTTCGTTCCTTAGCTCTTAAAATATAGATTTCCACTTGAGGGAATTAAATGAAATTCTATTTACAACCGAATACACATTTCTAGATATTATTATGTTGAACATGAATTACAGGACCAGACTTACTTGCAGGCCCTTGGATTTAATCAAAGAAAAAATTGTTCTCCGTTAAGGTTTCTAATTTACAATTAGATGGGTTAAATTGCAACTCAATTTTGATCAAAAATTGACTCATACTACTTTTTCATTTTCCCTCGAGTTTTCGGTATTTTAAATGTAATATTAAAATAAACAATTATTTATTTATCTAGAATTAATTATGAATTGTAAACATACCTACAATAAACAACTCGATAAACATAATATAACATTTTACAGGAAATGTTGAAAATGTCTACCTTCAGCTCGAATGCTACCCCGAATTAGTTTTTTGATAGTCTTTCTAACTCGCCTAAATATCCCTATGTTTCGGCGAATTAAAGCGAATGTACGCTACCCTTGAAGTGACAGGAGTTTTATAAACAAGCTCTTTCACATGTCCCCAGAAGTAGAAATCTATGGGTGTTAGATCTGGGAAATGAGGCGGCCACACAATCGGACCACCTCCTCCAATCCAACGGTTTCCAAACATTTCATTGCTTGCCAGTGAGTCCGGTCCTGTAATTCAAGTGCAACATAATAATACCTAGGAATGTGTATTTGGTTGTAAATAATTAGTTGTCCAAATCTCATTTAATTCCCTCAAGTGGAAATCTAGATTTTTGGAAAAATCTTTTTTATTTTATTTTAAAACTTTGACACCCTGTAGCTAAGGAACGAAGCGAAATCGGACCCATATTGATATGAAAAAATAATCTTGTTTTTAGGTTAGGAATCTGCCCCTGAGGGATGGCCCATATTTTCTGAAACACCCTGTATAGGGTGGGCCAATTTTGACGGTTTTGGTTTGGAAATAAAAACACAGATGAAAATGTTGGTCTTTTTCACTGATTACATATTTATAAAAATTTTGTATTTTTGTAAAGAAGTTTCTATTCACTTTTTGATACAGAATCCAGTGACATGACATATTTATTAGCACATCAGAATGTCCGCTATATAGCTCTTATGTATAAATAACTATGACTTTTTCAGTAAGAATAAATTGATAAAACTTTTATAAGGAAAACTTTTAAAATAAAAAAGAAATCATGTGAATCTTGACTTATTATCTATTGAGAGCAATTATCTGTTCTTTGTTGAACCAAAAATTTAATTGAAAAAAGACGGTTCACTAAAACAATCGATGTTATAAATTAATATATTTTTAAAACATTTTAGAAACTAGTGACTGAAATAATTTGAAATTAATCACATGAATTTATATTGTACAAAATCAGAAGCATTTTCCTAAAAAAACAATGTTCCAGTGGTTGAGATACAGGGCTTTATTATGATATTTTCTGAAAACATTGTTTAAATTACAATAAAAACACTTTTTTTAATCATTTATTTATTCGAATGAAGATCATCTCATCATTTTGATGATTTTATTTGAGTAAATGCTCAAAAATACCTCAATTTGCACAAACACAGCCTACTAATGTAACGATTAAGCAGCGTTGTATTCGAATATCGAAGTGTCTTCAGCTCATTTTTTAAGTTTTACTCAGAAATCAGGCTTTTTTTGGAAAAACATAAAAGAATAGTAATTTGTAGAAAATTGGAAGAGGAATGCAAAAGGTGCAGAAAAGCAGCGGCATACCTTTTTATTTAGAAAAATATACCAGCAATGCCCTGCAGCATCTATTTTTAATTTTTATTAGTTTTTTAAAAATTTAAATATTTTTTTAAGTTTCATGCCTTGTATCATTTTAACGAAATGCCCTAGATAAAAATTTTATACGAGCCCCCTTAAAATTCACTAAAGAATACGAGGTTTTATTTTTGGTCAGTGTTTGTGAATCACTCTATGAATATAACGAGAAGTTATCGTATGCTCGTTTATACTCAATGAACTTATCTTATACCCCTCGTATATGCAATAATTGACCTTGAAAGTGTTTCTTACTCCAAACACCGATGACGTATTTCATGCATTTTTTCATTAAGTCGCCTATCTATTCCTACATAGTATATCTTATCTATGGTCACACATATGATTTTTATTCTGAAAATCCCTCAGGAACATAAAAGCTAAATTAATGCGATGAAACCGCGAGGTGTCCACTTGTAAAATATACTAATGAGATTTATGTAATTGTGATTTTCCACTGACAATAGTTTGTAGTTGTGGGCCAATTTTAAGTGGACCAATTATTAAAAGAGATGCTCATCGGTTAACTTAGATCTGTAAACATTCTTTCTGTACTTCATTTTAGGGAATGTAATATCACACAAGGAGTACCAAAAAAACAGAAAACAGCCCATGTGCAAATTTATGCAAATTATCAAATTGTACCAGCAGAAGACTCTTATAAAATTCCAACAAAGATGAGTTTTGATATTTGTTCTTAATTATAGGGTTTCAACGTCAGTATCAAGTAGTGTGTGTATCAGTGTTATGTAAGGGCGTTGGTCGGATCAAAGATGTCTTTTAAATGGGTTTACCCACTACTTTATCCCACAACAGACTTGCACCTCAAAGTGAGTGGAAAACACCAGAACTTTCTCGAACCAACGAGGTTATTCACAAATGTTTAATTGTTACTGCACTTCCGAAAGTACTACTAGCACCATCTGTTAGCGATAGAGGGTACTGCCACTACTTATTTCCGCTTTTGACCACCAGATTTCGTCAAGTGTCACGATCGTAACAATACACAATAGTAATTGAACTAGGGAATTTAGCTAGCGTATGCTCGCTCAGGGTGGGTACTCGGCGGCTGGTTTAGAAATTATAGATAGTGGCAGGACAACTGAAACGGTTTTGGCCGTTTGAACTTACTGGAGTAATCAGTATGGCCCTAAAGATGGAAAGTTTGAGACCCCTGTACTAATACATGATTTAAAATTTCTACTTTAATAATATTAAACGCTATTGTTTTCATTTCATTATCATAACATTCACAAAGCATTTAAGACGTAGACAAGTTAATGGAAGTCGCTCTAATTTTATCCAATATTATATCTAAACGAAAATTGATTATTTTATCCAGACTACATACACACAAAATGTTCAAACATCTTACCATCGCTTTCATCCAATATCTCAACTTCCACTTCCTCCTTGCTCATTTCGCTATCGGCAAGACTAAGAGCGTCTTCTTCGGTCGCTGTTAAAATTTTCCTCTCCCCTAAATGCCTCTCGATGCAACCATCCTCCAATCGAAAGAGGAAACTCATGCCCAGAATTAGATGAGAAGGCGGCAGAAAGTTTTTCTTCCCCCTGATCATGAAACTACCCGTCGTTAGGTACTCTCCAGTGGGCGCGGTTTTGCTGACTTGGTCTCCCCATACCCAATACGCGTTAGTCACCACTTTGGCATCCCATGCAACGCTAGAAGAGATCACTTTTAATAAGTGCAAATCTTATTACTTCAAAGAATAAGGGCATTTACCTGTAGCATATCGCCATTGTACCGGCTTCGTTTAGGGTTTTAGGAGGAACGGCTTGGCCACTTGGATTTTTTATTATAACGCTACTGGCTCCGTGAATATCAGCGTGGACATACACGTCGGTTGGTTTCATGTATCTAAAAAAATGTGAAAGACTGGTTGATCACATCTATCCATTTCTCGAGTCGTGTCGTGGGAATCTTGATTACCCAGGTCAACAAGGATCAAGAAGCAGACATACTAATATGCATTCCCAAAGGATTTTATTGCGCTGAATCCGAATCTGGCCGCAGAATTGTTCTATCATGTCAGGTTTTTGAGATATCCTAACCTGAAAGTGAAAAAAACACCGTTTTTCGTCATATTTGAGGTTATGTAGTAATGCCATCTATTCCTTCCTGTTGAGTTTGCTCAAATATGTTTTTTTTTCGTTGAGATATCACATGCTGAAATTTCTATGTTTATCAGTTTCTTAATATGTGAAAATCTACTAAGGATCCCTTAGATGTCAAACAGTTGATTGCAGTTCAGAAACTTCATACTCAGAAATCTTCAATTCATACGAACTCAAACTCACAAACTCCAAATCTACAAACCCACAAACCCCAAACCCACAATCCCTAAACCCACAAACCGTATGGGTATGAAGTTTCTGAATTGCAATTGACTGCTTGATGTCTAGGGGATCCTTGGTAGATTTTCGCATATTAAGAAACTGAGAAACTTAAAAATTTCAACATGTGTTATCTGAACGAAAAAAAAAGTTATTTGAGCAAACTTAACGGCATTCGAAGGAGGGAGCCTTTTAGATTCAATGTATTAGTTTTTTGAAAAAGAATAGATGACATTACTACATAACCTCAAATGTGACGAAAAACAGTGTTTTTTGCACTTTTAGGTTAGGATATCTCAAAAACCTGACATGATAGAGCAATTCTGCTGCCAGATTCGGATTCAGCGCCCCTAAATCTTCGGAAATATAAATTCAAGTTTCTGCTTCCAAAAAAAAGTTAAATTTTGTTGGGATGTGTTACTTACTAGTGAGAAATTTAACCTATTTTATATTTTATTGAAGTTATCCATGTAGGAAGTTACCGAAAACATAAAATTATAGTTTTTGTTTTTACTCTACAATCAGAAATCAAAACTGAATCTTATTAGTACACTTTTTATATATTATTCAGAGTATAACTCTATATTCAGTCAGCAGCAATTGTTCCCCAGAACACTACACTGACATTATCATTGTTATTATTATTAATTTGAATAAATAATCAAGTAATAATTCATTTTTCAAATTGCGCTTAAGATAGTACTTACTGTCGCTACAGGACTAATTAAATGAGTGTATGCTTACATTTGACTAGCTTAGTATATAGATGTGGCAACACTGCCTACAGCAGACGATTCGCGCAGTTGTGAGACAGTGAAATGTTTAAAGTTAGTAAATAACTTCAGCTTACGGTTTTGCAATTCATAATATAGTTTTTTGTATTAATCTAAGATTTTATTACACATTTTTCTTTGATTTATTTTTTTTTTTTTTTCAGTCTTCGGTTCCAATTATAGTCCGTACAATATTTGTTGAGATAAAATTTTCCAAGAATGCCCCCGCATCACCGCATTGGACACCCAGGGTAGAAAGTCATTGGCAGAAAATTTCAAGCCACGCCCCTGCCGTGATAAATTATTACAGTATGTAATTCCGATAACAGTTTTTCTATCTCAACAAATATTGTACAGATACAATTTGTATGTCTTTATATGCAAAATTGTACCCCGACTTACGCGAATTCGACTTACACGGTTATCGCTCGGTCCCACTTATAGCGTAAGTTCGGAATATTACTGTACATCCTTTGAATTCCTGTTATTGCATGCCTAACTATTCGAATAATACGTGCTTCAATCTGTTTTGTGGTGTTGCCAGATCAGACGGCAAGTCGTGAAAATCAACAAATTTTTATGTTTATTCGGAGATTTCTACGCTTATAACATCTGAATTGATAAATGAAAGCGATCAACGTGTTCTTCGAGATATCAGCTAATACCCTAATGTTTTATTTAATTCTGAATGGTAGTTTTTGAGAATTCTTCTCTGAAAGGATATTCTCCATAATGCTCCTTGCTAATGTTGTAAAAGTAAAAATAATCGTAACTTTTCTCTAGGATGTCTTGGCTTCACAAAGTTTTAACTGGGTTACTTTTAACTTATAATTAGCCAGTACACAAAGTTTCGTCCAAATCTGAACGATAATTCTATAGCTGACAGTACTACCTCAAACTCTTGTCAACGTCGTCAATGGGCAATTCCTAAACTCGATTGTATCTATGCCCTTATCAGTGATAACAGTTGTTGCTTTCTTAAACCAACTGTATGAAACTAATGGCAGAAAATGGGAATGAAATGGACAATAATTTCGTAAAAACATATTGTTTCTGTACGAGTTTATAATATGCTATTCGAAAGTTATGATTTTTTTTATGGCAATTTGGACGACGAAAAAATTTTGCGAGTTTTTAAAATAACGTTTTTTTGCTTGATTTATTGAATATTAGCTAATCTTTGTATGTGGAATATGACACCACAAATAATACGGCTATATGCAGCGTGATTCAGAACTTATCCAAAAAAAAATTCTGCATATACAGGGACCCTCATAAATACAATTTTGTAAAGAAAAAATCAAAAAGGGCAGTTCGAAAATGATTTAAAAATACACTTCTGCATGCCACTGGAAACTGGTCCACTGTAAAACCTGACCTCGCACAATGCGACCAGCATGGCGGTGTGATAAAAACGGACAAAAACTTTCGCAAGGAAAGAAATATGTAAATAGAATTTTATCGCACCTATTTTATATCGGCAAATTCAACTGCTTTTGTCTTTATTAATTAATAAAATTAATTTGTGTTTTTAAATAATAAAATCATTTGACATACTCAATGTTACAACAACAATTGTTCAAAATTTTATCCACCAACGTGTAAACACATTTGGGTCTGTCATACTCAGTTTCTACGAACTAACACAAATGTTGTCTTGCTTCACCACAACACAAATGCTTCACTATAAATTAAAACGATATCCATCAACTCCGAGTTGCTATACACGCAAACCATTTTTGACATTAACTACCCACTTTTGACACTAACTACTAAAAAAACTATTGTAAACACCATAGATAACAGGTAAATACTATCGCAACGACGATTGCAAAATTCGATTTCAGTATTCAGAGTCGCTGAGGCCACGTGGCTCTCCACGCGCATTGCGAATGACGCTAGAAACTACAGTTGCCCAGCTATGTAGTGGTTGAATGTACTATAACACCAATAATTTTTTGTCTCGGAAACTATAAGGATTTTACAAAAATTTTTTATACGATATTGACTCCATTTCTCATGCCGCATCTATTCCCAAATTTTTTTGGATAAGTTGTGAGTTACCCTGTATTTAAATTCTTCGTAAAAATGTTATGTCTGACTTTAAAAGATCAACTTTTCTTTATTTTCAATTAAAAAAATTAATAATCAATATTTTAAGTTTTGCATTGATAATTTCAACACAAAAATGACGAAGTTTTTCTTGTTGTTCATCATCTGATTCTGTATCTTTGCCTTAATTTAACCGATGTATATTTTAATGAAGTTAGGTATAATACGACTAATTTTTAAAACTATATAATCCACAGAAAAAAAATCAAATAACATACCTTTTAACAATCAGTTCGTTCTGTTGCTGATCTCTGCCGCCGATAACTAAATAGTTTTCAGAACTAATAAACCAAAAGAACTTCTCGAACCAGTAAGTTTTTCTCGCTTTGTTTATATTCGTAATTGTCTGGACTTCCTTTAAAGTTTGTTTCGTTTTTCTCTCAGCTGATTTTAATGCTTTTGTCTGCGATTCGATAGTCTTTTGTTGTTTTTTCGCTGCAGAACGCTTTAAATCGTAATACCTAAAAAATATTTCAATCATTAAGTCCCGTTTCAACTAAACATCTCATATACATACTTTCTTGCATTGGCAAATGCCGAAAGCGCCAGATCAACGTCCACCACCATTGCTGGTAACTGATCATCATTTTCGTCGTTAGATTCATCACTATCTAACGGTTCTGCATATGGGTCAGTCAGATATAAAGTAATGTGATTTATTTCTAATTTTAACTGCTTAATGTGCTTCGCTACCGGATCTCCTTTAGCTGCAGCATCTTTAACCATATCGTTAATATCCTCCCAAGACACCTAAAGTGATACAGACAAATTTTTTTTAGATAACTTCCATTTCTATTACAAAAAAGTTTTACCTGATTTGCCAAAATTGTCTGAATTGCTAAAATGGCCCTATCAACTAGCTCCTGATTCCTTGTAATCAGTTCGGCCTTTTGTTTGTCGATATTTTGAGTTTTCTCCAAGGCTTCCAATCTTTGATCGTGATCTTTTCTAACATTCTCCAATTTCTTCATCGCTTCTCGTTCCTGTTGGACAGCTTTTAACTCTAACTTCTGACTTTCGAATGAAGAGAAAAACTCATCTACTGCTTCGTTGAAGCTGTCAAATTCTTTATGTGGCATCGACGAGTGTTGCTGAAAGAGCATGGGATGGAATTCTTGATTGGAGTAAAAGACTTCAGAGGTTTCAGTGGGACGCTCTTCTTTTTTCTGTGTTATGAAACCCTGCGAAAAATTATTACAGTGAAATAACTAACAGAAATATGTATTTAGATACCTTTTCATGATTCTGCTTAGCAAGTTGAAATATATTTTCTGCCTCATATACGGCATCCATAACCTTACCAATATCTTCCTGAATATTAAGAGTTTTTCCAATTTTTGTAGCACTTGAAAAGCCTTGTTTTAAAAGAACGTGTTCTATTATAGCTGGACCATATTCTACAATTCCAAACAGTAAAATTAAAATTCTATGACAGTCAATTCTACAAGTCTTACCTAAATTTGGAACGAGAACTTTTTTCAGTTGTTCGCCAGTTTTTGCACTTTGTAAAATATTTATCATATCTTCCTTCCTTATGACTTTACTTTCTCTTGCTCTATCCTGTGGATATTTTTCTCGTACGGCAAATTTAACTTTGTCTCCTTCAGTATGTGGTCGAAGAACATTTAAAATCGTATATTCATAGTCTGTAAGGACTATGTTACCTCTGTCGTATAATTCCAAAATAATGTGGTATGCCGCTTCCCCAGAACCAAATTGCAGGTCGATTATTCTGTCGGTACCTAATTGTCTCAAGGATTCAAGTCGTTTATTTTTCAAATGTTTCCTCATCTAAAACATTTATATTATTAATTTTTGCACCATATACTTAAGGGTGGCAATTAGATGCTTACCTTCATACTGAAACCAGATGGTGCAATATTTTTGGGCCATTCAAAATTTGTTGTATGTATACGGTTGCCTGATTCAAGTAGTAGTACGCTTTTCTCTTCATTTCTCTGAAGTCTAATTAAATAAGTTTTATTGTCGATATCGTATATGTTATTCACTCTCAACCCAATTAGCCTAAACAAAAAATAAATTTACATTTTTTGAGGTTAAACAACAAAAAACAAAACTTACTTTTGCAGTTCTGTTACTACACAAACAATATCGTAGGTATTAAAACGAGTTTTCATTTTTCTCAAATTTCTACAATAATTTTATTTCAATTGAGTTTTTACATACAAAATATTTATACATATGTACTATAAAGAGTAAACTTCAACCTGCTGCAAAAAATCTGTCACAATCTGTCACTGAAATTTTAGATGGCACGGAAACGGAACGGAATGCCGATAAAGAATTTCTGAACGACCAATAACAGGAAGCAAATCTGATTTAAATCTCTATGTGACCAATCAAAAAGTGAATACCTTTCCGTTCCGTTCTTTACGTGTTTTAAATTCATTCCATGTATATGCCCAGAGATGGCACCGCTATGAGAACTCTGAAAATTTATACTGAAATAATATTTAGTCTCAGAGAAAATAGATGTTTATTATTCTTGATTTAAAATTGCGATTGGTAAAATTATGTGGTTCTACGTTTTATGTTAAAAAACTGTACATTTATATATAAAAAAATTAACTGTTAAGGGTCCTACTTTTTAATTTATTAAATTAGACATTGGCGTACAGATGTCACAATGGATATTGATTTCTCCCCACTACTTATCACTTTATTCGTGTGCCTGTCTTCCTCTCTTATCCTATGTATGAGCGCCGTTTCTTTCTATTTGCCCATTTCTCGTTGTCTGTATTTCTCTCTTGTCCCATCTGTTTTGTTGTTAGTGTTGATACGTGCGGGTTTGTATATGCCGTCTTTCCTCACGTTATGACCGTGTATTAGTTCTATTTGTGACGAAAATCTCCAATTTCATGAATGAAAATTTGTGCGAATATGTGTATTAAGCCTTCAAAATAACATAATCATGGTCGAGCTTGATTTTTCATCTACGGGTAAGTCGATTTAATTCGCCCACTGTCAACACCATGCCACCCTTTCTAGAGGGTGGTAGATATTGACATTTTGCACTGCTGTTGTGAATCACATTTTAATTCTGCTAATCCAGCTATTTTTGTGAGGAGTTATTTTAAATTAAATATTTACCTACTAGATATTAATGTTTGATTATCAGTAAATTACAATTTTGAAAATAGTGCAAAACTTTATTGATATATTTAAGTATTGGGTGTGTTTTAATGCTGCTTTTTAATACTTTTACAAGCTTACCTAATCATATATAATTAACTTGTATAATTAATTTTTAAATGAAAGTGTATTAGTTTCTTATTTTTGATATTTAATACCTAAAATCAAATTTTCATAAATACCTAGGTACTCATCAACAAATCAAGTTATAGATATGATGATTCTCTGATGATACCTACCATGTACCTATACATATAAATACATATCTTTAGGCTAAAAGATGCAGAACGTCGACAAACTAGTCATTAAAAATTATCCAAAATAAAAAAGTAATAAAATCGTACCTACTAAATGAAAAAAAAAAAGAACAGGTCATACATCATTAAATAATGTTGCAAGCTTGGTTGCAAAGAAAGTTATCTCCCATTTCTATTTTTAATAGATCATCCTTTGTAATAAACACACAAAATTCAGCCACAATACACAATATATTTTTGCATCCTGCAGAAGTACCTATTAATTAATGTAGGTAACGTGGTAGAATTTCATATTTTGTCCAAATAGGTATACAAGGTGTACTTTAGTGGCAGATTCTGTCATGAATTAAAAAAATTTTGGAAATGCTTCGTTTTCGTGCCACAGAGTGTTCAATATGATTAAAAATACATGATTTATTTCAAGTTGCAAAAAAGAGACACGAAGAAGGCTATTAAATTTTATTTTAATTCATGGATAACGTGATTATATGAAATATTGTCATCATTTCTAAAAAATAACGTGATTCCTGATACTTTTGGCAACAATTACTTGACATTTTACCTTTTGCTTCGAAAACGGTACACCCTAGCGACATGAGACAAGATTTTTTGTAATTTATATAAAAATACGATTTTTTTCGACCTTTGCGGATACCTACATCAAAAAAGAACTTTTTTGTGCATTAGGTACGTAAGAATTAATTAACAGTAAGTATTTCGATATCTAAAACATATATTTATGAGATTACTATTCCAGTTCGATTATTAACTATTCCAGTTCGATTTAATTTTCATAAAGCATATCCAACATATTTTAAAACAGATCCAATATTAACTGTATATCCAAGTACCTATAGATCAATAAAGACATTAAAATTATCTTATCACTATGTCTCATATTGCAAATTTGCAAGTCAAGATAAACAAAATCAGTACACTAAAAAAAAAATCCATGAATGTGGACGAGCAAATATTAATACATCTTTCTTATTTGAACTCAATGAATGAAGTTACGAATTTTTAGAATGCCGAAGTACCTAGTTTTTAGAAATATCAACCCCTTGCAGTTTTCATGCAGTGAAGCGTTATTTTTAGACATTTATTTTTAGGGTGTAAAAGGTGTAGGTACTTACTCCGAGACGTACTCCTATTGTAAATTAGTACCTAGCTAAAAATCTAGGAACCTGTTACCAGGTTTTAACTTTTAACTGGTACTCAAAATATTGGCTTCTCGATTGGCCCTTATACTTAGTCCAGATCTAAAACAATGTTCACATACAAATGTTTTTAAACATGCTTCATGCAAAATACGAAAACATTGCTCCTAAACAGTGCAGTAAGTGCTAATCAACTGTTTTTTGTTTGCCCGTGATCAAAACTTTAAAAGCAGAAAATATTATTCATTCAAATTCGATGCGAAGAAAATTTCGCACCTCTCATTTGTAGCTAATCAAATGATGTTATTTTAAAATGTTACCATAATGAAAAAAATATCAGGAAATATTTCTCTTTGCACCCCAGACGAAGTTTCTTTCAAAAAACATATATTCTGTTATTATTAGCTCATATGTTTTTACTTTTATTTTAAATAATCTTATCAAATGAAGTCAAACAGTATTCTTCGATACCAGGAAAGATGTCCAATATCCAACCTCATTGACTAGATTACTAACTACTGATATTGAGGGAACAACAACAACTCTCTGAGCCACTTACCCTAACTACTATTGGATTACACCATGCTGTTACTCATTAATAAGTCAGTAACAAATAATTAACGTATCATTTTTAGTTTTTATTACAAATGTGGGTTGGTTTGAGTTAATAATTTGCACATCGATATTTTCTGTAGTAGTGTAATTTCTATTATATTTTGGTCATGAATAAACTCACTAGTATTAGGTATAGTCTTTCTCTAGATTCAAATCATCTCCACATTGATTGGCTGTTATTAGTTATTGTACCCTGTAATTTTAATACAGTGTTTTCCAACCGCCTTTTTGTCCAAATTTGAGACATCAGTAACTCTTGCAGAGTGATTGGTTATTTTAACTTTTTTAATATTAATTCTCATACCAAAATCTACTAGGCCCTAAAAAGATGCTTCTAAATGAAGGTAACCGACTAAATTTTTAAAACAAAAACTTACAACATGAAACTTTTTTTATTTTATAAAGTGTATTTTTCTGATAATTTACATATTTTTTTTATATTTTTCGGTGTGGTCAGTCAATTGTTATGAACAAAGAAGTTGTAAAAAATAATACTCGTCGAATGGACCAAAATAAACACTTTTTGTTCTTTGACAAAAATTCGAAAAATGCTTCGTTTCCGAGATATTTACAATTCAATGTGAAAAAAGTGATGAAATCGACAAACCTTCGGAATTTTTTTCTCAAAAACTACTGAACAGAGTTTAATTCTAAAAAAGCATAATAATCGGCAGACCTTCTACTTTAAGATATGTTTTTTTTTGGTATAGGTCAATTATTTTATTGAAGGTCTAATAGCTGTTTTACATTGACAATTTATTGATCAATTAATTCATGAAGTCGCTTCATCAAGAAATTGGACAAGTGTAATGCACCAAATCTGCTGTCAAATAACTTCATGAATTTATTTATCAAGTTCTTGACGAATTAGAGGATGTTCTAATTTTCGTCAATTTCTCCGTGAAGTTCGGAAGTACCAACCCAACAGATTTCCAGCCTCAGATCAGTAATGAGGTTATGTTATTGCAATATGTAAATAATTGTCTGGCGTCGTGCTAGTTTTGCATTGTTTTTACTGATTTGTTACTTACAAAAACTAATATTTATATAATATGTGTCAGAACGGTACCGCTATTGTGTCACTACAATTATGAGTGGAAAGGTGACATTTTTGAAATTTATTTGCTTCTTTGATTCATTGGTAGAACTGATTCATACGTCAAAAAACTTGACAAAGTCTGTAGCAGTGTAAAACCACACTGTTTACCAATAAATTCGTGAATTAATTCATGAAGAACTTCGTCAATTTATTTATCAATAAATTGTCAATGTAAAACAGCTATAAAGCGAGTAAAAAACAGTCTTTTAAAGAAAATCAAGCTGGCAAATAAGTGAATGGAAGCAGGCTACAAATAATGAAATTGTAACTAGATCTAGTGACACATGGATGGAAAATCGAAAATGGTTGTTTGGATTTTAATTATTTCGAAGGAGAAACTGCGTTAGATATGCTTCAAAATATTTTTGTTCATGTAGTGGAAAATGTTCTACGAAAAATTGTAATTGTTTGTCATCGAACCTGGAATGCTGTGCAGTCTGTGCGTGCTCAGATGAATGTCAAAATGTTCCATCCGAAATTGATGATGAAACGCTTATTTCAACTCAAGAACTTGTCGAAAATAACGAAAAACTTATTATTTAAAAATTAAATAAAAAATAAATTAATATACTTTTATTGCTCTTAATATTTTTGTAAAATAAAAGTAAAATAATTATCCTATACAATAAAATATCCAATAACTTTTTTATTTTTTGAGACCGTTAGGTCAATTATTATTATTAGATTAATTTTACGATTTAAAAAGCTTATTTAGTTTAGTTTTAGTATAACTTTCAAGTCAATTTTAGCCATTTATAAAACCAAAAATCGAATATTTAAATTTTACTAATTATGTACTTGCAAAAACCTTACTCCGGCTACAAAACCAAACAAAATGAATCTTTTGAACATTTGTACTGTTAATGTATATCGATTAAAAAAAATCTAATAATGTTTATTGGAAATATGTTTAATCTATTCCAAGATATTGTAAAAAAAAAATAAATTTGAAGTGTTATAATTTTCTTTAAGACTTTTTTACTCGCTTTAGACCTTCAATAAAATGATTGACCCATACCAAAAAATATTTATCTTAAAGTAGGAAATTATTATGCTTTTTTAGAATTAAAATCTGTTCAGTAGTTTTTGAGGAAAAAAATTCCGAAATTTTGTCGATTTCGTCACTTTTTTCACATTAAATTGTAAATATCTCGGAAACGAAGGTTTTTTCGAATTTTTGTCAAAAAACAAAAAGTGTTTATTTTGGTCCATTTTACAATAAAAAACTATTTTCAAAGCCATTCGGCGAGTAATTTTTTTTACACCTTTTTTGTTTCTAACAATTGTCTTACCACCCCGAAAAATATAAAAAAATATGTAAATTATCAGAAAAATACACTATAAAATAAAAAAGTTTCATGTTGTAGGTTTTTGTTTTAAAAATTTAGTCGGTTCATGCCTTTTCTTTAGGGGTGAACCGCTCGCCTATACGGACTTAAACCACAACTATAATTTTTCCCTACTAGGCAGTTCTTGTACTATCCCCTTGAATTAGTATCTTCCAATTTGGATTTGAAGTTAAAAACAATCTGTCGATTTTAATGTGGTTTCCTCTTTTTTTTTTATCAATTTCTTGTACAGGGCACATATTTGCAGTTTGTCCGAATTTGTAATTAACCATTTACTGTCCTCTGTCAATCTTTTGGAATTACCTTGTGTAGTTTTAGAAAAAATTGAGATTTTACTTAATGCAATCTGTTAGGTTTCACAGATCTGTTTCTTCTTTAAAAATTGAATGCGTGTAAAAATAATTTCCATCCTCTATGCTGATTCAAGTGAAGCATTATAAAAAAAATGTAAACCCACATTTCAATAATTTCTTTATGCCTCAGCACCAATTAATGATGAGGCGCAGGCTTTTCTTCCTCTGTAATCTTCTTCTCACCTCGAGCAGCTCTGGCGATCACAAATTCTACATCAGAAAATGATTTGAACTTAATTTTATATTCTTCATGAAACTTTTCTTGTACAGTCTTTCCGATTTCAATTGAAGAACCACGAGGTTACAGTATGTACCAGGCTCGGTCGCTAATGCAGCAACTCGGCATTGAAATATTTGAAAAACTTGTTCCCATATTTATTTAGCCATACCCATATACAGGTTTGGTCGAACTAAACGTGGAGGTGGTAGAAATGTATACGCCCAGTTGAAGAATGCGCGCGGGTAAACGGCGCACAAACACAGCCGCACTGGACGATTGGACCATAAATTTCAGTTGTTGATAAATTGCCCAGCAATGCAGTGCACAATGCGGAATTTGGTGTGATACAGGTAATTTTAATTTATTGTAGGCACTGTTCTATTAATCATTCATATTACAATTTTTTAATATTTTGTTTACTAATATTATTACAACATGGCATTTTGGAGACCTTTTGAAACGGAACAAAACGAAATTTACCATCAATATAATAAAATTGTTTGTTGGCCAAATGAACATATAATAAGAAATTTTCTACACCTACTTATACAAATTATTATAATTTGTTTCCTTTAGCAGAAAACTTTTTTAGGGACGTCTTGAAACTCATTAAATTTTATTGCTAGACGTTTTTGTACATGTTCAAATGACTTCGGAGAGACTATAACTCTTGCTGTGGAGTTTCATATTGTTTTAATAACGCTTTTTTAACATTTTGATTTAATTTATTCAAGTCCAAAAAGTCAAGTTTAACTTCTGAGGAATTTTTTGTTAGCCACTATTAGTTCTAGAAAGTGATTTTTCGTCTTTGACTCGGGATAATTTTCAAAATTTTCATTCCTCGAAATAATAGTGAATATACATATTTCAGAGTGCAACAACTATAGCAATTCTTGCAATCTACAAATTCTTGAATTTAAGAAGAAATAAAAGAGTTTGGGGAATGACAATTTTCAAGATGGTGTACAATACCAGTATTTTGAAACTCTTTTGAGAGAGTTGAAAATAAATGATGATGCTGGATTTGGATTCCGATATTTTTTGTGAATAACACTCACCGATTATGAAACTTTAATTGAAAAGATCGATCTATACATAATACAAAATTTAGAATTGATATTGTATACTTTGAATCGTGTTTGTGTTTGTAAACAAGCATGAAAACACTTGATGTTTGCTGGCAAGTTTTTGTGTTTATAACATTTGTTTTCCATTTTCGATGGAAAACAAACAGCGGTGCATTTATATAAATGTTTTTACACAAATGTATGCAAATAGTTTTTATATATTTTTATATGTTTACAGGCAATATGTAGATCTGGGTAGGTTTTAAAGTAGATTAGATATTAAAAATTTTATGGTATTGGATTTACTACTGTTACTTCAAACACAAATAAAAGCGTTCATACATTTTATCTACCTGCAACTCGTATTATAAATGAAATGAAATATTTTCAAAAGAGGCAGATGCCAAAGCCACGTGCCATCAGTCGCACTGGTTTTAAAACGATTATACGAGTAGTCCGAGACACCAGCTGTTCTCTTATCTGGTTTCGTTTTACAAGTAGGCAGGTACAATCTGACCTCACTGAGCGGTTTTCAATTTTAAGGTTTACTCACCTTCAGGTACTCCAAAATATTTTAAAATGCCGCAATTATTTAAAAAAAGACCGAAGAAAGTTTAATACCTAACCCATGATTGAAATTCAAAGTGGATTTTAATGGTAATTGCTCATTTTAGAGAGCTTTGTAATATCTTTTTTTTTTCGTTTAATTGTTGTTGTACCTCATAGGTTGCAACATTAATGTTTATTATTAAAATTTATTTACTAATTATGAGTCGTAACTTGCGTAATATCGATTACAAATTTTGTAAATAAATAAATATTTATAACAATATTTTAGAAGTAGGTATTCTCTGGTCAGCATATCGTAATTTTTTATTTTGGCTATACTTTCGATTACGTATGTATACAAGTATCTCAATGTATTATTCATTAAATTGTGCAGCTTTCAAAGCAGGTGATCATATTAATTCCAAAAGTTACCTAATTTGAATTTTTATGTTTATGTTTTTAACTATTTGATGAAATTTCGCTCAATTAATAAAATACAAATGTAATATATGTACGTATCTGTATATTTATGTTAATTCTAATATTACAGAAATGATAATGCTGAAGTATATTTTGTAACGACTTTAGTTTTCACTTTCTTTTGTTTTGTATAAGAGATACTTAATCATTTTTTGGTAAATAACTTATATTCTCTTATAATTTTGGATCTGGTCCTTAAATATTTTCCAACAATAAAGAGGGGGATTCTAAATTATTTTAAGGGAAAAAAATTCTATGAATGTATCTCCTAATCGGTAAAATTTTTTGAAAACCATCGCGAATACCTAAATCTTGGACTTAGTTAACTAAATAAAGGTAAAAATGGTAAAAATCCAGTGAATTTGTATGTGTATGTTAACTCTCAAAGGTCACACTTGGGGTGGGCTACCTTAAAGGTCACACTAGTGCGAATTGTGATTTTGCCAACTTTGAACCTTTATGTCTTCTTTATTTGGTACCGAAAATATAACGTATTTATATTAAATGTGGTGTAAAATTTCCGAGAAATCGAATGATGTAATTAGTTTACAAAAAAAATTATTTGTTAATAAAAATGCTATTGGAAAAAAAATATTTTTTGAAAAATGACTAATTCGTATTTATTTTATAAATAATGGCTAGAGAAAAAGTAAAAAAATATTTTGAAATTCAGTCTATACTTATTTTTAAGAAAAAAATAACCAATATATATTGATAAAATGATACTATCGATTTTTCCCGGTACCCCGAATGTAGGCATTTTTTGTTGTGATTTTAGGCTCCTTTTCTGTAAATTGATGTTGATTTTTGAAAATATAAAAAAATAATTATAAAATAATAATAATATAATAATTGATCCAGGTTTACTAGGTCGGCTTCCTCATCAAATCCATTGTCCTCTTTTCTATGTCCGATGAAAATTAAGGATTTTTCAAAAGAAAATTCAGCCACAATTTTGCCCACAGTCACACTAGTGCGAATTCGCACCGATTGGACTTTTGAGACAATAACTGATGGTACGGCTCGACTGTTTGGGCTATAGAGGGAATTATCGTAGTGTCATCTGTTTAAAAAAAACAGTAGTGCGAATTCGCACTAGTGTGACCTTTGAGGATTAATTATATCAATAGAATTTTAACACCACTGGATATTTTATAAATTTAATGATTCCATTTGAATCCTAATTATATTTCGTAGAAAAATCTTAATTTTCAGTAAATGCTTTAGTCCGCAGAGTAGTGGTTTCTAATCTATAATTAATTATTCCGAGTTACTATTTTTTTTAGTCTAAAATCAGCTAACTGTACAGTTGAATATACTGGGTGTAGGTATAAATTAAACGGTGAATTTTTTGGCTTAAAAAATAAATTTTTCTCATATGAAGTTATGCTCTACGGGTTTTTGTTTTCCAAGCTACAGGTCGCTAAAAAAAATTTAGTTTTTCTCCAATAACTGTCGAACATTATAAAATAAGGGAATGAAATCTTAACCTTAGCTTAATTTGATAATTCCCTAGTAACAGGAAAAATATTGACTTTGTAAGTTACTCAGTGGCGTACGTACGGATTGTACCGTAAGGTTTTTCGAAAAAAATTGTGGTACGCCACTGGTAAAAACATTTTTTTAATATTTTTTATGATGCATTTTTTATTTTAAAGAAAATTACCCTCTTGCGTTTTATTTCTAGCTCTTTTAATTGTTCCGTAAATAAAACTTTTGTAAATACCAATTTTTTTCCCACTGCTAACATAAGAAAACGAAAATGACAAAAACATTATGAAGTGTGCTTTGACTCAGCCACCGAACATGGTCAAGTAGGCATTGAAAAAAGGCTTTTGCATTGAAAATTATATTAAAAAACCAAATTTTTTAACATTTTTTAACGCCCTGTAACTTGGAAAGGAAAACCTGTAGAGCAATGACAAATATTTATTTTTTAAAATAAAAAATCCACCGTTTATTTTATTCCTAACCTTTACGTTACACTCTGTATAAAAATTACTATATAAATAAATCATTGGCGTACGTTTTTTAATATTGTTAAATTTTGAATTGATGTTATGTTTATTAATTCGTTGCCACCCTGTATGTAGGAAATAAAATACTATTCAATCATAATTAACGAAATGCATTTCGCCAATTTTTAGACAAACAAACACACGCATCGCCCTATACTAGGGTTACATCAAACTTTGATTTATTTATAGCTTGATTCAACTCAGGAAGCGTAAACTGTTCAATTCAAAATAATAGGCAAAGGTCGTTGAGCTGAGGAATTATTGTTATGCACATATTTATTTATTGCAGTCTCGAAGAGTGCAAGGCAGAAAAGCATATTATCATCGGTCGTTGTCAACAATAATCACTTATTTGAATTCCTTTGTGGGTTGTTTATCTAGAAATTGAAAGAATTGTTTCTGTTGGATCGTGTATTTGTTTATTCAGATTAATTATGTTTGCTTAAGGGGCTGAATATTCGGAACTGGGGCAAAATATGATAAATAGAAATAAGATCGATTGTTGTGTTTGTGTACCTTTGGCGATGGGACGAGAGTAAATAAATGAATGGGAAAATATTTCAGTAATGTAGTTATCAACACCCACATCTTACTCTGTTTTATATAAAAATTTATTAGAAATCGAATTATTATGACTCATTTTTATACTATGCAGATAAATATATTGTTAGAGGAGAGACAATATTATGAACAATAAGAAACGTAAATGCAAACTAATTTAAATTTTACTAACAAAGGGATGGTTATTGACGCCTGTAAAAAAATAAGACAAAATCGGAATTAATATACTGCCATGTAGTCAAGCGGTAAGCTTAATAATCGACCCTCGAATTGACTATATTTTATATGTATATTCGACCTCAAACGTTCTGGTAGGTGTCCTGTAGAAGAATATTCCAATAAATATTACATATTGGGGTAAGTTTTGATGGATTACCGAGCCCCATCTGAATGTTGTCTACATTCTGATATTCTGAATCACGTCTGAATGTTAATGAACATGTTTCGATTGCATAACAAATTCTATTCGATAAAAATTTCCCTCTATTCCAACTCTACAATTATTTGTTGTCAACGATTCGAGTTATCTGGTAAGTCTGCTCAAATAGGTACTCCTTGTATATTTTCTCGACTTGGGCTGTTTTCCCTAGCCTTTCTTCAGCGCCCTTTATTTTCTCCAACATATTTTTCCTCAGAAAATATCTCTTGAAACCTCTCTTGTTTAGTCTATTCACCTGGCTAGTCTCAATGACCATTATGAAAGCGTTTCTGGCCTGGTCCAGAAAGAGCAGGGAGATCTTATCGAGTAAGCTCCATCCAGCAGGTGGTAGATTTCCTTTTCCGTGCTGAATTATCGTGTTTTGAGGTAGGAATATCTCTCGAACCAGGGCCTCATCTCAATATTGCTTAAGTCTAAAAAAATTGAAATATTCTTTATCAAGTTCTTGCAGATGTACATCATCACAAATAAGAAGTGGATCTTATTTATGGAAAGGCGAAATGGGAGGTGACTATTAGACGCCTTCTTTATAGCCATCTTTCTATGACTTTCTTTATCGCTCTCACGTAACGGCCGATGAACCATGGGGACTTTCCGACCCTGTAGATCAACCTGGCGTTCAATATGGCGATCGCCAAGATAATTCTGGACTTTCGACAATTTTTTTCAATTTGGTTAAATAGGTATTAAAAAAAGTTACATCTACATGTCAGTGTTTCAGTAGTATTAGTGTAGTAAATTGTTAAAAAAAATCATCAACGAATTATCATAATTCATTATAATTGATGTACCTTTTTACATACAGGCCGTCCGCAAATTTCACCGACAACGTTTGACTGGACATTCACGACGATAAATAAAGACGATCTACGAAAAAAAGTTAAATAAAACATTTTTGGTGTTTGAGTTACAAGCCTTCAAAGTTAACTAATTTCATAATTAATAACTTCATAACCCTTTTACCGATCGCGTTAAAATTTGGTACATTTATTGGGACCATTATTGCATATTATTTCTTAAAGCTTTAGGCCGGTATTAGACTATAAAATATATTTGACAAAGATCTTCTATAAAAGATATTTTATAAAAGTTTTGACAGTGTAATATCACTCCTTTTATAAAATATTTGTTTTATAAAAGATATTTTATAGGAAGTAATAACAAGCGATTACCTTTGATAAAATATTTAGCAGTTTCAAAACAATATGGCGGAAGACAAGTTTGTTTGGTGCGTTTCCGGCTACCAAATTGTTAAGCGTCACAATTTCCTTAAAAATATACAAAGTTCTTTGACAGTATAATACTACTCTACTGCTTAGAAACTTTTGTTAAAGAAATATTATAAAAAAAATATTTTATAAAAGATCTATGTCAAATATCTTTTATAGTCTAATACCGGCCTTAGTCAAATATATACTGGGTGATGGTTTTCTCTGGTTACCTCTCTCTTTTAGCGGTCAAAACTTTTACAGTGGTCGTATTTTTTTAAAGCGGGCGGCAACATTGAAAAGGTCTTTTAGTTATTAATTAAATTAGCTTTATTTTTGACAACTTTGAAGGCCTGTGATTCAAAAATCAAAAGATTTTTATTTAACTTTTTTTCGTAGATCGTATTTATTTATCGTCGTGAATATGCAGTCAAACGTTGTCGGTGAAATTTGCGGACACCCTGTTTAATGGAGGAATTCCAAAATAGGGTGTTAGATTTTCCACTGGATAACAACTGGAATAAATATTAAAAGTAACAAAAATGTTCAAAATTGACCAATAAATTGAAACTAGTTCTCTTTTCTCCAACTTATTTATCCATTTATGGAAACTGCGAAATTTTATGGTTTGGTCAATTTCTTGATCAAATTATTTAGCCAAAACTGGTAAAAATAAAATACATTTTGAATATGTACCTAGTTTTGGAACGTAAAAGTCTATAATTGGTTTAGGGATGTTTATTTCTCATGCATTTCTATACATATATAAAAAAAATTCTCATTAAATAACAAACTTGTACCCAAGTTCAAGGTACCATGGGTGTTATAGGATAATAATGCCCTCGATCGAGAGGACCTTGACAAGTACACTGTACTGTTTATCCATATAACACCCAAGATATTTTAATTATTGTTTAATTTAAAAAAATTGTTATCGTTTACAGGGAAGATTTCCTATTAAAAGTGATCATCTCGAAATTTTTATTTTTTTTTTTTTAGGAGAGGAGTTTCCTATAAAAATTGTATGGTTCTTAGAGGCTTCATAAATTATTTTTGAAAAAAACAATTGAACATCGCATAAGCAACTTCTAGAAGTTATTTTTGCAATGGGACATTCTGTATTTTTATATTTTGTTTTATAAAATTGTAAATTTTTCTGATTCAAATACATATGGGGCATTTCATGCCAATTCACTGAGGTTGTGACCTGAGTTAGAGTAGCTTTCATGAACTTTTTCAAATTTTTTCTTCAACCCTCAAGACGTTA
Organism: Anoplophora glabripennis; assembly: GCF_000390285.2. NCBI lineage: Eukaryota > Metazoa > Arthropoda > Insecta > Coleoptera > Cerambycidae > Anoplophora > Anoplophora glabripennis. The sequence continues at coordinate 541,994 of NW_019416296.1, forward strand.
TGAGCATTTCAATATTTTGGTTAAAAATTTTCAAATAGTACTGGTAACTTGGCGAATACTAAAGATATCGTTCGTTGTTCGTTTTGTTCGAGATGTAGTTTAATAAAAAAATGTATAGATAATATATTTTTAGTTTTTTCTTTTTGATTTTTAAACTAAAAAGTGCTTTTAGAAAAAGAGTGGCGTTATTTTTTTTCTTGGAAATTCTCAACAAAATAGTCATTCAGTATGCAAAGTTATGAGACAGGTTTTAGAGTGAGATCTGTCTTAATCTATTTTTTTTCGAATTAAACATTTTTTTTTATTTTAATTTTTTATAGATAGTGTACGCTATTAAACCAAATTCTACTATTCAACAAAATTTGGTCACAGATTCTTAGGACAAATTTAGGGGACTCGTATTTTTACTTTTTGCCAACTGGCCCCCTCTTTCGGAGTTATAGCCCCCTGAAATCTGCTCCTAAGAACTCTTTTTTATATCTCAAAACTATGTTGTACGAGAATCGCTAAATTTGGTACACAGGGGTTTTATGAAATATGGAATCTCACAGTGCTACGCTTTTTGGCGAGAAACCCCCTTAAGACACTTTTTCGTGGGTCCCCTTGTCTTTGGAACCAGAAAAATTTGGTCGCAAATTTGATTTTTTTTTAATTATTGGTTAGCTAGAAAGCCATTGAATTTAGAAACTTTTTTGTTTCTTGATATTTGTTTCGTAAAACGCAATGTTTATATGCATTCGATCACATTTTGACATTTTTATCGAAAACATTGCGTTTTACGAAAAAAGTATAAGGAGACAAAAAGTTTCTATTTAATGGCTTTCTAGTGGACTGATAGTTTTTTAGAAATTTAAATATGCGACCAAATTTTTTTGGCTTCAAAGACAAGATGACCCACGGAAAATTGTCTTAAGGGGATTCCCCGCCAGAAAATGTAGCACCATCAGATTCCACATGTCATAAAACTCCTGTGTACCAAATTTAGTGATTCTCATACAACAGGGTTCTGAAATATAAAAAAAAATATTATTCTCAAGGACGGACTTCAGGGGGCTGTACTCCGACAGAAGGGGCCACTTGGCAAAAATAAAAAATACTGGTCCCCTAAATTTGTCTTAAGAATCTGTGACCAAATTTTGTTGCATGAATTTTGGGACACCCTGTAGAAGTAAATCGCGATGAATAATTACTAAAAATACCGTAGAAAAAAATTACGCCACTGTTTTTCAAAAATCGCTTTTTCGATTTAAAAATAAATAAAAACTCAAAAAACTAAAAACGTATTAGTTTTATATTTTTTTATAAAACTAGATCTCAAACCGAACAAAATGAAAAAAAAAGTTACAATATCTTTAGTATTCGCTAAGACATTTGAAAATTTTTTGACCAAAATATTCAAATGCTCATAACTTCTTGAGGGGTTGAATAAAAATTAGAAAAAGTTCATGAAAGCTACTCTAAATGGGTATAAACAATACCAAAAAATCAGGAAAATTAAAAATGGTCCAGTCACGTCCTTAGTGATTTGGCTATTATATTATGCTTATTTCCGAGGTTTTTTACAGATAAGATTTTTCACATACATTTAAAAAAATGCTGTATGTATATACAGGGTATTCTATTTGAAATGCTAAAATCGTCATATTTTTTATATTTGAAGGCGGTAACTGAAAATAATTTAAATATTATCAATTTCTTTTTATAACAGTTTACTTTAATAGTAGTAATTCTATACATACGTATAATTCCTACCTGTTATTCTGTTACAGTGTTTGTTTAATTTCGAGCCCCTATTACACCTGTAGAATTTTCAGTATTGACTTTGAATTAAATGTGGAAATGTAGAAAACGAGATAACTAACTAAGCAATTAGCATGTAGTTAGGTAGTCTTCTCAAAAGTTTATGAAACTCCGCTATTAATGAGGTGTAAATTAATCCTTCCATTTAAGTCTTTGTTCGAGGTAATTTGACAGCGGCTTTATCGGGCTGTAACGGCGTAGGGCTGAGTCATTGGAACGGCATGCATGCTGAGCAGTGATAAATGAGAAATATGCGTAAAACGACTTCATTTATCCTAAATTTAAAAGAGATTTTGAAGGCGGAGGAATAATGGATAAAGTGATAGACATTTATCTCGACCATGCCTCCTAAATTTGATACACATACTAATATAATAAATAACACAGGCACAACAAATTTTTTCTTCATATTTATTTTAACATAGTATGATACAACTCTGTATTTTCACCCACTGAAGACGATGGAGCCATAAGAAACGCTCCATGACGTCAGTATTTTTTCCTAACCTCAAAAAATAGCTCGAATTCAGTGTAAATGTCGATTGTTTGTTAAAATGCTCAAAATTGGTTAAAAATGTCCTTATCCTCCGGTCATTTCAGGGTCAAATACGGTCACGGTTGTTTATTAAAGATCACTAAAGGCAACAGGTGGTCACTGTTGGTCATTAGTGGCCACCAAAGGTAAAAGGCGACCATTGAAGATCAACAGTGGTCACCAAGATGGTCTTGGGTGGTCAATAGGAGTCATTGAGGGTAACAGAATAACCAACTTCGCCTTGAAATGATCGGGGGATAAGGAATTTAAGGTCAGGGCGGAGGTCAAATCCAAGGTCACCTATCAAGAATCCTAGAACTATTGTGGAGAACATTTTTCCTGGCGGGTTATTCTGCTATTCTGGTACTATTGGACCACTTCGGGACTTTTTAATATTTGGCCTTGATCTTGACCTTCATGGTCATTTCAAGATCACATCCGAACGTAAAATCCGCTCTCTCCATCTCCGGGGTCAAAATTATGGGGATTAAAAAAAATTCTCGTGACCTTGATATGACCTTGAAGATCATGGTCCAGGTCAAATTCAAGGTCACCATCGGATAGCCAGGGAAAAATCCTAAACCTTGGTGCTTTACTTTTACCCTACTCCTTGAATATTCCCAGATATTCTGCCATTCCGGTACTTTTAGCCCACCCTGTATATTCACTGTTATTCTTACACTTAATAAAACCTAAGTACGGCCCTGACTTATACGTATTAGAAATACACGAGTATAAACTGTCAAACCCTCCTCTGGTATTATCTCAAAAATTCCCAACTGCACTAATTAATTATATTTAGATTCGACATTTACGGTATAATCTCACCGAAACTTACATAATACCTACGCTCCAAAAAGCAATTTTTATCATCGGTGTGGGAGCCACAATATCGCGCGATATACGTTTTGCGGGAGCCGCTATGCGTGTATTTTATCGTCGGTACAAATTTATTACGAGACCGGCGTGTTTCTGCTTAATTTAATGGCTAATCGAATTTGTATTTTGGTTGCAGGCACCGTGCCCGAGGATGGAGTGCCGGATATGACTAGGCTTACGGTATTGGATGAAGAAGTCATCAACAAGAACCTCAAGCTGAGATACGATAAGGACCGAATATATGTATCCTTTTCTGTCGTATATTTAGTAGTAGTGATTGAGGTGTTACACTTTATTATGGCTACATTATGCCTTCTGAGAGTATACAGGGTGGCCAAATGAAAACGAAACAGAGCCATTTTCAGGAACTGCGTCAAGATTGTAGAAATACGCTCAGACCACTCGTTTTTAGATTAAAGGGGGACATTCTTTGCTGGCATTTTTGACTCCGCCACTTTCAGCCCCAAGCAAGGGTAAGCATCACCCCAAAATATTTAAATGGCATTGGGGGTTGAGTAATATTTCTTTTGAAAGCTCTTACAATTCTCTTTACAACAGACTTTAAATTTTATAATTCCGCCCAATACTTATTAAGAATTTTGATTTTAAAGTTGAAACTTATGTACAAACAATTAGTAACGGTAAAAATGTCAGTCATTCGAGTTAAGTACGCCAATGGTATAAATTTAGTATTTCTTGCGTTACATTGGTTTTTGGCGATTTGTTATCACTTTCGTAAAAAAAAAAAAATTGTAAAAAACAGAAATGAATGCTATACACACACAATGAACGTAAAATTAGTGGATTCCAAATTATTTTCTAGTATTATTTGGAAGCGTTGGTTGGTAGTTTATTTAATTGTGTTTTTGAAAATTAAACACTATGGTTTATTCCATTGCGGAAAGGGTAGATATCATTTCGCTTTACTTTATGAACAATAAATGTGCGAATAGAACAGCTCAGCTATTTAATGAACAACATCAAGATCGACATGTCAGGAGGAAGTATGTTCTAGAGTTAGTAAAAAAATTTCAAGAGACAGGGAACGTAGCCAATAAAAAACGAGAAATTGAAAAACCTATAGTTAATGAAGCTAGTGAAGTTGCAGTTTTGGCACAAGTTCATCTTGATCCTACATTAATTACGAGGGAGCTGGCATCTGTGTCTGGGATCAATCGAACTAGCATACAAGCCATTTTGAAGAATAATCCATTCAAAATACATTTAGTCCAAGAACTTCATGAGGATGATTATGACCGCCGTTTGCAATTTTGCGAAATAATGAGTGAGCGAGCAGGGAACGATCCACAGTTCCTTTTTAACATCTGTTTTTCTGATGAATGCAGTTATTTCTTGAACGGGACGGTAAATCGTCACAATTGCCGCTATTGGTCCGATTCAAACCCAAGAGTTTTTCACGAGGTGCATACACAGCAACAAAAAAAATTAAATGTATGGGCTGGAATTTTCGGTGACCGGCTGGTGAGTCCTTTTTTTCTACCTGGTAATTTGACTGGCCAAATGTATTTGCAATTACTGGAAGACGCTATTGACCCTGCCTTGACTGATATTATTGAAAATGTTCCAGAGTATGATGAAGATCATTTGATTTTTCAACAGGACGGTGCTCCTCCGCATTATGCGTTAATTGTCCGTAAGTATTTGGACCAACGTTTTCTACGGAAAGAGGCAGCATTGAGTGGCCTCCACGATCACCGATTTATCGCTCCTTGATTTCTTTTTGAGGGGATACCTATAAAGTAAAATCTATAAAACACAGCCAGCGTCGATGGAAGATTTGCGTCAAAGAATCGTCGACGAATGCCGTCGAATCACTCCGGAAATGCTTCGGAATGTGCGCGAACGTTTCCAACAAAATCTTTATTCTTATATGGAAGCGGGCGGTCATCAGTTTGAATATTTAATCAACTAAGTAGTAAGTAAACAACTAAACATAATTTAAATTTTAAAATGTAATTTTTTTTCAAAGTATTGGGCGGAATTATAAAATTTAAAATCTGTTGTAAAGAGAATTGTAAGAGCTTTCAAAAGAAATATTACTCAACCCCCAATGCCATTTAAATATTTTGGGGTGATGCTTAGAATACCCTTGCTTGGACGTGAAAGTGACGGAGTCAAAAATACCAGCAAAAAATGTCCCCCTTTAATCTAAAATCGACGGGTCTGAGCATTTTGTCTGACAATCTTGACGCAGTTCCTGAAAATGGCTCTGTTTCGTTTTCATTTGGCCATCCTGTATGTATATTATGTTATTGAATGTGGAGAATGGTTCAGCCATGCCTATTAGTTTGCCACATACTCAAACAAATTTTATGTAAAATTACACACTAGGTTATTGGTTATTTTGATGCCACAGTACATAGTGTAAAGTTTGCTCCCTACAAAAGTAACACTTTTAATCCAAATATAACAATATGTACTATAAAATAAAAATTAGGAAGTACCTTTTAAAGGACCTGGACAGTATAGCCTTGTATGAACCTCTGTAGTAATATAAGTCTTAACAGATTTGTAATTCTTAATTATTTTACCATTCACAAGCGTCCACAATTATATTACTGTAAAGATGTGAGAAAAAATAACATGATGTGTATGTTTCCGTAAACACATTCGGTCTAATTTCAATAAAAACAAAAAAACGTGACGAATTAGACAGAATACAAATATAATTAACTGCGGATATAAAATGATTTCTATGACATGTTACAGATGAAATAACAAATACACATGTGCTGTAAGCATTAACTTGGATTATTTTAACCTCGGGAACCATTCTTGGTATCACATAGCTGTAAGGAACTTACACTTTATAATTTGAAAGGTACAGGGTGTAAGAAGTATGACTGCCATAACTTTAGCATGAAATAGCGTAGGTAATCCTAAATGAACAAAAAAGTTGTATATTACAGGGGCGTGGGATTAACAGTTTTCAAAATACAGCGAGTATTAACATTGGGGAGTTTCATCACAACGTGACAACAGCGCTACACAGCTGATGCACACCACGTGTGCACGCGGCAGACTTGCACTACGGAAAAAATGTAAACAACTGCTATTGTGAAACATTTAGCAAATTTCAAGACAATTGTTTTCCAGTTTTTAAATAAATAAAATAAAATGTATCGATTTTGTAGTACGAAGATAGAGTTGTGCTTAAATTTTAGCTCGAAATTTAGTAACTATGAATCTTCTTAAAACAGGAACTTAACTTTTAATAAAATCATGTGTTTGAAAAATATGTAATTAAAGTACCCAAAGATTTACGTCACCCAGATAATCATACGTATTAAAAATAATTTAATAATTTAGGTACTTAGCAAAAAGCAAAATTCAGTAATTTTGAAACGCACAAGTACAAAACAAACTACAACATATGCTCAAAATGTCCACCACCATCTTCGAATCCAATTTTCGCGCACTCGCTGGAAAAACCTCAAATAGTGGTACAAAAAACCCTCCGACACGGTCCAATTCCAGATACCAACACCAACTGAATTGCGTATTGCTGGACAACTTAGTACCTCGTATTAACCGCCGCGCAGTTGTCACATTGCTCGATATGAATTTTATCGAATTTTAAATTTATTAAAGCGATAGTTGGAGATTTTGATAATTTTTTTCTCGGAAATGGTTGAGTTTAGAACCCATGTCATATAAGGTTTTTTTTGTTTGTTTTAATGTATTCTATCGCCTGTTAAAATTAAGGCAGTCAAACTTCTAACACCCTGTATATTAAATATTTATACATGTCGAGGAATCTGAGATCTGAAATATTGCAAATCAGGAATTATTTGTTGTTTTATATATAGTATATTGTTCTTGTTCACTTAAATGGTTGGGCGCTGTTGTTGTAAAACATGAAAAGGTCCAGTAGTAATAGTAGCACAGTTATGACGTACATATATCAATTAATAATAAACAGGATGTTGGATACAACGATAATGAAGGGAAACGTTTGTAGTTTTATGTGATGAGACCACAGAAATAACTTCCATATGCAATACTGTTTTGAAAGACATTGATAAAAAAATTAAGGTTTTATTATCAGTTAATGTTTCTCTACTTCAATTACACCTGGTATAGTATTTGTTGTGAAGTTTTTACTTTAACAGAAGAAGAATATTGGTTTATGCATTTTAATGATTAATGGTTAATATTTATATGTTCATTAAAGGCTGGTAAATGGAAAAAGCGACATAATTAATGCATCACTGTTATAAATAAAGAAATACTCTCGGTCATACATTCACTGTCATCTTCAAAAATATTTTCGGATATAGGAAATTGCTTCTGATGAAATCAACATGTCTCTGGCTAGGTTCGTGATTCATCTTTCGTTGTCATCTGTTTCAAGACCAACTTTGACAATAATTCATGTCGTTGTATCTGTGAAGAGAGCATATTAACGTCAAGACATAAAATATCGCTTTGGGTCAATCCCATTACTGCTGAGTCACGCCGTCTTCGTATTTCCGGATTCCGACTCCCGGAATTTTAAAAATTGGTTTTTGTTGTATGACTAATGCAGGCCTTCCGTCGCTTTCCAAGTTCGATCCGCAGGTATTTCGATTAGGTAATATAAAAGAAACTACCGCATTTCTGGCGACATTGACATCCATATGGCGGAGTAGAATCGATATGTATTGGCCTGTTTACCTTTGTTGCAGCTCTACGAGTACGAGTTGATATCGGGCAAGGTGACTGCGCCTTTTTTTTTAACTAGCAGCTTCTACGAACGGGCTTTATCTACAAATATAGTATTTATAGAGATTAAAAATGAATTAGGTCTAAAATATAAGTTGTATGATTTTTAACAATCAATGTAAAGGGTGTTAACGACAACCGAACTAGGAGCTTTATTTTTGATGGTAGATTTTGAAAAAAAAGATGATTTCTAAAGATTATTCTAGTAGGAGTTTCCCCGGAAATGGTCGTTCTTTTATATCGAATAATAGATATTTTTTTTCAATCCGCACTGAATGTAAAAATGTGTAGTTTCAAGGGGCAGTCCACTATGCCTCAAAATGTACACTGATTCCAGTTTGTGTTGGAATTTTATTGTTTGTTTCGATATATTCCGGCTTATTCTGTCCATATTTCGGCTGATTCCAACTTATTCCTACTTATTTCCATTTATTACCATTAATTCCTACTTATTACAACGTATTCTGTTTAATATACTGGCTGTATTTTTTATTCTGAAACTTTCAAATATCTCAAGAAACAAGCTCTCTAAGAAAAAAATGTCCATAATCAAAATTTAATCATTTCATGGAGGGAATATATTAGTGCTAAAATTAGTCCCTCTTCACCTTCCTTGTAGATGAAACGGGGGGTAACTGAAATCATAAATAATATACTTTTTATTGCAGATTCGGATTCAATGCATTTATTTAGGATTTATCTGAAACTGTTTTTTAGATCCATGATAGCGGACGCTATAATCGATGTTTTCAATTTCTTCTACTGAACCTGTGCATACGATTCTGCAATATTTTTGCAATAAAAAATACCATGTTTTCACTGTAAATAGTTAAAGTTAGTTTTGAAACAAATTTTATTTCTCAATTTTTTTCTTTCAGTTACTTAAAAATGAGTTATCAAGAAACTACTACTCGTATTACTGTAACCCAGGAACAGAGGTCTTTTTCGAGATACTTGGAACGACGCGATTTCCATCGCTTATGGCTTATCGTTGTGCTTGATTAAATATGCTATATCTTGCCAACCTCTAAATCCAACCGTTTTCAACAAAAAGGCATTTAAATTTGTAAATGCATAAAAAATGTTTAAAAGTTATTTTTAACTTCACTGATAAACGAAATTATACACCAGGAAAATTAGCGAAAATAAAAGAGAAACTCGAAAAAAGTCCTATCCGCGATATTATTGTAAAATTGTCTAAATTAACATAATACAAGACATCTCTCATCTCGTGAGTCAAAAACTTTTATTAGCTAACTTTTCTATTTAAATAAATAAGTGAAGAAAACAGTTTTTTCACTTTGTAGGGAAAACCATCAATTTTAGCGAAAAAAGACTCATAGCCCTGAACCCCAGAAAAGAAGCATCTTTTATACTGAATTTTTTTAATTTACAAAAATGTCACAAAAATTGTTAAACAAAATATTAATTAAAATTTCAATTTCGGAATTATTTTACTATTATTAAATAAATAAATGAAGCTATCGTATTTAAAAAGTAAAAAACCGTGATATTTTTTAATAGGTCGCTTAATTACGTCTTTAAGATTACAATGATGCGTTCAGAATAATGTTTTATTGAAAATTAACGCCTGTACAGAGGCTTAAAGTTAATAACCTTTGGAGCCTCCGTTGTAAACAAATTGAATTGTGCGAAAACTATTGCACGTACAGCGCCCACTTTTGGCACACTTTTAAAGTATGACAAACCCTCAACTTGTCATAGGTTTTATAAAATTTTAACAATAAATGCGATAGTTATAAACAACTAAAAAAATGGGCACTTTTATTGTTTTTTTACAATAACTGTTTTGTTTATGTTTGTGAGTAACTTTTCGCTAAAATTGATGGTTTTCCCTGCAAAGTGAAAAAACCGTTTTATTTGTTTAAATAGAAAAGTTAGCTAATAAAATTTTTTGACTCACGAGATGAGAGATGTCTTGTATTATGTTCCTTTAGACAATTTTACAATAATCTCGCGAATGGGACTTTTTTCGAGTAAAAATTTTATTTGCTTGGCCTATTAGGAGTATTCGTTTATTGGCAAGAAATGTGTCTCTAATGGAACAGTGCAATTACAATTTTGAATTTCGTTTATTTTTAAACAATTTTACTGCAATTTTTCTTTGTTGTAAGTTGTAGTGTGCTGAAAGTAAAACTAACAGAAAATAATTGAGCGTTGGAAAAAAAGGTTTTATTTTTCACAAAAATAGAAAGTCTGGAAAATTGAACTTTTGTTAAAATCTGGAATACAAAGGATTCTAGCCACTATATTTGCTAATGGTTTTATACACTGTTACAAATTCGCTTTTCGTTACAGGGATATCGGAAACGGTAAAATATGCGAAGTAGTTTAAATGGGGGCAAAGTTGCATAATCAACGGACCAACATTATGCCTCTAAAGAATCAAGGCTTACATGATTAGTTTTCGAAATATTTGAAAAAAAAACGAAATTTTGTAAATCCGTTTATTGAGAAATATTGGGAAGAGAACATAATAAATATTGATTTTGCCATTCGACAGAGGGTAAAAAGATGCCACCAGAAAGTGTTCTTCTTTTTTCAACATCATCTCTAACAAGGTTGAAATTAAACAAAAACAGATAGCCAAAATTTCGTTTTTTTTTAATATATCGAAAACTAATCATGTTAGCCTTAATTTTTTTGAAGCATAATGTTGGTCCCCTGATTACGCAACTTTGTCTCCATTTAAGCTAGTTCGTATCTCTTACCGTTTCCGAGATCCCTCTAGTGAGAAGCGAATTTGTAACAGCCTGTATATTATATAAAAATAACCTTTAGAAATTATTTTCTTTAGGAAAATCATCAAACCATTCCTGCTTTTAAAAGAAACTGAGCATGTTGCTCTGGATCAGAAATAAGTTAATTTGCAAAAAAAAAATTTTTTCTGAGCTCGGTTTTTTGGTTAGTTTTAATGTTTTAATTAAAAATGTTTTTTTTTATACATAAACGATTGAAATTTTGTTTGCTTTCCTTTTTCATTTGCTATTAAGCTCTATCAATTTGAGACTTAATAGCATCTCAAATATGTAAATGTAGTTAAAATGTTAATTTCATACTAACTGAGGTTTATTCCAACAAAATACCTTTGAACAAATATTTTAATAAGTTGTAGTATAACAACCCTAGGTTCGACAAAAAATAAGTAAACGTAGTTGTGGCCAAAAACATGTGATCGTCATAAGGAATCCCTACGTTGTGTGTATCTATTTTTTTATTGACCGGAAAGCGCTGGCTACTAACTTTGTGGAGGGGATGTATGGTTTAATTATTTAAAACAAAAGCAGAATAAATACACCTAACCTTTATTTACATACAATTCAAATTAAACATGTGACAAATAGAAAGAACAACAAAAACATTAACAACCATTTAACATCAAATGAGAGTGCCAGGCTCACCTAGAGCTCCTGTGGGGAAAAAGCATGGCAGAGAAACCCACGATCGTTGCTCTTACCACCCAAATATAAATACAAAACAACCGCTAACCAAAAGCATACATTAAGAACCTTTGCTAATAATAATTAAAACTGGACTTATTTAATGAGTCACTAAATGCCATCTCACTCAAGTCTGACATACACACTTCCAAGTAAAACTGAAGAGGTTTTAGTAACAATAATAGCAACAACAACAACAATAATAATAATAACAACGATAATAATAGGGAAGGTACTGGAGTCCCATAATACGGGAGGCTATCCAGCTAAAGTTGAGATTTCGGGAGAACAACAACAATAATAACAATAATAATAATCATGGGTGAAAATGTTAGTAAATTCAACAAAGCTCTTACATACGCATGACATAAAGTGAGCACAAGAAATCAAAGAACAACGTAATCAAGATAAAACAAGTTAAATGTGAAACAAAGAAGCTGTTTTGCAATATCTGGGCAGACACGACAATATACATATTTTAACATGTAACAAATAATGAGCAATCTATAACAATTTTACCTTAGAAAAATATATGCCCTTGAGCATAAAGCAATGGAAGCTAAACATACAAAGAATTATTATCATGAAACATCTATAAACATCACAATCATAAGATTTCATAGAACAATTAACAACAAAGTACTTAAAGAATATTACCTGCTAACTAATAACACTTTAAACAATTAACTTTTCACTTCTTTGACACATTGCCCGCCGATCGTCTTGCTACCTATCTGCACACTGTTCTCACTTCAACTACTATCTTCAACTCTCTAGGCTTCCTTCCAGAATTTCCTACCTAAGTGCCTGTTTTTTGTGCTTCCTTCTATCGACCGTTAATATTACTTTTTCATTGTTATACAACACTTATGTTGCAGGTGATGTGGTAGTTGATAAGATAAGTACGGTTTTGCACAAAGTGTTTTATGTGGAGCTTCAATTTTTTATTTTTTCCCCCTACAGACTGGAAGATTCGTTTTGTCTGTCTATAGTTGAAAAATAACTTCTTGTGAAGAGTGTTTTTGGGACGCAAATCAATTTATTTTGTGACAATAGGTACCCAAAACACTAAATAAGTGAGACAATCATGACCGACTATAAAAAAAGACTAGACTATAAAAAAAATTAATATTATACATTATGGTAAAATATGCTATAGGCGCCATAAATTAATTTACCCGCCCCTTCGGCACTCGCGAATTAGAACTTTTTCCCTCGTCGATAAAATAATATTTTGATCGTCTCGTACAATAAATAGCTATTAATACATTTATGGAATAACTAAGGACTGGTTACAGTGACATAAATGTTCAATCGCTGAAAGATCTAATAATAAAATTGCCTTAGGTAAATAGTGAGCAATTATGTCGTAATAGCGTGTGTAAGGTCAAGATAGCTTAGCTCTTGTGTCATTAAAGCGAAGCCAACGTTTATTCATCGGGAATTCCTGGGACACTCACTTCTAATTGAAAGAGAGTGTGACCGAGAGTGAATTTTTGTTCAGGCATCTCGCCTCTCCCTTAAAATTGTCTCGTTCACTTTCATACATACCAAAGCACTTGTATTTGATATTTCAAATGCCATAAAAATGCTAAAACTGGATGTTCTAATTGTGCTTATGATTAAGTTCTTTTTGGCAAGCCCATGGAATACAAAGTGTTAAGCGGAAGATAAAAATCCTGTACAAGTGCAAAGTGAATTACATTAAAGTACTTGGAAATTGCTAAGAGTATGATTTGAAACCATACGAAATGTAACAGCAATTTCCGGGTTTAATCCCCATATGTTTTACACGTTGCCTCTGGCATCTGTTTTTTTGCTATAACATAGTTCGAATGACGTACTCACTCGTTACTAATGCTAGTCTAAATTGGAAATGAAAAACTTTTAACGTCACTTGTTTTCTATGTTCGTTTAGTATAACTATAAAGTAGGTCACTAAAAGTTTATTACCCTCAAAATTGAATTGCCCCATTAATCATTTGTAAAGAACTTAAGTTACTTTTGTATTACATAATTATTTAGTTCAGGTCATTAATCGAGTCTAGTTTGTTATGCTTTCAGATTTTCCTAGAATAAAATGACGTTCTGTAGGTGCAGTACCCTATTGTTTGCAAAATAATAATATTTCTTAAAAATAAACGCAAGTGAAAGCAATTTTTGTTGTAACGTAAGTGTACTAATCGTACAGTTAATAAAATAGTTGAAATACGGTTGAAATATACCTAATTCTTCGAGTTAATTGTTTTTAGTCGATAGGAAAGTTATATTATTTCTCCCTAAGCTGAAATTGCCTTTTTCGTCTCTTAAAACAAAAACGGAAGTGTCAAATTTAAGATTTTCTAAATTACAATAGGTATTGACTAAATTTGAACCTTCTTATCAGTAAAAATTTTAATGGAATATATTTTGTACATATCTAAAAATTAGTGTTTTTCACTTGACAAAAATACCTGCTGTCCATACGACTACAGAAATTTTGAAAATAATGCATTAATTAATATACAGGGCGTTTATTAACATTTGTACAAACTTTAAAGGGTGAACCTTTGAAAATTTTTGTTACAGCAATTTTTGTTAAATGTTCGTAACTTATTTGTAGAAGTAGTTTAGTCTTAGTATTGTAAAAGATCTAAGTTTGTCACATCGCGATACAAACAATAAAAGACGCATTTTTCACTTGATTTTCAAAAACTCTTAATAATTCAACTTACAAAATTACAACGCAGCTTTAACTTTAAATCCATTTTTTTTTACAAAACGGTTGCTTGCAGCGACAAATACTAAGAGTACCAAATTGAATGGAGAATAGGTATGTTTAGTCAAAAATGACATACAGTGCGACACGAAAAAAGTGGTTATTTAAATCCAGATACAACACTGTAGCGCCCTCTGACATTAAACAAAAAAAATAAGTAAATGTTTGAATTTTTCATCATCAATACTCTTAGTTTCCCAATTTTCGTCAAATTGCCATGTTATTGAATAAAAATATAATCAAAATACCAAACAATTTTTTTTTTGGACGCTCTGTATCTTAAGAACCAAGCCGTTGGTGATCCATGTTCATATGGACTTTTTATCTTAAATATTCACCCTCTAAACTTTGTACAAGTAGGTACTTAATAAACACCCTGTAAACAATCTATCCAAGATAAAGATAGGATAGCATTGGGATCTAGGAAACCGTAAGAGATACGGGGTGGCTCAAATTAGAAAAAACTTGTGTTTTTTTTATACCTAACAATATGCTGTTTAGAAAGTTTTAAAATTCCAGAAGATATCCGGAAGAACCCGAAATTTTGCAAAATCGTTTCTTTTCTTTCTTTTCTTTTCTGGCTTTATTTGAAAACGAATTTTAAAATAAATTGCATATTTACGTTGTCACTTTTTTCGCTATATCCAATGACGTCAACATTTTTGCAATCCGACGTTTCGTCTTCGAGGGGCCATCATCAGGTTAATTTTTTTAGATACATCACTGCTATTTTTATGACAAAATCTAGTCATTTAGAATTCTGAATTAGATGATATTGCTATTGTAATCGCTTAAAAAGGTTTTTAGCTTGTTTTAGCTATCATTTAAAATTTTTCCTGAGTACGGTTCTGAACGCTTTCAAAATATCTATTGCAGGAAGTCATATAAGAGACAATACCTACTAATTAGAAATAATAAAATATTTCATAAATTCGTATTATTTTTTTATTAGGGAAAACTTTTCTAAATTATTGATTAAAAAAAATTGTTTCGTTAAATACCGTTTTCTCAAAATCTGTGCTGACAAAAATTATGACAAAAATACAAAAGAGTATTCACTTATATTTTGGGAAATTTCATTGAAATATCTAAAAAAGTGAAGTTTCCTTAAAAAAGTGGATCGAAATAGGTTTATTTTTATCCAAAAAAGTTACCCATAAAGTATATATGACCCATTTACTTCAAGACACTCTGTACTGTCGCTGGAAGTAGTTTTTTTTGTTGCGATTTATAATAATTTAAAAATAATTGATAATTGACGAATTGCTAGTAGTTCTACCCAGACAATAATAAAATATTACTTGAAATATCTGATACATCGATTTAATTCTGTTATTTGAAATTATTTATAACATTAATTGTTTAATAAGTTCTGTCTGTCTTTTTGAATTAAGAAAATTTAGTAAAATGCAACTTCAATTATAAATAATTTTAGTGCTCGTGATATGACAAATACCAAAAGTAAACTTGAAATTCAAGTATTTTTAGTCCTTACCATTTTCCTGAAAGTTCAAAAGTAAGTTAATTTTTATTGAAAAACATAGGGCTGATTATTTCGAAGCAATTGTCGAAAAAATATTGTTTGATCACGGTTGAAAAGCTGCATTTACAATTTTTTTTCCCGCTGGAATAAAAAAAAAAAATTCTTGATACTTGAATTTAAAAGAGATACTTTGCTAATAGACCAGGGCGGATTTGTTTTAAGGTGAATGTGAGAGGGGGCAAGCAAATTTTTTCTGGATTACCTTCAATACAACTCACGTAATAAAAGTGTAGATCCCTTGATCTGGGCGAGGTCCGGAACATTTTAAAAATTGCAAAAATGTTTAATATCTAAGTTTTTTACTTTTAAATTAAGAAAAAATAGTACCTTAAAATTATAATTTTTGAAAAAAACTAAATTACAAATTGATAAATATAATCTAATTGTTAAAAATAAAAGAAAGAGTGTTAACTTTAAAAATGGCCGTCCTAATCAACCGATTTCAATTTTTCAAAAACCATTTGAAAGGTTGAGCGATATTTTCTGTGAAAAAATTTTCAAAGTCTAGATGCTTTATTTGAGGCTGTGCAACATTTTGAAAATTCGAAATTATGTTTCAAAATTTTATTCAAAAAATTATTTTGCGAAAACTATCGAACCGATTTTAATGAAATTTGGTGTATTGTTTTATTAAACTCTAAAGATTTTTTTTACCAAAATTAGAATGCCCTCGGAGCAATTAAAATCATTTAAAAAAATTATCCAAAAAGCTTGAGATTATTTTGCTTTTTTTTTCATCAATTATTGGTATTTTGCATCATCGGTAATAAATTTAAACATTTTTAACTTACAGTATACAGGGTGTTAAAAAAAGAGTGTAAAATATTTCAGGAGGTAATAGTATGAACCAAAATAAGCAGAAAAGTCTCAATAAACATGGGTCCGCAAAGTAACGGTTGCGGAGATATGGAATGTTTTATGTTTTTTAGCCCCTTTTTTTATTTTGCAAAAACGTTGTGTATTTTCTTATAATAGTTGGTTGATGTTTAGTGAAATAAACAGTACGTATTTGACAGTTGTTCTCAGTGCACAAGTTTTCTTTCGCTATGGCTGGTTACTCTAACGCAGAATTAACAGACATGCATTTCATGTATG